>NC_086321.1:210351402-210688902 GCF_036172605.1 Pelobates fuscus
TTATAAGGCACTTGGCCGCAGTCTCCACGAAATCTGCTGTGTAAATTGGCCCACACTAAAGCATGTGGAAAACATTTTTTGGACGAAATTTGAAACCATTCATGTGGCTTTGAGACAGGGAAGCTCTGGCTGCCAACATCAATAGAACTTTGTACTACAAACCAAAATGGTCATTTAGACATGTGTACTTTTGTGCTTGCAAATGCACTGAGGTCAAATATTTTTTAATCTTGGGAATTTTTCCTCTTTACACAGCCTCATATTTCACGCAGGAAATGAGACTGAGTACAACATGCACAAATCAAGGAGACTGACAGACCATATTGGGTTCAAAACCCAAGCTTTGACTCTAATTGCTCTCCAAAGGCTTTTGGCTCAAGGTAACTGTTGATTTAGTTCAGCTGTTTCAAATCATCACGGTAAGGCCTCGCTAAGACAAACTAGTTAGACCGTATTACATTTGTACCATTATATCCCTCAGATGTAACTATAACACAGTTAGCATTTAAAAAATTGCATTTGTCTCCACGCTGCGGGCAGTAATTACAAACTAGCAATTCTTTTTTTCCCTTTTTGTTTTGTTTTCTTTTAAAGACAGCGTGAGAGTTTCTTTATTTTGAGTGATGAATTCTTATGCTGAAGGTAAAAAAAAAAATATTTTTAGTCTAAATAAGAATACTGCTAGTTATGTAATTTTATGAATGTATATTTCTCTAGATTTTAATGTTTGTTTTTTCTTTTCTCTGCTAAATCCATTTCTTTTTTTAATTCACGTTAAATTAGATCTGTCACCTAAAATAAATTGCATTCATCAACAGGGAATTTAAAACTGCCACAGGGGTCTATCGAATGATTCAACTGAAAATTATAAACAAATTACCCACTTAAACTAAAACGCCAACTTAAGCCAACTTGAACCAGGTAACCTTGATTACCTTATTGATGCAGATTGACCTTTGAGAGTTGCTCATAGGAGACTTCATTAAGTTACTTGTTATGGAGCAGCCAATATTATCCAAGAGTAGTGTTAGGAACACAATCCCTCTGTAGAAGTGTTCTCCAAATGTTGCTAAACTACAACTACAACATTCTGTGAATGAAATAGATAGCCATATAATCATGGGAGTTGTAGCTCAGCAACATCTGGAGGACCAGAGTTTAGAAAACCCTGTTCTAGAGCATGTGTAAACAGTAAAATATGAAGTAAAAGTAGTTACCTCTTATTTCTTAATACTATCCTTACCTTTTGTGTCACTCCCTCTAGCATGTAAGCTCATTGAGCAGGGCCCTCAACCCCTCTGTTCCTGTGCAACCAACTTGTCCGGTTACAATTGTAGATTATGCTAGCTTTAGTGTACCTATAATCTTAATTTTATTAATGACAGGAGGCGAGTATTTGCTTAAGTCTCTCTTTACTAGAACTCCACAGCAGCACAGAAAACAACCAATCAGAAAAAAGTTAGGTACTATAAAACTCCCCTCCCCATGCATCATTTCCTCTTTCAAGCTGCGACAAAACAGAATAAAAGGCAGAGAACATCATGGGGAAGAAACGAAGTCCTAGATACGATGAATATAACGATGTCCACCATCCAAGTGTAACCGTCGAACTAGATAGTGTAGATGGACTGTAAACTGAAACGAGATAAAAAACAGAATCGAACAGGTTGATTATCCAATGAAATGTACTCCGAATAAACATGAAGGTACCCAATGTAGCAACCAAATTAACCTAATATGTAAATATCCCAACCCTATGAATGGAAAAAAACAGACATAAGGAACAAGCGACAGGTAGCAGAGACAACAAACAGAGTTGCATACTTACCTGATAATCTAAACTATAACATAAAACAAGGGAGGGACAAGAATGGGTGGGAAATACTCGCCTCCTGTCATTAATAAAATTAAGATTATAGGTACACTAAAGCTAGCATAATCTACAATTTTATAACATGACAGGAGGCTTCGTATTTGCTGTTTGAAAGCTCAGTTCACCAATCCAACGCTGTTTGTGTCGCTGGTAATTATTCCAGGAAATATCAGAGTAATCCTAATTGGACATTCCAATACGATAAATCACAGCCGACGGGTCAAAGAAGATGCCAACCGACAAGGTATCTCAAATACGGAAAAAGGCACCCTCCGTCGGTAAATCCATTGTACGTGGCGTAGCAAACTGTTTCCTAGAAGTCGGTCCATGAGCTGGCAAGCTGACCTATTAGTCACATTCCTGTAGTTGTATAACTTCAAAATCCGCTCTATGACCTAGGGTCGCGAGAAGAAAACTGACACCAAATCTCAACTCATGACCCATAAGGCGGCTCCACCGATCGTGCCAGGGCCATTTGGCGATGCGGCCTTGCAGGGAGATCTCCAATCTCAAGGAATGCACCGAAGACCACCACCAAAATCGCAATAGAAGCCGAGGAGGATCTTCGTACCTTCCTGTCCTACCCGGTGGGGTGACTCATGCGAGCATAAATTCATAACGCACACAATGAGAGTGTGGCCAGACCAGCCGTATACAAAGTGATTCCAATAGTCCAAACAGACCGTGTAAACTTCGGACGCCGTAGAGAAAAAGCTCCAGAAGACGTCCGTTCAGGGTTCCGAACTGAACTTGAGTGGAGGAACGGTGGTCGACTATTCTGGGAATAGGGAATCCCAGAAATCTTCAAAGGAATGGGAAGTGCAAACAGGAACGCAGATTTCCATCCTGAAATGCCCTCGTCCCAGAGTGAAAGATGTCTGTGTGAGAGTCGGGGTATACCAGGTACCACCATAAGGTCTCGTAGGTCTCCTCGACGATAGTTGAAAAGTAGGGTAGCGCGAATCCAACAAGATGGCTCCCGTGAGGAATAACTAGAGTATAGACGGAGGGTCCTCCATCTCCGAACCCTGATCACCAGGTATGCGTTTCGGGGAGACGGGGCAGTCCTGCCATCTTATCCCAAGATCTGAGGACCGGGGAGGTCAAGACAAAACGGGGGTTTCCGGTCGTACCCTGTGAACCATACGTACGGCTTTTTACCTTCAGAGCGGGTAATAGGCTCTCCTTAATCCTGTTACCCGAGCAAGGTAGAGCCCGTTTGCTCCATGAAGGTCCCCGTATCTCCTGCCATCTAAATATGGGAGAAACTGTCTGAGCAGTTGTTCACAATGGTCCGGATATCCAAAAACAGAAAGCAATCCTCTGCTTGTTATGGTGCAGAATATACCCAAACCTGCACTCACATAATACCTGAGTTCCATCCGATAGCCGTACCATCTCCAGGAACGTGTATAAATAAGTGGGAGTCACCCTTCGTTATACCACTGTGAGAATATCCCTCCATTACAGGAGATAGACTAGAGGGAACCAGTCTACCTATGGATATCTTGCATGACCAGGCAGTCCTCTATATCGAAATCAGTAGCACGGACGTCAGAACTACTTGAATGCAGGAGGGACGCCCCTCCATGTAGTCATCGGTGTCTTGCACAGGTACAAGTCTGTGTGATGAACAAATGGATGGCACCGTAGAGCGTCGAGTGCATGAGAGAGCCGCGCTCTCTACTAATGTGATCAAATACCATGCTAACGTCCGGCTGATAGCCTGAGCGGGCCGCACCCGTAAATAACCAAACAGTAGAGTCTGCATCCGTGACCGTTCCTCTCTATGAGAATGCTTCCTCCAAACATGACCCCTGTATCCAGCTCAGTCTCCGGCTGAGGTTGAGGCGGGGGCTGCGCCCTCTAAAAACAAATCAGTGTCCGGTAACGTCTCTGAGAGGGGTTCGCTCTCTGCTCCAGCAGATAAAATATTCTCGGATGGAAGAGATGGAGGGCCGCACCCTCCTGTGATCCAAGCTAGGGTCCCTAGGGACTCAGGGTGACCAACTAAAGGGTACACCAAATACGAGTATCAGCATAAGGCTGAGGGCAATCTACGGGAAAAACGATGGAAAAAACTATCAACTGACCGTCCGGATCCCGTGCGCGCGCGCGGGGTCCAGGCGAACCGTTGGTAGTCTGAGGAAAGCTGGAGACGTTCTCCGCAATCCACGAGCACCCGGGAGGTCGGAGGAGGTCAAGTCAGGCCTCTCGACGACCCGAGCGAAAGGAAAAGGAAGTCATGAAAACGAAAAAGACAACAAAAACGTAGAGACGAGTAGAACGCAAATTCTATCTCAGGCAAAAGGCAGGCCGGAAGGCAAGACAAGTAAGCCCCACTGAACAGGGCCAGGAGCTAACCTTACGCAGGAATAACTACCGATAGTTATATGGACACCGGGAGACAGATACGGAGTTAGTTGATAAAGACAAGAAAAACACAGCGTTCTCCTGTAGGTGTCTGAGTACCGGTCCTTGTCCTTGCAAAGTTCTCCTCGGAGAGGTGCCGTCGCCGGACTGGCGCAACCGCGGAAGTGTGTCCGGGGTCTTAATAAGAAAACTTGCCCTTCAGGTCTGAGGTTTAGGGCCTTCACCCTACCTACCATATTCAGATGGCCGTATATTGGTGTCCTCTTGGGTAGTATGGCAATGGTGCTTGTCCGGACACCCGCCCATTTCCATGTTACTGGTGGGCACTGGCTTCTCCTCAGTGATATTCCCCCAGGCCTGCGGCCAAAAGGGGATAGAGCAGGCCCAACAGGCCAAACTAATGGACACAGAATAGTTGGCCAAGCAAAAGGCACCGACATAGTAGGCCATACAAATAGGCACCGACATAGGAGGCCAATAAATGGGGCACCGCCATAGCCGGCCGAGCTTATGGGCACAGAGGCCGTTCCTATGGGCACAGACATAGCAGGCCGTTCTTATGGGCACAGACACAGCAGGCCGTTCTTATGGGCACAGACATAGCAGGCCGTTCTTATGGGCACAGACATAGCAGGCCGTTCTTATGGGCACAGACAATAGCAGGCCGTTCTTATGGGCACAGACAATAGCAGGCCGTTCTTATGGGCACAGACAAAAGCAGGCCGTTCTTATGGGCACAGACAATAGCAGGCCATTCTTATGGGCACAGACAATAGCAGGCCGTTCTTATGGGCACAGACAACAGCAGGCCGTTCTTATGGGCATAGACAATAGCAGGCCATTCTTACGGGCACAGACATAGCAGGCCGTTCTTATGGGCACAGACATAGCAGGCCATTCTCATGGGCACAGACATAGCAGGCTGTTCTTATGGGCACAGACATAGTAGGCCATCCTTATAGGCCCAGACATAGCAGGCCGTTCATAAGGGCACAGACCAAGCGGGCCAAACAATGGGCACCGACATAGCAGGCCAATCCTGGGTTGAATATTATATCATATGAGTATCTGTTATTTATATAGCGCTACCCAAATCCACAGCGCTTTACCATAGGTCTTGGAAGAGTAATGGGGATCTCCGTAATGCCGTGAGAAAAAACTGAACCGGGACTGGCGGTCCCTGAATGCCCAGCAGGCAAAAAGCGGTATCCCAGCTGTATTGTTATAAGCGGAAGTAGTTTCAGTGATTACCCCGTCCACGAAAGTAAGCAACATGAGCGATACTCTCCTTAAACTGTGAATTGGAATGCATCTGCACACACAGATCTGTTGATGTTTCCATCATCAATATAGATACCATCATCATATCTGAAAATATTGTATAGTATCCGTCTGTAATTCACAGCAATCCGTGATCTACACTGTCGGCGTGATAAACGCTGTCAGTAAAACTCCCAGGAAACTGCGATATACATCAGCAAACACACAGCAAACCGTGATATACACAGTCATGAAAACACACAGTGATCTGTGATATAACTGACAGTAAAACATCCAACAATCCGTGATATACACTGGCAGCAAAACGCGCAGCAAAACTGTTTGCCATAATAGGGTCTGGTGTACCATGCGAAAAGTGGGTCAGACGTAGGCCCCTGATACAGTAGATATGTATGCAGTGCACAGGTTCCCACTGGAAGTAAGGGTATGAAGTAAGGAGCCAGTGGTAAAATAAGGTCTGTGTCACAGACAGAGCATAAAATGGATATTGTCTATAGGAAGTACTACAATCCAGAAAAGATATCATATAAACCCATATCACAACAATCATACACACACACATATCTACATATATATACAAATACATACACCCACACATACATACACCTGGATATAGACGAACTCATGGTAAGTGTCAAATACAGTCCCATGTAGAAGGGGTCAGCTCAAGGCTGCCTTAGGTCCCCCAAAGCAAAGACTAACGTGCAGTGGAAGACGCTGAGCTGGTGGAGGCAGACCTCCAACAAGAATGCACCGACGGGGGAGGGACCGCGAGCGGTCGCACTCCCTCCCGGTTGAACTCTCCCCCACCCGGTCGGACACACGCGGTCCGCGGGCGGAGGCGGCCGCGGCCACGTGGGGAAGAAGATCCGGCCGCTGGGGACTCGTGTTGCGTACGCGAGTGCCCCCGCGACCGGGAAACCACATGGGACCGCCGGAGATGAAAACTCCGCGGTCCCGGAGCTCGGGGCCGAAGGAGGCAGGAGTAGCCAGCCTCCTGAAGCCCCCCAAGCGGCACGCACAGCGCCAGGCAAGGGCACATAACCGGGAAAAGCAGGCATAAAAAGAAGTGTGAAACGGACAGGGGGTTGGGCACAAATCTAAGTTTGGAAAGACAGCAAGGACCCCAAAGCCCCCACAAAACATACACAAATAAGGGAAAATACAGTGAAAGCCTGAAGTACAGGCATTAGAAAACCCCACAAGGAAATATAACAGTACATTGGAGTAAAAACCCACACAGATATAAAAACAGTATATAGGAGTAAAAACCCACACAGATATCTAACAGTATATAGGAGTAAAAACCCACACAGATATATAAAACAGTATATTGGGATAAAAAACCCACACAGATACATAACAGTATATTGGGAAAAGAACCCACAAAGATATATACCAGTATATAGGAATAAAATCCCACAAGGATATATGACAGAATAGAAAAGAATACATCTAACAAGGGCAAGATAAACAACTGGACATAGATTAAATCCCACAAGGGCAATCTAGAATATAGAAAATAAATTACTGAAAATAAGAACAAAGACCCAAAGCCACCCACTAAGCAGGAGGCAGAGGTACTCTGACCTGTACTGGTGCGGAGCAGCAAAGAAAGAGGAAATGATGCATGGGGAGGGGAGTTTTATAGTACCTAACTTTTTTCTGATTGGTTGTTTTCTGTGCTGCTGTGGAGTTCTAGTAAAGAGAGACTTAAGCAAATACGAAGCCTCCTGTCATGTTATAAAATTACATGTTTGTTAGTCCACATAGTAAAGCGCTATGGAATTTGTTGGCGCTATATAAAAATAATAATTATTATTATTTCTGACACAATAAACAAAAGGGGGAACCATAGCTATTCTGACCCCATTTGTGTACACAATGCAGGTCAACATGAACTATTGTTCAATTTGGGTTAAATGTGTGAAGATGGCAGTGTGCCATACATCGCTTGAACTCAAAAGGACTGGTTATAGTTATTTAAATGTATGATAAATACATTGGTGTACCAGTATGGCCACAATAAATGGTATACTTTGGAAGTATTCATGAAATTTTCCACTTAACCATCTCTGACACCTTCTGTAGTCTTTGTATATTTTTGTCAGGGTACCTGAGGCCTCTACCTCCGAGAGAGGTAGAGACTTAGTCGTTCATCCATCCGGACGGCCTGATTTCCCTCTTCCTCGCGGTCCATCCGGTCATGCAAAGCCGGCCGCGAGGGAGTGACTCCCTTTTATAGCATGACGTCCGGAGGTCGACGTCAGGACGTCAACCCGGAACGACCTGTCACTCAATTGGTTCAGGACCAATCAGGATTCGACGGAGGTGTGTCTACTTATCTGAACAGGGCATTTAACAGTGCTTCTTTCATTAGCTCATTGCCCTGTCGTGGTTCTAGCTTGTTCTAGTCACTCAGTGCTCGTGTTTTCTAGTTATCCCTTTTGGTTTTGACCCGGCTTGTTTGCTTTATTCTGCTTATCTCTGTTACCCTCGATTCGGCTTGTCTATCGCTTACCTGTCTTCTGTTACCCTCGACCTCGGCTTGTCTTTGACTATTCTCTACTGTACTACTTACGTTAGTCCGGCCATTCTAAGGTCCGGTATACGTATCTGGCTACTGTTTGTACTCTGCGTGTTGGATCCCTGTCCCGATCCTGACATTACGACAGGGCCAATGGATCCTGCAAGTACAAACAGTCAGCTTGGTTCTCCTGATCCTAGGTTTGAAGCCATGGATCACAGAATGGATCAGATGGCGCTAGCACTACAGGCGTTATTATCTCGTGCCAATAATCCACCAGAAGAGTTACGTACTACTCCTATCTCTCCTGTAGGTTCAGGCCTAGAGGTAGCCACTGTAGGTGCTTCTTCTCGCATTACCCCACCAGTACGTTATGGTGGTGCTCCTGAGAAGTGTCGTGGTTTTTTAAACCAAATTAGTATCCACTTTGAATTGCAACCTCGCTCCTATCCTACGGATAGGGCAAAGGTGGGATTTATTATCACTTTACTCATTGAGAAGGCTCTGAGATGGGCCAATCCACTGTGGGAGAACGATAACCCGTTAGTATATAACTATAACGCATTTGTAGCTGCTTTTAGAAGAACTTTTGACCCTCCAGGTAGAAAGGTTAATGCAGCCGATTACTGTTACGCCTGAGACAGGAGAACCGAACACTTGTGGATTATGCACTAGAGTTCAGGTCTCTGGCGTCAGAGGTCAAGTGGAATGAGCAGGCGTATGTGGACGTATTTTTGAATGGGCTATCAGATGTAATCCTTGACGAGGTTGCTACTAGAGAACTTCCTGAGAATTTAGAGGATTTAATTTCGTTCATTTCTCGTATAGATGAACGTTTAAGAGAGAGACAGAACACTCGAGAGAGGAACCGGAGACCTTCCTTTAGGTTAGCTCCCGCATTTCCAAGTCCTGACTCCACGGTCTCATTGCTCCCTGAACCTATGCAGGTAGGCTATACCCGCCTCTCTGAGGAGGAGAGACAGTACAGGAGAAAGGAGGGGTTATGTATGTACTGTGGAGCCAGAGGTAATTTACTCTCGAACTGTCCTAACCGCCCGGGAAACGCTCGCACCTAAGTCTCTATAGAGGACAGGCCTTGGGTGTTTCTATTTTGTCCTCTACTCCTAATTATAAAGATCACAGGCTTCTGCTACCAGTTTCCTTAACCTGGGAGAAAGAAGTGGTAAAGGCTATGGCTTTGATAGATTCCGGAGCTGCTGAGAATTTTATCGACCAAGCCTTTGCTACTAGACACAATATCCCATCCCAGTTAAGGGAGACACCCTTGGCCGTTGAGGCCATAGATGGTAGACCATTACTGGACCCCGTTATCTTTCGTGAGACCATACCCATTAACTTAAATGTTGGTATCCTACACGTGGAGAATTTATCTCTCATGCTCATTTCGTCCCCTTCTGTTCCCATAGTTCTGGGGTATCCATGGTTGAAGAGACATAACTCTATTATCGATTGGGAATTAGGGGAGATACTCTCGTGGGGTCTGAGCTGCCAGGAGAAGTGTTTACGCAGGGTTTCTCCATTGGCCAATATTAATACACCAGGTAGTTCTACTCAGTCCACAGAGAGACAGATACCGCCCCTGTACCAAGACTTAAAGGCAGTATTCGACAAGAAGAATGACGATTCATTACCTCCACACAGGCCATTTGATTGTAAAATTAAGCTTCTACCTGGTACTATGCCCCCGAGGGGTAATGTATATCCTTTATCTGTTCAGGAGAACTCTGTTCTAGAGGAATATATCCGTGAGAATTTAGAGAAAGGATTCATTAGGAGGTCTCCTTCTCCTGCCGGGGCTGGGTTTTTCTTCGTTAAAAAGAAGGATGGCACGCTGAGGCCTTGTATTGATTACCGAGGTTTGAATAAAATAACTATCAGAAATGCCTATCCTATCCCATTGATTACCGAGTTGTTTGATCGTCTTAAGGGCTCCAAAATCTTCACCAAATTAGATCTCAGAGGGGCATATAATTTGGTGAGAATCCAGCATGGACACGAGTGGATGACGGCGTTCAATACTCGGTATGGCCATTATGAATACACAGTTATGCCATTTGGACTTTGCAATGCTCCTGCAGTATTTCAGGATTTGATTAATGAGGTACTTAGGGAGTTTCAACATGATTGTGTTATTGTCTACCTGGACGACATACTGATACACTCTAGGGAGATTGAGACTCACCATAGACAAGTCAGAAAGGTACTACACAAACTTCTGCAACATGGTCTATACTGTAAATTGGAGAAATGCAGCTTTGATCAGTCGCAGATAGACTTTCTTGGTTACGTGATTTCTGGGGAAGGCTTTAAAATGGACCCTGATAAACTCCAGTCTATTTTAGATTGCCCGTTCCCTAAAGGACTCAAGGCTATTCAGAGGTTTATTGGTTTTTCCAACTATTATAGGCGCTTCATTAAGGGATACTCTTCTATCATCTCGCCTATTACCAATATGACCAAACAAGGGGCTGATACTAAGACTTGGTCTTCGGAGGCTCTTGTTGCGTTCAAGACTCTCAAATAACTTTTTGCCTCTGCTCCCATTCTAGTCCACCCTGATACGACTCTGCCGTTCTTACTCGAGGTCGATGCCTCTGAGACAGGAGTTGGTGCTGTTCTGTCTCAAAGGTTAGGGGTGGACAAACCGTTACACCCTTGTGGGTTCTTCTCTAAGAAATTATCTGGGCCTGAAAGCAGATATGACATCAGTGATAGGGAACTGTTAGCGGTCATTAAGGCTTTAAAGGAGTGGAGACATTTACTAGAAGGGACATTACACCCTGTTACTATTTTAACGGATCATAAGAACTTGTCTTATATTGGGGAGGCTAAGCGCCTGTCCGCCAGACAAGCTCGTTGGTCCTTGTTCCTTACTCACTTTAATTATGTACTTACTTACAGACCTGGTTCTAAGAACTCTAAAGCCGATGCTTTGTCTCGTCAATATGAACCGTTCACTATAACTGAGCCAGTCCTTTCCTCGATAGTTCCTAAGGGTAACATCATCGCTAACACGAATCTCAGGATTCACTCTCCGTTGCTTACTGAGATCATGAAATTACAGCATCTTGCGCCCAAACAGACTCCTGGGGATCGACACTTCGTTCCCGCCACTCTCCAACTAGAAGTGTTACGCTGTTTCCATAACAGCAAGGTGGCTGGGCATCCTGGCATTCGCAAGACATATGCTTTGATCTCTAAAGATTTCTGTGGCCTGATTTACGTAAAGATATTAAAGAATTCATCGGGTGGTGTGAAGTTTGTACCAAGACTAAGCTACCTCATTCACTCCCATGCGGATTTCTGCACCCTCTAGAGGTTCCTGAAAAGCCATGGTCCTGTTTGGCTATGGACTTCATTGTTGATTTGCCTATCTCAAAAAAGCAGACTGTTATCCTCACTGTGGTGGACAGATTTACTAAGATGGCTCACTTCATTCCCTTACCTAAACTCCCATCTTGGCCCGAATTAGCAGAGATATTCGCTAGGGAGATCTTCCGTTTACATGGGATACCTTCCCAAATTGTATCGGACAGAGGTTCCCAATTTGTTTCCTGTTTTTGGAAATCCTTCTGCTCTCAACTAGGCATCAAATTGAATTTTTCTTCTGCCTACCATCCTCAGTCCAATGGAGCTGCTGAACGCACCAACCAAAAGGTTGAACAATATCTACGTTGTTTCGTTTCTGAACACCAGGACGATTGGGTCGGTTTGATTCCTTGGGCGGAGTTTGCACACAACAATCTCGTTTGTGATTCTACGCATTCTAGCCCCTTCTTCATGAATTATGGCTTTCATCCTTCCATTCTTCCTTCGGAGTCTTCTTCCCAAGGGGTACCGTCGGTTGATGTCCATGTTGCCAATTTGAGGAAGTTGTGGGACCAGACTCGACAAATTCTTCTGCACAATTCTATGCTGGTGAAAAAACACGCTGACAAACGTAGAAGGGCAGCACCGGTGTTTGTTCCAGGCGATAGAGTATGGCTAAGTACTAGAAACATTCGGTTAAAAGTGCCTTCCATGAAGTTCGCTCCTCGGTATATTGGACCTTACAGGGTGTTGGCTCAAATTAACCCAGTTGCGTATCGTCTAGCTTTGCCTACTACCTTACGCATTCCTAACTCGTTCCATGTTTCGTTGCTGAAACCACTAGTTTGTAACAGATTCTCCTCCACGATCGCCCCTCCTCGCTCTGTTCAGGTGGAGGGTCAGGAGGAGTATGAGGTCAATTCCATTGTCGATTCTCGAATCTCCCGGGGGAAAGTACAATATCTGGTCGATTGGAGAGGATATGGTCCTGAGGAGAGAAGTTGGGTACCTCAGGAGGATGTTCATGCTCCCCGTCTCCGCAGGGCATTTCACTCTCGCTTCCCTTCTCGTCCTGGTTACTTCCGCCCGGTGGGCGTATCTGAGAGGGGGGGTACTGTCAGGGTACCTGAGGCCTCTACCTCCGAGAGAGGTAGAGACTTAGTCGTTCATCCACCCGGACGGCCTGATTTCCCTCTTCCTCGCGGTCCATCCGGTCATGCAAAGCCGGCCGCGAGGGAGTGACTCCCTTTTATAGCATGACGTCCGGAGGTCGACGTCAGGACGTCAACCCGGAACGACCTGTCACTCAATTGGTTCAGGACCAATCAGGATTCGACGGAGGTGTGTCTACTTATCTGAACAGGGCATTTAACAGTGCTTCTTTCATTAGCTCATTGCCCTGTCGTGGTTCTAGCTTGTTCTAGTCACTCAGTGCTCGTGTTTTCTAGTTATCCCTTTTGGTTTTGACCCGGCTTGTTTGCTCTATTCTGCTTATCTCTGTTACCCTTGATTCGGCTTGTCTATCGCTTACCTGTCTTCTGTTACCCTCGACCTCGGCTTGTCTTTGACTATTCTCTACTGTACTACTTACGTTAGTCCGGCCATTCTAAGGTCCGGTATACGTATCTGGCTACTGTTTGTACTCTGCGTGTTGGATCCCTGTCCCGATCCTGACAATTTTGAGGTAGTAGGAAACGGTGAGATTTACTTATCTGAACCTGTATTTTGTGGGCTACGACTATTTTCTTACAGAGGGTCCTCTACATTGACAATGCTGTAAGCTCAGGCATGCCCAAGAGGACCACACTGATGTCTTTGGAGGATCCCACAACGTCCAGGATCCTCCATAGACTGAACCTTTTCCCCTGAGCAGTCAATAGTGCTGGCTGAGGGCTTAACAAAGCTTGACAGTGGTAGTTCTGCCTTTTTGTTAAGCTTTGTCCCTACTTTGTCAGGTAGTCCCTACTTTGTCTTACGATATATTTCCTTGGGTTGGAACTTAAGTGAAATTCCCACCCAATGTGTATGCATGAATTTATGCTATGTCTCATCTCACTAAACAGAAGATAAGAGCAAGAGCAGGGTAAGCCATTGGTCCTGTATTCTATAAAAGTTACCCTTCACTCAGCTACTCATGGACTGAGACAACGGGGGAAGTGGTCAGGTACATTATGAGAGTTGGTTGCCCTTGACTACAAAATTTACTACAAAATTTACTAGTACTGACAGGTATTTTCTACTTAAAATCATTTACTATGTAGCAACCAATGACTCCCATTATTCTCATATACAAAACAATACAGTGTAGTGCACAAGCATGCAGCAAATATCTCATTGACATGCTGCTGCTTAAAAAAACAAAAACAAATCTTATCACATGGTGCATTACCCAAAGCACAAAATATAAACATCTGAGACAAAAATGAGGAGGCTGTCCAATTTTGCCCAAAAAAACAATGAAAAGAAAAAAGCTGAGACATTTACAATTACAATTAATTATATGGTGCCAACATATTATGCAAAGCTGTACAATAGGTAAACAACACAGACATTTAATTCTAACAAAATCCAAAAATCGCATTTGATGTGCGCGATTAGCAGGTGAAGCGGTCTATGCTTAGAGAAGCTTACAACATAAAGAAACAAAAAAGTTACATAGATATGTATGCAGCATGACACAAAATCACACCTGTAATACCTGTTAGTCCAATAAAAAAGTTTTAACTATTCCAGGGGATGGGGCCTGGCCATCGTGGCGTCTAGACGTGTCTCTAGAAAGCTCCCTGAGACATGCTATATAATCTGAACTCTTGAATCAGCAATAATCTACAAGCATATCACTTACTATTTGACCGGTCTTGGAATGTGATCCACGGTCTTCTAAACCAGTCTAGATGCAAAGCGTAATCGAGGCCTAGCTGCGCTGTGGGAAGGAGAGGCGGCCGCTCTCCCGAACTGGTGCAGATGGAGCTCCGAGCATGTTCATAACCCCCCATTGCCCCACCCTTTGGACCGGTGGGGGTTATCCCGGTCCCCATCCTGATGGCTCACATAATATCACAAAGAGTCGTAACGGTATCGCAGATGCCGACACTACCGACCAAGATACCTCTAAGATGGCGGACCCTGAGACCATCCTTCCACATGTTGATGAGTCATCAAACACTCTCCAGCACCTGGATGCACTCTTTGCCACATTCTGGAGGAAACTGCAGACCAAGCAATCACTACCTGAATCAGCAAAGACCCCTACGTTGTCCAGTCATACTAAGAGCTGTCCTGTGGCTTTACCTAATGTCCTGATGTGCCTAAGGCGGCAGAAGCTGAGGAAGCTGCGTCAAAGCTCCACAAGACAAACAGAGAGCCGGTGTGCTCTACAGCTGTGCAGCTCCAAGGCAAGCATGAGAGATTAGCAGATAGAAGCTATCAGAAATGCTGTTGTGTGGGACTGTAAATTCCCTATGAAGGGGATAGGCTGACCGCCAGGATAAGCTACATGATATATCTCAGTTGGTTGAATGTTACAGTGACATGCTCTCATTTGTATTTCTTTGGTTATCATATCTATACTTATTAATTATTACTATCAGCTACCTGCATTGGCATGCCCCAGGTGTAGATATTAATTATTGGCTGTTACGTGGTTGGGATTTCTCTTACTTACTACTAGAGCTGTCTGGGAGCTGTCTGGGACACCTTACTGTTCTCTACTTTTACCATGTCTATCCATACATGTTACTCCTTCAGTTAACTAGACATGTAAGATTCACCTGTTATAAAAAAACGTGCAGCTCAATTGCATGCCATGATAATGCTTCAATTAAAATATCTGTTATTGCTATGCGTGATGTTGCTGTTGTGGCATCTCATGCTTGTATTGTACTATATGCGCAAATAAAATAAAGGTTGACAACAACAAAAAAAGAGGTATAACAAGTAACTGCGATACTTTATTATTTTGCATCACTTTTGGTCACAAATTCTTCCCATATCTACCATACAACACCATCACCATATAGTAGGATTTGCCTTGAGTTTACATTTTTAAAACATTTGTATGTATGTACCAGAGCAAATCTAAGTATAAAATTATATAAGTAATGAATTGTATGCTTTATGTCAATAATATTGCGCAAAACCTGTTAACCTTGTTACACCCCCTTGACTTTCAAGTAGAAAACAGGTAATGTTACGTCCTGGTTTTGTTAGCTCAATGCTGCTGCCTCAAGAGGCACAATTGCCCAGAGCACCTGACTTACAAAGACTTCTTATTGAGCTGTACTGGGAGGCCTATGATTGGACTGCCACAGAAAGTTTGGGCGGGGTTAGAAGGAGAGAGCTTGCAAAGACAGGATACAAGAGATCTTCAGGTTTTGCAAGCTGATTTAACAAGTGCATTGTTAAATGCATGCATCTTTTCATTTTGGGATTTTTATTTATTTTGTATTTGGGCAGTGGAGTGTCACCTTAAGGGCCCAGCTATTTTTATTGACAACATTTTTTACAGTTGGCTGGAATACTTTATGGATGGATATATGAGAAAAAAAACTGTAATTATTATGATCTCCTTAGTCATCAACACATTGTCTTATGTGGATTTTATATTATGGTTTATGAAATGCTTCGCATTTGTGGATAGATCAAAGTACTTAGCATAATGAGAAAAATGTACCAGTGTATAACAAGGGGAAATAATGCCTGAAGCAGAACAAACCTTTGAGGAATGTTTGACAATGAAAAGTCTAATACAGTAATCAAAACAATATTACTTCCATACTTCACTAACTCACTGAATGCGTTGTAAGCGGTATCTCCCCATAGTAAACTTAAACAGAATGTGTGTTTTAGAAATTTAAAGAGAACATATACCCATAAATAATTAGGGACATATTTTGTCATTTTTCATTTTGTTGTATTTGTTTTGTGTACAATTTTGTTTTACAAATATTTATTTGTGTACCCTAACAATGCAATGAGAATATTCATTTGGCTTTTCATGCACACCACAAGCAAGTGAAGATAGTACATTATGTATTTTGAATTTGCAATATAATCACTCATTCTGTCTTCACTGTTGCCTGTGAAAGGTGACATTGCATGTTAAGCAAGAAACATTGAGCTGTTCAGTCAGTGTACTCTATCCTCGATAATTGAAAACGTATGCAAACAAAGCCAAGACATAAAAGTACCCCTTCCTGTTCCTATCACAACAAATCCACGCAACCCATCACTGTCCTTGTTTTGCAGCATATCAGTCAAAACTATACTAATCTGGGCTGCAGAAACATGAAGGTGTTAATATTCAAAGGTATTATGTATGCTATTACAAATATCAATCATCGTGCCTGTGATTGTTTATGAACAATATAATATATAATGTTTTCCAAATTAGCAAATAAAACAAAACATCAAAATTTCAAAGTTGTGCATTTTCTGTAGGTTTTCCCAGGTTTTGCAGCCTCTGCAGTGAGTTCTGTTAGGACCAAGTAGTGGTTCATTAATAGGCATGCTTCAATTATTTTTAGAGTGTGCTGTACAACACATATCCCCGAAACCCTTACATAGCAGTGTGGTTTATAGGACATGTGTTTCAGGGCTTGAAATGAGCTCAGACAGAAATCTTATCCTGTAGCTGGTGATGTGCATGGGAACGGGGTAAGAAGCTTATCCTGTAGCTGTTGTTGTGCGTGGGGAAGTAATAATAACGTTTGACTACTAAAAATGGAGGGGAGAGTGGATGCCAGGGTATGCCAGGCACCATTATTTACATAGTTACAAAGTGTGCTGTAGCGGTTGTGGTGATTGCAGTGTTCCTTTAAGGCAATATTGAAAAAGCATGTATTATATATAATAAAATATATTATATATATTATATATAATAAAATATGTCATGCAATATAACATAAGTTGCTGCAACAAACACACTGCTTAAAAATATATGAACATGACATTTCTTACAATTAAACATAAAATACATAATACTATAGTACTATAATCTGAAACAAGACTTAAGTTCATCAAGTTCCATCAAGCTCTGCCTTTTACATTTTTGTGCATTTTGTTTAGCCAAACTCACCAAGACAACACAGAAATTAAAATATTTTTAAAACTAATTTTGGCAATAAATATTTGCTTTATTATCTATTTCCATCAGTCAAACCTAATTTCATACTTTATAACTTATGCCATGTCACATACACCATGGTAGTTGCACTAATATTTTATTAAATGTAATTAGGACAAGGGTTAGTTTGTCCAAATCAAGTTAAAAAATTGGGAATGAACAGAAAATAACCAGGCAGATACTAAAAAATCTGACTAGAACTCACATGAATCTCTACTGGTAAATAAAAATAGCCCCCATCAAGGCTAAAAATAAATAGTATAAAGTAAGGATACTAAATCCTAAACGTACCAGGAAATTTATGATACAATATTAGTATATAATAAAGGAGGGAATTACAGGAAAAGTGCTGCACAGATGGGGAAATTAGATAAACAGTGAACTTGTGAAAAATAAATATGTATTGATAAAGGATAAAAATAAAATAAAATCAAGGTATATACTAAAGTCCAGAAGCAACGACAATATTATTGGTACAATGGTTGATAGCCAAAAGAAAATTGTATCAATGGGTAGCAAATAACAGCCCATTTATTAAAAATCTGTAGCAGTGAATGGCAAATGTTTGTAGCAAAAATGTATCAGATCTCTAAATCACAGAATCCAGTTACTGAATAGCAGGAGCTGGATAACTTTGGCTAAAATATTATAACCTATATAGCATTGAACAGAATAGGTATTACATCACCTACAGAAATAAACAATACCTGACCATATAGCGGTCTCTTGTATTAGGTGATGTCTTGAAATCTATAAAATAAAAAAATGCAAAACATAGTGTTCTCTGTTGGTACTTTATTGTTAATGACACAACGATTAAAAACACTTACAGGATCTCTGGAATAACAGGCATATAACTGGAAATGCAGTGGATATGGTCAGAGGAATTGGAGAGATGAAAATAGACAACATATGAGGAAAGAGAACACCGTGCAAGTTGACACTAGATCCACAACTAACCGGATTTCCAACAGAAACACTCCATCTCCCCACAAGAGAACAGAAAAAAACAGACCAATACTATCTACCCAGAGGAAAGAAGAGTTGGAACCCACCCCTCAACCAATGGCCCCACAGAATTCAATACTGGCCAATTTTTTAGGACCCAAAGGGGAGGGTTCCTTCTCACCGAAACGCACCTGCAGAGAGAGGCAAGACCCCAACTGGTCCCTAAAACACACCTTTACCACAAAGCCCAACAATGCGGAAGCCATTGGAGTCTTCAATCTATCAGATCATACCCTAAATAAGGAAGAACTCCAACTCCTCCAGAAGGGTTTAAAGTTTTCCCCTAATTCTGACAACTCTGCATTCAAAATGAATATAGGTCTTCACAAAATGTTAGGAAATTAAGTCTCAAAAGATTATTTACAGAAAATCAATTAAACTCTAATGAAGTGTCCATTCCGTATGAACACACCAACCTACACCCCAAATCAACTTTCTTTTTAAATTCTTTATTTTTGCATGTGAATATAAGTAACATACAAGCATGCAGGGCCATGACAGCAACTGCAGGCATATTCCAGGCATTTCAATGAGTGGCATTTGATACAGCACTTTTTTTATTTATTATTTTATACATGAAACAGCAAGTTTTGTTTCTTTCTAGACATGCATATGACATTCTTAGGTACTTCCAGGGTTAATAATATGTTTAGTGGATTAACAGTTATTTTTCAAGCTAGGACAACAACATTACTATCAAATTATTAGGGTTAGGTAGTCGCTATGAAACAATGTTAGATTAGATTAACCATGCTAGTGAGGCTATAGCTTATAAACATGTTATGCAGTATAGTAGTAGTTGGAAAATGCGTGGTTATCACCCTGGTGGATCGGGGCTCCCCGTGCTGCCTCCGTGGGAAAGAGTCGGGATCCTAGTGAGTCCAAGACTTTTCATGGAGGGGCAGTCCCGTTTTTCCCCAATACCCGCTCTGTTGAATCTGTGTAGTGGGGAGCAAGCATCCTTCAGAGCAGGACTTGGAGCATGGGTTGTCAGTGTGTAATTCTGCGTTGTTCACTGTGGTCCTCCGAGGTGTAGCCTGAGCAGGGTGGGCTTGCCGCTTTCGGTCATCTGCATGTTGGTGTCAGCAATGTTTAGGCGCTGGGGGTATCCTGTTAAAGGCTGAGTAGTAAGCGGGTACAGGATTGGTCTGCTAGTAGAGGTGTTTTGCTGGGCAGATGGCACGGTCACCCCGGACTGGAATGGTCGATGCTTGGTATCCTATCTCCTCAGTGCCGCTGCTGTCACACGCACCCTCGAGGGGCCTGTTGCTCGCGTTGTTGGTTTGTGTGGTTGTGGGGATTAGCGCGAACATTGCTGCTTCCCTGTGTGGCGGGATCTTATATCAGGAGTTGTTTTGTGGGTAGTGAACACTAGGAGGGAGGTTTTTTCTTCATGCTGTCGGTGCACATGGCGCCCGCAATCTTGGAGGCAGCGGTCAGGCTCCCCGGCCTCAATTGCAGAATCCCGCTTATGGCCACCGGGTGAGGACCGGGATCACCCCCCGGTCCATGGGGGGGAACGGAGCCGGGTCTGCACCGATCAGTGCTTTTGGCTGGGCTCTGTGGTGCAGGATAGAGAGGCAGTGGACGTCTGCCCCGCTCACTGCCGGAGAAGGCCCGGGTTAGGGCACCGAGATCCTCTCCCCCAGGGGACTGTAGCTCAGTGAGCCAGCCTCTCCCCAGGTCCAGCTGTACCCCGGCACTGGGCATCTGTGCTGTCGGTCCGCTTTAGGTTAAAGATACATGTTTTTAGCGCATTTTCAGTAGTGTTTTGCCGGAGTCGCTCTGACTTGCGACAGTCCAGCTCGGCAGCCCAGCCCGGCCCGGCCCCCCAAATCAACTTTTTATCCCCAACAGGCGAAGAACGACTGTGGCAGACCTCTCTGCCTCTGGATTGATATTTGAGACCATTTCATCTGTTTGTTTGCCAGTTCCCGGTTGTTCGTGTGTTCCCTGGTTGCATTCCCTAAAAGACGAACGAACTACCGAATGGCCATCCACTCAGCAGGGAAGTGTGCTGCTTGTTAACCTTTTTGTCCTTATTAACACTGCGGTTAACCACAACCATTTCCAACTCCCGAACGGTCGGCTGGGTGGTCGCCGTTCATATGAACGAACACGTGGGGGCAGCCATCTTGGACAGTCGAATGCCCAGCAGTGTCCGTCGACAACTACATGGAACTAATATCGGACACTGTTTCCCACGAACACCGCTGAGATCACCAACCAACCAACCATCCATCTCATCGTTCCAGTTCATACGAACGCCGTGGCGTTCAGTATATTGACAATCCACGAACGGAACTGTCCCAGATAGCTAGACCCATGGAGCTCTTTCTGCAGAACGCACAGTGAACACACTTTAGCTCCATATTGATTTGACTGTATGTATGGGATCTGAGCGCTGTTTGGTTATATTGAGCACTCAGATCCAAGCTATCTGGGGATATGTCAAACGTGGGGGTTCCGTTCAGTAAAAGAATACTTATGTATTTTTATGTGTTTTTCAGTTATTGTAAAATGTATATATTCTCTATACCTGGAGGTAATTGAGTTACTTCAGTGCTCTTAACCCAATTATCTCCAGGATAGAGAGGAGGAGTGGCACTGTCTGTGTGGGATTGTTTGTATACTGTAAATGCATATGATTGGTTACTGTAAAAATGTCTCAGTCTTCCACAAGGTCCCTATGGGAGTGTCTCTTGCTGGAAGACCTGCATAAAAGGCTGACATGTGGGCACCATTAAACAGATCCTGCTTGACTCTCAACACAGAGCCTCTTCTCGTGCTTGGGGGAATCATTTGTATGATTCCTGTTCGGCGCTTAGGAGTGTTCGGTAGCTGACTTTGAATTTAGGGAAAATAACAACCTTGGCGGTGTTAACCCCTTCTTATACCCGGGGTGCCGTTACAATGACATCATCAAAGTTTTTGAGAAGAGAATGGAGTAAGACCTCAGATCCATACATCACAAACCAGAAGTCAAAGACAACTTGACCAAAAAAGAAAGAAAAGCATTAAAGAGTTTAATGGAAGATGATAATATTGTCATCAGAGCAGCCGCAAAGGAGGGGGATTAGTAGTATTAAACCTTTATGATTACCAATTAGAAAGCAAAAGGCTTCTAAACCATACAGATACATATATGGTATTACCAAACAATCCATATGTGAAATTCAAAAATGTATTTTGAGCAAAAGAGAATGCAATTACCTACTCTGTGAATATCCCAGGCTGGCAGTGTTCTAATATCTTCCCAAAATCCACATGAGGTTGATTAATCCACCACAGAGATCTATTATTTCTGGAATAGGCTCCCTAACATCAAACCTATCAGAGTATGTGGACAGATTTTCACAGACACCAGTAATAAAACTCAAGTCTTATCTCAAGGACACTACACAAATTATTAAAGCCCTTTCTATAGTTGAATTGAAACAGGGATACATTTTGGTCACAGCAGATGTGACCAAAATACATGGTTTTTGAGCATCTGCAAGGTTGTGAAGCCGTGCAATATGCCATGGCAACACATACGGAAGTTAAAGAATTACCAGAAAGATTTTCTGGTCAAATATGTTATACTCAGCCATATCTTTTTTTGGGACAATGTCAACTTTTATCTTCAAATTGAAGGAACTTCCATGGGGACCAGATTTGCGCCAAGCTACGCTAATTTGTTTATGGGCAAATGGGAGGATGAATTCATCTGGTCCAATGCTCATCTTGGCGCAAGTCTGGTCCTCTGGCAAAGATATATTGATGATGTCCTTTTTATTTGGAATGGAGATTTTGCATCAGTGGGCACATTTCAACACTATCTTAATCATAACACATACCACTTACAGTTCACTTCCAATCAGTCCCAGGAGAAGGTGAAATTTCTTGACCTTGAAATATACATAAAAGAAGATTTGATTCATACAAAAACTTTTTAAAAAATTTGTAGGCTGCAATAGATTTATCCCGGCTAACAGTTATCATAAAAAGACATGACCGGACAAGATTCCTTTCAATCAATATAGAAGGATTAAATGGAATTGCTCAGAACAAGAAGTGGCAAAATTGCAAATGGAAGAAATGACCAACAGAGTTCTAGCCAAGGGGTATACAAAATAACTTCTAGAAAGATCATGTAAACAGACCCTGGAATTACCCAGAGAAACAACGTTTGACACACGATCAAAATACCCTACCAACCTTATGGAAATTCCTGCCCTCATTACCAACTATAGTAATCAGGCCAACAAAATTAGGAATATATTGCTCAAAATTGGAAAATATTGAAAGGAGAGTCCATTCTAGACAAGATCCTAGGGGATAAACCAAGGATTATTTATTCCAAAGTGCCCAGTCTCAAAACAATGCTAGCACCTATAATTTAAAAAAACCCAGCTGATATCCAATCACATGGATTCACTAAATGTGGAAAATCTATAGGTTGTAAGAATAACCCCTTTCCGGAGCCTACAATTAAGGATTTTTTTTTCAAAATGAAGCCAAAGAAAGTTTTAGAATCAAGTCAGCACTCAACTGCATTTCTACATGTATCATCTGTATCTTGATTTGTCCATGCAATAAACAATGCATAGGTTGAATAAAAAGGCTATTTAAGACCAGACTGGAAGAACACATCAAGAGAGGATTCTCCAACCACAGCCTATCAAGACATTTTGATGAACATCATTCAAGAAATCCCCAAGAGCTGCGTTTTATTGCCATTGAAAAAGTGGAAGTTAACTGGCGAGGGAGGGGGTAACCTAGAAAAAGAACTAGACAAAGTCAAAGCTAAATGGATATTTTATTTAGACAGTTTAGAACCTAAAGGTCTCAATGTTGATTTTGAGCTCAATGCTTTTTTTCCTAAATACTAGATTTATTGCAATTGATCTATTAGTTCCCCCTATTTTATGAATTTTTATTTATTGATTTATTTTATTTTATTTTACCTTTCTTATTTTAATTTATTTATACTTTGGTTTCACACATTTATTTTCCTGTGCTAGAACACACACTTAACTTTTCGATTATTATCCCATAACATGAGATGTTTCTTTTAGGACACATGTTGGTCAATTTACCTCAGGTTTGCTATCTATAGAACATATAGGTCCTATACACTTACCTATTTTCTAAAGGCCTTTTTATATCTAATTGATTCACTTATATTATCCATTTCAGTATGAGACATTTTATTATCTCATTCTCATTGTGGTTGTTCCTTTTATCTTAGAGGCCTTTACACTTAATTACTTTAATTTTATTTGTATCATCTCTCAGGTAGTCTCATGTATATAGTAGAAGCCAGTTCTCTTTTATTTTGTACTTGGTTTACTATTTTTTTTTTAATTTACTTATTTTTTTCCCCTCCTTTATATTGGCTTTTTAGATCTATGTTTATAATCTACTTTTATGACCTGTTACGCAATTGGTCTTGTTTATTTATTTATGGATTTAACAGTATTAATGCATTTCATGCAATTATAAATGAATTTCCTTGACCATAGCTATATGAGATATGTGAGCCAGCACGTACCTGTCTCTACCGTATTTATTGTACCACTAAACCGTCCTCTAATTTCCTCATGGGATATATTGTCATATCTCCATTTCTAATATATTAAATGAGTGTTTATAACTCCAGTAGTCACACCGAATTGAGCACTATTTTGTATACACAGATAACTTAGTGATAAATACAAACACTATGGATTCATTATCTTTTATGTGAATCATTTTTTATATATACAGTCTGTGTTCTTCATTAACCTATTGCAGTTTTTTTCCTTTTATGTGTATTCCATGTAAGTTCTGTATTTTTTATGATTATACATTTAAGCTGTTTTTACTATCTATACTGTTTACATTAAATTATAGCACATCCATACCTCGATCTTTTTGGGTGGGATGTTTAATTTGATTTGATCAATGTGATTTTAGCATAGTATATTATGTTACTGTACATGTAACACAGATGTCTTGAATGAATGGATCCGCTGAATGCCTAATTAGATGCTATGTGATTATGGACCATATAAAATCTCCATCAAAGCACATCACGTCATCAGCCTCTGAAGAAGTGATGTTATCATTCACAAAACGCGTAAGGCAGCCTAACTGTCACGTATTCATCCGCTTATAAAAATGTGGTTAATGGCATTTACTGTTCACACAGGAAAAGTTGTGCCGAGCAGCAACCAAATCCACAGAAGGGTTAATGCTGAGCAGCAATTATGCAAATGGGTCAAAGGCTGGTTACAGCCTATCAGATCTAGAGGAGGGGTATTTAGACCTGGTTCTCATCCTGCTCAGGGCCCTGTCGTGGTTTCCCTTGTGGTTAAGAGCGCGTTATTGATTCTGGTAATTCTAGTTATTTGACTTTGGCATTGTTGTTAACTTCCCTGTTTTCTGGCATCCCTGACCCCTGGCTTTTCCTCATCGTTGTGTCTCTTTCTGTTTCCCTGGACCTCGGCTATTCCTGACTATTATTTTGTACGTTAGTCCGGCCATTCTAAGGTCCGGTATACGTTACCTATCAGTCCTCTGTGTTACACAATTCTACGTGCTGGATCATACTGTAATCCTGACACTAACAGACAATCTTGTGGAGAACACTCGCATTGGAATGCAGGAGTGCTTTCCAAGTTCTCAGGTGGAACGCACGCGGTGATCTCCAGCCTGCCTTTACTATTAAAGTGCAGAATCCCCACTTTCAAGCCGG
Organism: Pelobates fuscus; assembly: GCF_036172605.1. NCBI lineage: Eukaryota > Metazoa > Chordata > Amphibia > Anura > Pelobatidae > Pelobates > Pelobates fuscus. Next base: position 210,376,640 of record NC_086321.1, read on the forward strand.
CGAAAGTGACTACATCCAAAGGGATTTCATTCCTGCAGTGTCTGGAGCTAGGATTAGTACATTTCCAGTTATATACCTGTCAATAACAATAAAGTACCAACAGAGAATACGATGTTTTCCATTTTTTTTTATTTTATAGATTTCAAGACATCACCCAATACAAGAGACCGCTATATGGTCAGGTATTGTTTATTTCTGTAAGTGATGTAATACCTATTCTGCTCAATGCTATATAGGTTATAATATTTTAGCCAAAATTATCCAGCTCCTGCTATTCAGTAACAGGATTCTGTGATTTAGAGATCTGATTTACATTTTTGCTACAAACATTTGCCATTCACTGCTACAGACTTGTATTATATGGACTGTTATTTGCTACCCATTGATGCAGGGTTTTTTTGTGGCTATCAACCATTGTACTAATAATATTGGCATTGCTTGTGAACTTTAGTATATACCTTGATTTTATTTTATTTTTATCCTTTATCAATACATATTTATTTTTCACTAGTTCACTGTTTAGCTACTTTCCTCATTTGAGCAGCACTTTCCCTGTAATTCCCTCCTTTATTATATACTAATATTGCATTTTTGTAGCTGACTTCTCATCATAAATTTTCTTGTACGTTTAGGATTTCGTATGCTTACTTTATACTACTAATATTTTATTGTTTGTTCATTTAATGCACCACAAATATAATTTGTTATACAACATAACTTTGTTTACTTTTTCTTTTTAGTTTTATATTCTATCTTACATAAACAATTATTTTATTGCATTATTTGAAATTCTGGTGTGTTTTTTTTTTTAAATGAAAAATTATTATAACCATTTATTAAATCCACACAACAAAATTATGACTAATAAAATGTCCAAACATTTCAAGTACATTCATAAAACCATTGTGCAAGTACTGTGCAATAAAATATAATACTAAATCACCCTATGTCATTTTTAATTTATGAGCAAAAGTTGGTAATTTTTTATATTTAAAACGCATTTACAAGTTGCAATTTCCTTTGTAAAGTCTAGAAGACTATAAAATTGTTGGGCTGGGTAGAATATTAAGCTAATGATTTCTTGTAATGTGCTTCAGATTTGACTCAAAGACCAGACACTGAGTCTAGTAAGTTGTCACCACTCCAGCTGAATCGGCAAACATGATAATTATATAGGTTATATCTTTCATCACTTGAAAGGTCAGGAACGTTTATTCTAGGTGGGAACTTTACACCCTTCCTCATATGGATTTACAGAATGGAAGTCTATGGTCTTGCCATTCATGTTAAAAAAAAAAAAAGAGAAATTGAAAAAAGAGGCCCTTAGCGTAGACAAAAGTCTCTTATTACACCTTGTGCATGAAATTGTAATAAAATTGAATGTTTTACTGCTCCACCTGCTAGTTTTTATGTCGGGCTTATGGCTTGCAGAGATCATTACACAACATGTTCTGTGCAATGGGAAAGAGCAAATTCAACATCTTTTTATAGAGTAATACCAAACAGAAATGGATTGGAAGTAACGTTCTATAAAAGCTGTGGTGGAAATTGTTTCCATAAAAAATAAGCTCTGTATAGTAAAGACTGGGCGCCTTTATTTGCTAAGGTACTCAGTACATGATAAAATGTAATAAAAAATATTTTATGTTGTACAATTGTTTTTTATATTTTATTATAGAAAACATTGTTATTTTTTTAAATGTATTTGGTGTTTTGAGATATTACTTAAATGTATGGATTTAATGATATGACTATGAAAAAAAAATAATAAAGTGAGAATTCATTGTAAGTTTAATTTTTAAGGCCATATTGTCCAAACTGGAAGCATACCTGGCTTAGAGAATGTTTCCAATTCAACTATGTTGACCTTAATTTTAAAAAACACTTTTAATTCACTTTGAATCTTCACTTTGGTAAATAACCCTGTAAGGATAAAATGAAGACCTCTCTAATTCTTGATCACTTCTTTGCCATGGACTTCTATGCAATTTAGCATTCTCTTGTTTGTTCTGCAATCTCGTTGCAGCACTGTGAAGACGCCACCATGTCACAGACACATGTTTTTCACAGTAACATCTCCAAAATTGTATTACATAGTGTAGGTTATATTGTGTTCTTTAACAAGGCATAGTTTTACTCTTTATCCAATCAGATAGTTACACCTGGTCTTAATGTATAGATAGGGTGGTAAAGGTGGGTGAGGAGTTTGAACTTTCCTAGCTAGACCAGCAGTATGGAGGGTGTTAATTTGGCCAGTGTTTGTGACTAAGTGGCTACAAAAAATGACTGGACATACCCCATTTGCAATACCTTGGGTTGTCTACTTTTGCAAATGGTATGCCATCATCGGGGTAATTCTCATTCCTGGGCTACCTTACGGTCCCAAAGGCAACATTACCAAACTGGTAAATTTCATAGTGAAACAAAAATGAAAAGCAAGCCTTATATTTGACTCTCTAACTTTCCAAAACACCACAAAACCTGCACATGGGGGGTACTGTCATACTTGGGAGACTTCACTGAACAGAGACATAAGTGTTTCAAAACAGTAAAACATAACAACAATATCAGAAAAAGTGTTGTTTGTGTGTGAAAAACTTCACTTTTACTGAAAATATCATTGTTGTAATACAATTTATAATTTTGAAACACTAATATTTGTAAAACGGGGGATGTAGGGAAGCAGCGCTTAACAATTGAATTCCTTGTGTGGAGTCCAATGGAGCCAATATAAGGGAGAAAACAAAATGGGACAGGAATACTAATATAGTGTAGTATGTCTATAACAGCAGAGGCAGAATATAAGGAAAAAATATACTGCACTCACACTTTTCTGGAGCTTAAGATCAGCTCCAGATCACAGCGTATGGATGGTACAATCCCTATCTGTGGATGTTAGGGTGGTCTGATTTCCTCTGGTATGTTATCCCTCTGCCAATAATCCACTAGGTGTATTCCAGATGATGCTCCAGTGATATAGATATAGGATATAAAAGAACAGGAATAGTGTTCTCTGTATTAATAAAACAAATAAAATAAAGAGAGAAATATACTCACAATGGATGAGCAAATAGGGATTGCTCAATCCTGTTCAGCGAAGTCTCCCGAGTAAAACAGTACCCTCTATGAACAGGTTTTATGGTGTCATGGAAAGTTACAGGTTTAAATATAGTGCTTGCAAATTAAATTCTCTACACTTTCTGCCTGGGTTGTCAGGCACGTCAATCAAATTTTAATTAATTAAATCCCATAGTTATGTTAAAAGATTACTTAAATATACACATATAATTTTAATATACACATATATATATATATATATATATGTATATAATCATGTATGTAATTCTATCTATCTATCTATCTATCTATATATATATATATATATATATATATATATATATATATATATATGCAGTTATTTGTATTTTATATATATATATATATATATATATATATATATATATATAGATAGAATGTCATTCTAAGTGTATTTTGTTACATATATATATATATATATATATATATTTAAATATATATATATATATGTATTATATATATATATATATATATATATATATATATGTAACATATATATATATATATATATATATATATGTATTATATATGTATTATATATATATATATATATATGTATGTATTATTATATATATGTATTATATATATAATATATGTTTTCTATATATGTAACTTCATTCAGTCTGTTTTAAAAGTTGTTACTCTTCATTTTTTAAAAGTCTGTTTTAAAAGTCAAGTCACTTTTCATTTTTCATTTTTGCACTTGAGCATTAACAGAGATTTTATTTTGGGCCATTAGTTCCCTGTAGTAATATGCCCAGTCATGGACTCTAAATATATTTTATATATATAAAAAAGATACCAATAGCCCTGTGTTGTTTTCACAAGCAGAGCTAAGGTTATTTATGGTATAATTTCAGAATTTTTTAGACTACTTGGGACTTTTGGTCTCATATTTCATTTTGGACTTTTTTTTTATCAAACTAAGGACATTCCATTAAGAGTTATACACACTATTTTGAATACTATATTCATTTACTGTTTATCATTTACCGTATATACTCGAGTATAAGTCGACCCGAATATAAGTTGAGACCCCTAATTTTACCCCAAAAAACTGGGAAAACTTATTGACTCGAGTATAAGACTAGGGTGGGAAATGCAGCAGCTACTGGTAAATTTCTAAATAAAATTATATCCCAAAAAATTTCTATTAATTGAATATTTATTTACAGTGTGTGTATATAATGAATGCAGTGTGTGTGTATGAATGCAGTGTGTGTGTATGAGTGCAGTGTGTGTATGAGTGCAGTGTATGAATGCAGTGTATGTGTATGAGTGCAGTGTGTGAATGAGTGCAATGTGTGTGTATGAATGCAGTGTGTGTGTATGAGTGCAGTGTGTGTATGAATGCAGTGTGTGTATGAGTGCAGTGTGTGTATGAGTGCAGTGTGTGTTTAAATGCAGTGTGTGTATGAATACAGTGTGTGTATGAATGCAGTGTGTGTGTATGAGGGAAGTGTGTGTATATGAGTGTGGTGTGTGTGTGTGTATGAATGCAGTGTGTGTGAGTGCAGTGTGTATGAATGCAGCGTGTGTGTATGAGTGCAGTGTGTGTATATGAGTGCAGTGTGTGTGTATGAATGCAGTGTGTGTGAGTGCAGTGTGTATGAATGCAGTGTGTGTGTGAGTGCAGGGTGTGTGAGTGCAGTGTGTGTGTATGAGTGCAGTGTATGTGTATGAATGCAGTGTGTGTGTATGAGTGCAGTGTGTGTATGAATGCAGTGTGTGTGTATGAATGCAGTGTGTGTGTATGAGTGCAGTGTGTGTATGTGATGCAGTGTGTGTGATGCAGAGCCTTGGTGGGGGGTGGGCATTTTTATTATTATTTTTTAATTATTATTATTATTGTAATATTTTTTTGTTATATTAGTGATATTTTTTATTATTATTATTTTTAAATATTATTAATATTTTATTATTAAAAATTGTATTTATTTTTATTCGTCCTCCCTCCCTGCTTGTTAGCTGGCCAGGGAGGGAGGCTCTCATTCCCTGGTGGTCCAGTGGATGGGCTGTGTAGGAGGGGGCTGGCAGGAAGCGTTTACTTACCTTTCCTGCAGCTCCTGTCAGCTCCCTTCTCCTCTGCGCCGGTCCGGTCAGCTCCCCTGTCAGCTCCCACTATAAGTCTTGCGGCCGCACGGAGCATTGCCACGGTAATCTGTGGCAACGCTCTGACCCTGCGGCTCTCGCGAGACTTACACTGGAGGAGAAGGGAGCTGACCGGACCGGCGCGGAGGAGAAGGGAGCTGACAGGAGCTGCAGGAAAGGTAAGTAAACGCTTCCTGCCAGCCCCCAACAGCCCCTTGTCTGTATTATGGCAATGTAAGTTGCCATAATACAGACATTGACTCGAGTATAAGTCGAGTTGGGGTTTTTCACCACAAAAAATGTGCCGAAAAACTCGACTTATACTCGAGTATATACGGTAATTTTCATTTTATCTATATTTTAAGTTTAAACCCATTTTACTTAATTTTTAGCTCCTGAATACCCACGCTATGTTGTATAATGTACTTTTTAATCTCAGTTTTTCGGCCTGCATGTGTTTTGTTCAAGCAGACACCATTGAAAATAGTTAATAGAAGGTCAGCCAGAGAGACATTGGTGAGCAGTCCCAATGATCAGGTAGCACAAATACTCCAAACGGTCTCTACAATCATAAAAACATGCATCAATATGACAAGAACATAAAATCATCTAAATATAAAAATATTAACACATTCTCTACAGTATTTTAAACCGTATGAAAATAAACTCAAAATTACCATATATGTTTTTTAATTACTTTGAATCCTCAGTACTGGGTTCTTACAGTTAATAATTAACCTCTTACTACAAAAACCTAACTTCTGCCATTAATTCACAGTGATTAACATTGCTAAAATATTACCTAAACAAGACACTCCCTTTGTTAAATGAGTATATTATATTTTTTATTTATTTATATCCTCTTTTGGGTCATTTTGCTGAAACATTTTCTAATAAGATCTTCCAGCAACATGCTTTCAGTTTACCAATGTAATACATTATTTCACGGATGTTAGTTGCCTTACATATAAACATAATAATCTCAGTATAAATGTTCTGATCTCTACTAAAAAATACCATTGCCCTATGATCAATGAGGTACACTTGATCAATCTTACTTTTGGATAAAGTAAATACTACCCAAACTTTTTTTTTTTTTTTTAATCCACAGATTGAAGTGGGGTGGAGCCAAACAGGGAGCCCATAACTCCAGGGTACCATAACCGGACTATTATATGACAATATATATAATTCTGTGGCGGATAATCTATCACGTAAGGGCTATTAATCTGCTATAGACACCTGTGTGTCAAGGAGTTTAAAGGTGTTTTTGATAAATATAACACATACTGACAAAAACTTTTGGGACAATTTATATGGTTATCATGTTAGTTTGATAGTAAAAAGGCAGTACTGATAATTAAATACAAAAAGCAGTCTTGTACAAAATAATACTCTCCTAATCTAGCACAAGGGTCAGACAAGGCACTGTGCGATGGAAGACGTGAATCAGGATTTGATTAGTATCATATTGTGGGGCCCCTTCATGTAAGATATAACAAGCGCTTCTTTGCATAGTATCAGATTATCAAATAATCTCCAGAAGCGATTGCATGCAAGATTTCACTTTTGCCAGCTGTACAGCATTTGACCTGTAGTGAAAAAAGTGATAAGTGCTCTCTATCCAATAAAGCAGCTATTCACCAACAAGCAGTTCCTTTTACCTTGTGAAACAAGCTAGTAAATTAGGTGGAGAGCGCTAAGAATTATTATAATACAATCATACATACAAAGGTAGCAGCAGATTTCGCAATTATGTTTCTTACTCTTAAAAAAAGGAAATAAAAGTACAATGATAGTGCATGTTATAAATAATATGGTGATAAAGATATATTCCAAAGGGGCACTCACGTTTTCCAGAGCTTAAAAAACTCTGTTTTGGGAACATGGATGGAACAATCCCCGTCTATTGTTTATAGTAATGTGTTTGATGGCATTTACGATCCTGACAGGAATAGTTGTGCCCATCTACAGCCGTGCACTCGGAAACCTGATAAAACCAGCATGTCTAGGGACATCGGCTGCTGTGGATCTATGCCACTTTATAGCACCATGACCGCCCACGTTGAGGATGACAGCCAATCGGAATAACAGGAGGGTTATTTAAACTTATTTTTACATTTTCTCATTGCCCTGTCGTGGTTTCTGCCTGATCGTAATCCGAGTGTGCGTTCCTGATCTTTATTTTGGTATTTGACTTTGGCTTCGTTCTGACTTCCCTGATTTCTGGCATCCCTGACTTTTGGCTTTTTCTCATCGTTGTGTCTGATTCTGTATCCCTGACCTCGGCTAGTATTCTGACTATTCTTGGATACTTTAAGTACGGCCATTCTAAAGTCCGGTTAGACGTTATCCTTAGTCCTAGGTGTGAGAGAATTATGCGTGCTGGATCAAGTAATCCTGACACAGAGTGAATATAACTCTCCATTCCCCCAAATATGAGCCTAGACTTCATGAAGGGTAAAATGAAACTCCTTAATGGCAGCCACAACTGGCCTTATATGCAGGTCCCAATGCAACGGACACTCCCCCCATGAGCTGAGAGTAGGCTACAGTAAAAACATACACACGGTTACATTGGCTCTCAGGTCCAGGACACTCCCATAGAAAATAGGTCAATCCCTCCCCTATGCCTGGGAGATAATTGAGTCAGCACTGTATTAAACTCAATTATCTCCAGGCACAGTGAACATACATTTTTACAAAACCCCAAAAATGCCTTAAATCACACAAAATTTCCACAAATGTTACATCTCCTGATAGCCCTGATCTGGGTGACATACATATCCCCAAATCACCCAGATCAGTTCAGGGGTTCAGGAATTACCTGGAAGTCATAATTTGACCGACCGCACTGATGGTCCCATGCCCAAAACAGTTCAAGAGAATCAGGGCTTGTGGTCGGTCTATTTCAGTAGTTTAAAAATTCACAAACTACCAAACATAGTCAATAGTCATACCCTGGATCTTGATCCCCTTGTTTGTGGGAATGTTTCCGCTGAACAGTGTCTTCCCAAGTATTATAAAACTGAACACAGGTGATCATGGAGGTCCAGAGGTTTACTCGACGACCAAACACAGCTGCCTGTTTTTATGTGAACAAGATGGCCACCACCTTGTGGTTGTCCATAGGAACTGCGGCCACCCAAGCGAACACTTAGAACACTGCGGTGGAAATTGCTACAAAGTAGCATTTAGGTTTAACAAGCTCTAGGGTGGTCTTCCGTTTGTGCGGTTACTCAGTTTCCGAACCAAATATAAAATCCCACGAACCATGTCTGTTCACATAGATTTAAAGGGCCCATAGTTTTTTGGTAAGAGGGTGGCCAGCAGGCCCCTTCAAGAACACATGACAAGGCTCAGTTTGTCACAATTACAATAAGACAACATTTAGGTTTCTATGCTTAGGGCATATTATTATAATAGAGTAATTAATACAGATTAATCACACTGCAGATGAATACCTACAGATGATGGCTTTCCGTAATATTTAGGGCTCAATTTAAGATCCTGGTACTCGGTTACAAATCTCTACACATGCTTCTCCAACCTACTTATCTTCACTAATACACAAATATGACTGGTCTGGGCCCCTACGCTCTGCTTAAAACATTGTCTATTCTCTGTTCGTACTCCTACCTCTGATTCTTGCCTTAAAGACGTATGTAGGGCTCAAATGCCCTTCCCCTCTGTCTCCACTTCTTCAAAAAAATATTTGAAAACTTACTTTTTCAGCAAAGCATATCGATTAAACTGTCAACAGCTTTCCCTCCCCACACTCAGATTCCTCTCCTGCAACTGTTAAAAATAACCTACTAAGCCCTCAGTGAATACTAACAAACTACTTGACATGTGCTATTCGGTTTGGTCCAAATGGAAATTCGTCCGAATTTCGGACATTCGGATGCTTCCTAATGTCCGAATGTCCAAAGTGCTGAATTGACGAATTTCTGAAGTGCTGAATTTCCAAAGTGCTGAACCAAACCAAATTGCAGAAGTGCAAAATTGCAGAATCTCCGAAGTGTCGAAGTGCCGAACCGAACCGAATTGCCAAAGTGCCGAATTTCGGAAGTGCCAAAGTGCTTCGGACTTCTGAAAAGTGGCAAAATGGGTAGGGGTATGATTGGGGTGGGGTAGGATTAGGGATAGGGGTTGTGGTAGGGTTAGGGGTGGGGATAGGAGTAGTGATAGGGGTAGGGGTAGGGTTAGGGTAGGGTTAGGTTAGGATTATGTTAGGAGTAGGGTTAGGGTACCCTACCCCTAACCCAATTCTAACCCTAACCCTACTTCTAACTCTAACCCTACTCCAAACACAACCCTAACCCAACCCTAACTCTACTCCTAAACCAACCCTAAACTTACTCCAAAACCCTAACCCTACTCTTAACCCTAACCCTAACCCTACCCTAATCCTACTCCTAACCTAACCCACACCCTACTCCTAACTCAACCCCAACCCTACTCCTAACTCAACCCTAACCCTACTCCTAACCCTACTCTTAACCCTAACCCTATTCCTAACCCAACCATAACCCAATTCCTAACCCTACCCTAACCCTACTCCTAACCTAACCTAACCCTACCCTTACCCTACTCCTAACCCAACCCTACTCCTAACCCAACCCAAATCCTACTCCTACCCCAGCCCTAACCCTAACCCTCCTCCTAGCCCTACTCCTAACCCTACCCTAACCCTACTCCTACACCTACCCCTACCCTAATCCTAACTCTACTCCTAACCTAACCCTAACCCAACCCTAACCCTATTCCTAACACTACTCCTAACCCTAACCCTACTCCTAACTCTAACCCTACTCCTAACCCTACCCCTAACCGTACCCCTAACCCAACTCAAACCTATCCCTAACCCTACACTTACCCAAAGTAGCGAAGTCCAAAAGTGCCGAAGTGCCGAAGTGCCGACCCGAACCAAAGTGCCGAAGTGCCCAATTGCCGAACTCCCGAATTGCCAAAGGGCCGAATTTCAGAAGTGCCGAGCTGAACCGAATTGCCAAAGTGCTGAATTGCTAAAGTCCCAAATTGCCAAAGTGCCGAATTTCGAAATACCGAACCTAATTTTTTGCCCAAGCCCATCCCTAAAAACGTCTTAATTACTCCTACTTATACCTTTTGTGTCACTATACCCTACTCCCTCTAGCATGTAAGCTCATTGAGCAGGGCCCTCAACTCCTCTGTTCCTGTGCATCCAAATTGTCTAGTTACAATTACGTAATAACAAAATAAAAAAGTCGAGGCACTCCAAGGTACAAATCAGGCAATTTTATTGAACCCACTCCATCGCAACGTTTCGACCTACACGGTCTTTGTCAAGCTAGTTACAATTACGTGTCTAATAGTCCAACTATTGTACAGCGTTACAGAATATGTTGGCGCTTTATAAATAATAAAAGTAATAATAATAAACAAGAACCTAAAAACAAAGTGAAAATCTGATATTGCAACCACAACATCTGCTGCATTCTGTAGGTTAGACCACAGAGCTGTTAGAATGACTTCAATTCCCATTGCTCTGAGCAACAGTTATTTAAAGGCTAGGTTTTCTATATATAGATTTAATTAATTCAAATATGTTTTAAAAACAACACAGTAACAGAAATATTCCACATAAAATATTCTATTTGCCAGTTAAGATGCACACTTCATAATGAGTATCCAAACCACACACATTAACACAGTCACTGTTACACACAGAAAACATGGGTAGTGATTTATAAGGTGTACGATATCCATTTTTTTTTCATATATGTAGGCCACTCTGGCCACACAGAATCTGTCTTTTTATTTTCTCTTACAAGCTTGAGATGTTAAAAGGATCCGTATTCTTGGCCATAAATTTGGATTATGATTTTATAGTTAGCCAATCCTAACAATATTCATATTAAATAAATAGTTGGACAAGATGACACAGAACTGATTTCAACTGCTTTCTTTTTTACATTAGTGCCATTTAATAATTTATGGCAAAAGTTTGAGTTGACCGGTCAGGTTGACTGTCCAAGGGCCATACAAATGCAGATTTGACCGCTGTCTGTGATTTTCTGATCCAGCCCCTGAGACCACAACTTTAAACCCAACACACATTGAGTCTACAGTTGTGGTCACAAGGAATTAAAATGTCCCCTTCAACTATAAAAAAACACTCCCTTCAACCAATTTCACTCAGTTCACAATGTAAAAGAAGGCATATAGTCAGAAATAATCAATGACATGTTAGTGGTAATGTTTTTTTCAACCCAGGAAGGTATTTATTTTTGAAAGACGAAAATACTGAGTGGACTTTAATGACCACCTTATCTTCTACCAACATGTATAATATTTACTGCACCTTGGCACCAGAAGGGAAATGGGGAATTAGTATTGTACCACTTCTTAATGTCATGCCCTTAAGTTCAAAAACTTTCTTCTGTCTACCTCCTGCAGCTCCAGGAAGGGAGTGGGTGGAGGGTGACACATCAACAGTTATATTATACATAATGTTTTGTGGAAGATATGGCCAACTTAGTTCATGGGTTTACCAACAACAACTTATATTTATTCTTGTAAATATGCTTAGAAATAACCACCAGCTGCAATAAACAAATATTAATTATCAAATTAAGTTAACAAGTAATATAAAGTGTGGACTAGTCTTAAATACTCTGACAAGCAAAGGATTAAAATACCCTTATAAGCATATATATAAAAAAGCTTATACGGCTATATAACTATATATATGTGTGTGTGTGCCTCCTTCTGAAAATGCAGAACAATTAAAGTAAACACAGTTAAAATAATCCAATGAATCTTAACAAAGATCAATCAATCATAGAGTGAAAAACGTGTAGTGTTTTAACATCTAATCCCTAGTTCGAAAGACGGTCTTCATTGCTTTTCTAGTGAGGGAACCATTGATTTAGCCTTATAGAATCATGCTGATTTCATTATATATATTCAAGAATATAGCTAGTCCCATCTACTAAGTTAACAGAATAGGTTCATAGAAATAGTTACAGTTATCACACACTCAGACTCAGTAGGATTACAACACAATTAAATTTATCATTCTTATACTCGAATGCAAAATACAAACTATAGATAAGATATTATATAAAATCATAGGGGAAAATAACTAGATCTCCAGAGAGTTTTCTCCACTTATTGCCAAGTACCAGAAGAGTCTGTGATTCTCTAATATAAATAATAACTCAATAGGTATAAAAACCTACAGTATTATCTTCGATAATACTACATTACACACTCTACAATGAAAGAATGAGACAGCGCTTAATTAACTTATAGGCAACAACCTTAAAAGGAATCCCTCAAACCCTTTAAAATAAGACAAGTAAAAACAATAAAAAAGGCTGCGCCACAATTAGTAATAAAAAGTCCAGTAAAGAGGAAAAAAGTCCAAATATTTTATCCTTACAAATGGTCTTTGGTGGTGAGGTCTTCTACTCTTGTAGTGGATCCACTTTATATGAAAGATAAAAAGAGAGAAGGACAACCAATGGTGCAGTATGTAAAATTCAAATGTGGACATAAAGGAGTAATAGTATTACACTCACATTTGCCAGAGCTAATAACCAGCTCTGGGGTGAAGCGCATACAGCGGTTTAATCCCCGCTTATGGGATATAAATGGATTCCTCTCCGTCACTGTTGTCCAATTCTCGGATAAAAAGAGACAACCAATAGTGCTCACTGTATGGTACTATTAATAAAAGAATAAAAGAATGTACTTACAAGACAAGAGCAGACCAACTGCTCTGTGATGACTGCGTGGGTGGATTTATCCCCACCTAAGGATTTCTTTTAGTACAGGAAACTTCCAGAGATGTTTTCAAAGGTTTTATATAAAACCAATAAAAGGTGAATAAAATAATACTAAAAAGCCAGGGTAAAATGGTTATGTGTCTATAAAAAAGGTAATTGGCACAATAAAATGACCAAAAATACTTTAATATATATATATAAAAGAACACAATATTAAATATCCATAACGCGTTTCGTCAAAAATACTTTTTCAAATGGAATAATAGTGATACCTGGATAATAGGTGTTATATAAGAACAGAATTAATTCAAATTTGGCGCCAAAAATTGGAACATCCAATCAGAAATGAGAACAAAATTAAAACATAAAAATGCATAAATAACTCAGTAGATACATAGATAATAATACCATTACATGATTCTGATACATTAAAATCTAAAACGAGGGTGAGAAATTGTGTTTTGAAACGATTTAAAATAGTCACGTGACCTTTCGGCACTTCCGCGTTTCGGAAGTAAACTGCAATGCCGCATGGGAATTGTAGTAAAAATAGCCGCAAATGGCGGTCACATAAAATATATTGGATATATGTATATGTAAGAAGCTGAGAACTATACATGATGGAAAAATAATTGAAATAGGAAAACGAGCAGGGGAAATGGAGTAAAATATAGCTAAAAATAGGTCACATGATGTTCGGCACTTCCGCAAATCGGAAGTTTGAGCCGAAATGAATGTTGGGAAATGTAGTTAACCAACAAAATAGCAGCTAAATATAATACAACAAATCTGGCTAGGCTAATCTGAAACCAAATGGGAAAAGTAGAATACATAATGTAACGCAAATAAAATCCATAATAAGAAATGAAAAAACCAAACAAAAAAAAAGCAAATAAAAATCCACAATTTAAAGGAAAAAAGAGGGGAATAAAAGTCCATAATATAAAAAAAGAAGGAACCATTTTAAACACATGAATAAATAAATAAATGAATAAAACAGTATTAATATTAATAAAATCCCAGTATAAAATGCATATATATTAAATAACCATACAAACATATATTTAAAGGTACAGGCATCAATTTTCATAAAAAAGTTATGTAGATCAAAATCTGCATTCAGACCATGGGGTATAAGAGTCTGGAGTTTATACACCCATTCCGTCTCTGTTTTTCCAAGCATCTTTTTTATGTCACCTCCACGCCAAGAGATAGAACATTTTTTTATACCAATACATTTTAATAGACGTGGATCTCTGTTATGCATAATAAAATGTTTGGATACTGTATGGTTCAAGTATCCATTTTTAATATTTCTGCAATGTTCGCTCAGTCTTATTTTTAAGCACCTGGTGATCATCCCCACCTATTGGAGGCCACATGGGCACTCTAGCAGATAAATAAAATTTTTCGTATTACAACATATAAAATCATAAATATTATACACCTTTTTGGTCCAATTTGACATGAAATTTATAACTTTAGATGGATTAGAGTGATCTGTAGTTTTACATACAATGCATTGTTTACATCTATAATAACCTTTCGTTTGAGGGAAAAAAGATACATTTTTGGAAGGGGATTTTTAAATAAAATTTGTGGTTAAAATAGGTTTAAAATTAGGTGCTCCTCTAAAAACAATATTTGGGTGAGTGGGTATGATAGGGTTAAGTATCTCATCATGTTTCAGTATATGCCAATGTTTTCTTATTATTTTTTTAACATCATTACTTTTATTATTAAAATTAAAATAACTGGAAGTGAAATTGATTTGTTGTTTTCTTTATTTTTATACATCAGAAGTTCTTTTCGTTTTTTTAGTTTGCCCCCAGCTACTCCAATTTGTTTATGGCGGACTGGGAAACTGAAGCGATTTGGGGTAATCACACGTGGCGGGCAAACCTAGTCTTCTACTTCAGATATATAGATGACCTCTTTTTTATTTGGGACGGACCAGAAAACCACCTTATTGATTTTATTAACCATCTAAATACCAATAATAGGGGTATTATTCTCACACATAAATATAGTAAGGAATCTATTAATTTTTTAGATTTTCATCAATAAGGGACAACTTCATACAAAAACCTTTTTTAAACAAGTATGTGTAAATACAGCTATAGATAGATCCAGTTGCCATAATAAGCCTTGGCTTGAGAGTGCCCCAAAAAGCCAATTTTTTCGCCTCCGCAGAAATTGTTCAGAACTCACAGATTTTAACGAACAAGCAGAGGTTTTAAAAAAATAAATTCATGGAAAAAAAGTATTCAGAAACCGATCTAAACACCACAATTAGTATAGTAAAACAAAAAGAACGAAAAGAACTTCTGATGTATAAAAATAAAGAAAACAACGAATCAATTTCACTTCCAGTTATTTTTAATTTTAATTGTAATAATAAAAGTAATGATGTTAAAAAAATAATAAGAAAACATTGGCATATACTCAAACATGATGAGATACTTAACCCTATCATACCCACTCACCCAAATATTGTTTTTAGAGGAGCACCTATTTTTAAATCTATTTTAACCACAAATTTTACTAAAAAATCCCCTTCCAAAAATGTATCTTTTTTCCCTCAAATGAAAGGTTTTTATAGATGTAAACAATGCATTGTATGTAAAACTACAGATCACTCTAATCCATCTAAAGTTATAAATTTCATGTCAAATAGGACCAAAAAGGTGTATAATATTTATGATTTTATATGTTGTAATACGAAAAATGTTATTTATCTGCTCGAGTGCCCATGTGGCCTCCAATATGTGGGGATGACCACCAGGTGCTTAAAAATAAGACAAGCGAACATTGCAGAAATATTAAAAATGGATACTTGAACCATACAGTATCCAAACGTTTTATTATGCATAACAGAGATCCACGTCTATTAAAATGTATTGGTATAAAAAAATGTTCTATCTCTTGGCGTGGAGGTGACATAAAAAAGATGCTTGAAAAAACAGAGATGGAATGGGTGTATAAACTCCAGACTCTTATACCTCATGGTCTGAATGCAGATTTTGATCTACATAACTTTTTATGAAAATTGATGCCTGTACCTTTAAATATATGTTTGTATGGTTATTTAATATATATGCATTTTATACTGGGATTGTATTGTGGTGGAATCTCGGTAAAAATAAATTTAGTAGGCCGAGATTACCACGTGGCATGTGTACGTGCATATGCTGACGTATCGATCAGTTGGTTGCACGAGGCAAGATACGATCAGTTGTGTACGGAGCATGTGCAAGAATACAGGATGTAGTATTCCCCCTCCTCCATTGTGCTGGACAAGCCATGCGGTCAAACAGGAAGTTAATTCTTATTTGTGTTGATTGGTTAAGAGAATGTGCGGGTGGAGCTTAATATGGGAGGAGTTATGTGCCTATATAAGGAGCCTGCACTATTGTCCGGGGCTCAGAACTTGCTGTATTTTGGTGACGTTAGTCCCTCTGAGTCCCGATCGGTGATCCAATAAAGAATCTCTTCCTTCCTGAAGAAACCTGTGTCCATCTCTCTCTGCTTGGCTTCCGTCAGTTTCTCCGGTATCATTTGGTGCATTGGCCGGGAAGCTCATCGTTCAACGGTAGCTGAGAGGCAGAGGCGTGAGACGGTCTATCTTTGCCCACGTTCTCTACGGCTGCACCCCTGAACTTCTGCGTGGACCTCCCTTCGTCTCGGCGCCACTGGTCTGTTGTCCAGGAGATCATCGGCCTCTACGTGAGAAGTGCTGGGGTGTCCCCGTCGATGAGTGTGAACTCAGGTTCAGGAACGAGGAGGTAAGACAACTGCTGTTTTAGACGGCAGGACCCACTAGGGGTATACCGATTGTGCGGTAGGCCCAAAGGGGTTTTGAATCTGTGTATCTGCCCCCTCTGTCGGAGGGAAGGAGCGAAGGCGCACCGCTCGATCGAACGCTCTTTAGTCAGACCGTTTGATTTTGTTAGTCAGGCGGGGTCCTGGTGTAAATAGCCCTAGCCGGACACCGGTGTCTTGTCTAGACTAGCGTTCTAGGGTGTATATTACGTTCGCTAGGTCGGAGGGACCGGGAGACTAAGCGGCGCCTGTGTAAATTCGGTTCGCTAGCTCTCAACCTATCTGGGCTAAGTGGGAAGGCGTGTAAATTTGGAACCCACTAGACTTTTGATAGTGCGACTAAGAGGCGCCTGTGTAAATTCGGTTCTCTAGCTCGCTATATGTGGTGATTGGGCAGTGTGGCTAACCAAAACGGGAGTATATAGTTTTAGGTAGTCCATCAAGGTACTGGCCAATAGTTTAGTTGGGAATTGTAAATGTGTTAACGATTGTTTAGTAAAGTGTATATCTTGTTAGATAGCGCGAGCTCAGCCGTCTAGCGAGAGTGTTAATAGTGTGTTGCTGTATTATAGTGCACGGTACCATAACCCTGTATATTTACTGACACTGTATATAAGTACTAATCATTGTCGTCTATTGCATGTTTAACACCATAACCACTAATAATTGTATTGTGACCTTAACTTGTGCTTTGACCTATGCTAACCGTACTGTAACCGCTATTTGTAAAAGACGATGTTACTGGGGTGTGTTATAGACGGGTAATTCGTATATAGAGAATTATAGCGTGGGTGACTGTATAGTTACGCCAAAGGGCATAATATTGATTATATAGTGACTGGTGTAACAGCTGTGTGTGTACGGGAATTCCCTGAGTGTTTATTGTTATTGTGTACGTTTCACTTGGTAACCGTACCACGTGGTGCTGTTGCCAGAGGAAACGGGTGTGACTGTTGAATAGTACGCGTGTATAGTATTCGTTGTCGACGACGTTCCATTGTTAAGTATAGGTGCGTCGCAGTCAACGATTCCGGATCCCTTAGGTTGTATGGTGAAAAATTTTAAAAAGGGATTTAAAACTTGTGATTTTGGGGTTAAAAATGTCTCCTGTACGTTTGGTCACTTTGTGTACTAGGGAGTGGCCTACTTTGGTTGCGGCATGGCCGCCACGTGGCAGTTTGGATCCAACTCTGGTACAGCGCTTACACGTGGCTGTATCAGGTAGGCCTGAATTTTACGGCCAGTTTCCTTATATTGATTGTTGGAGACAGGCCGTAAATGACTCGCCAAAATGGCTCCGGACATGCCACGAGGAGCAATGTCGCCTCATGGTAGCTAGGACTTGTTCGTCCACTAGGACTGGTGTTAGGCCCATTTTGGACACGCCCCCTGAGTCCAAGATCCCTTTGCCGCCCCCTTACTTTCCGTTAAGAGGAAGTGACGCAAACGCAGGAAGTCCTGCAGCCCTCCCCTCATTACCCCCATCCACTTCCGCTTCCTCCTCCAGTACAGGATCCACCCCCCCTCGTACTAAATCTCCCCTTCCGGAATCAGAACCAACCCCCATTAAAAACGAATATCCTGATTTGGCGCCACTTCAGACTTCCGGTCAAGCTTCATCTAGCTCGACTCGAAGTGTTTTATTTACCACCTTTTCCCAAAACCAAGCTCCCACATCCCCATACCCTATTTCTCCCCGACTGGAACCTATGACTGACGCCCCTCCACGTAGCCCCATACAGACCCGACAGTTGACCGGTGCTCAACAATTAAGACACTATCAGATGCCTCTTCGTCTGAATCCTGGGCCAGCCTATATCGATGCCGCAGGCCAAATGGCACATGCTGACCCAGTCTTTGTATATGTCCCATTCACGACAACCGATCTTTTAAATTGGAAGACCCACAATTCCTCGTATACTGAGAAACCACAAGCTATGACTGATCTGTTCACCTCAATAGTACAGACACATAACCCGACATGGGCTGATTGCCAGCAGTTATTAATGACTTTATTTAACAATGAGGAAAGGACAAGAATAAATCAAGCAGCCATTAAAGCACTAGAGGATAAAGCCCGTACTTTAAACCAAGCCAATCCATCAGCATGGGCCGCAACACATTATCCCAACACCGATCCCGATTGGAACGTAAATGGTGCTGATATGGCTCAACTCAGAGCCTATAGAGACGCTATAATTGCTGGCATGAAAGCCGGAGGAAAGAAAGCTATTAACATGTCGAAGACAGTTGAGGTGATTCAGAAAAGCGATGAAGCGCCCAGTGTCTTTTATGACCGATTATTGGAGGCATACCGCTTGTATACCCCCTTTAATCCGGAAGACGCAGATAATTCCCGAATGGTGTACTCCGCCTTTGTCAGCCAAGCTTACGGAGATATTAAGCGCAAGCTACAAAAGTTAGAAGGGTTTGCAGGTATGTCAATCACCCAACTAATGGAGGTAGCGAATAAGGTTTATATGAATAGGGAAACAGAAAGTAAGAAAGAGGAAGAGCGCAAGATGCGTAAAAAGGCTGATATGCTAGCGGTAGCGATCGCAGGCGTAGATAGACGGGGCCCAGATAGAGGCGATAGTAGATGGAGTAGGGAGCCTTTGAGTAGGAATCAGTGCGCGTATTGCAAGGAAGAAGGGCATTGGAGGAACGAATGTCCGCAAAGAGAGCAGTACGAGAGAGACCTACCCAGGGCAGGCTACGGAAACTTTAGAGGCAGAGCGAGAGGTAGAGGAGGCCCCGGAGGGAGTAATGGTAATAGAGGGAGTAATGGGAACAGAGGAAGTGTTAGGGAAGACAGGTATGTTCCAGCAGCGCAAAGGTCCCGCGATAGAGAAGGTAGGGACTTCGTAGGATTGGCTGACACGGTCATGGAGGACTATTGATACCGACCGGGCTCCATCCCCCTTGGTCGAGCGGAGCCTATGGTCGATGTATCAATAGGGGGGAAAAGGAGTGCGTTCATGATCGACACTGGTGCTGAACATTCAGTGGTGACTAATCTAGTTGCTCCTCCATCTGGAAGGACTATTACTGTGATAGGAGCAACTGGAAGAAGTGCTGAAAAACCGGTTCTTAAAAGTCGACTCTGTACATTGGGAGGCCACGTAATAAAACATCAATTCCTTTATATGCCTGAATGTCCAGTCCAATTGCTGGGACGTGATATGCTATCAAAATTACAAGCGCAGATTACGTTCCTACCAAATGGAACAACATCTTTAAAGTTTAATGGACCTTCAGGTATCATGACATTATCCGTACCAAAGGAAGAAGAGTGGCGACTTTATACAGCGTTGACTAGCCAAAACCCTAGGAGTGATGAGACATTATTTAACATACCAGGAGTTTGGGCAGAGAACAACCCACCAGGACTGGCCCGCAATATTCCACCTATAAAAATTGAACTAAAACTTTGGGTTTATCCAGTGAGCCTAAGACAATACCACATCCCGCAGAAGGCTAAGAAGAACATCCAATCTTATCTGGATAAGTTCATACGGTATGGTATCCTAAAATTCTGTACTTCCCCCTGGAACACCCCATTGCTGCCTGTTCAAAAGCCCGGTACAGATGAGTATCGACCTGTGCAGGACTTGAGAGCAGTCAATGATGCGGTTGTTAGTATACATCCAGTTGTACCCAATCCATATAACCTGCTTGCTTTAATTCCGGGCGGGGCTACTTACTTCACAGTCTTAGATCTCAAAGATGCCTTCTTTTGCCTCCGAATTGCCGCAGAAAGTCAATGTATTTTCGCTTTCCAATGGGAGAACGCTGTAACGGGCTCAAAACGCCAGATGACTTGGACAAGACTGCCCCAAGGGTTTAAAAATTCACCTACCCTATTTGGTTCAGCCCTAAGTCAAGATCTACTGGATTTCGAGTCCATCCCAGGAGAGTGTGTATTGTTACAATATGTAGATGACTTGTTGATAGCAGCAGTTACAAAAGAAATCTGTCAGCAAGCAACGCACGATCTACTACACATTCTCTGGAAGGCAGGATACAAGGTGTCTAGAAAGAAGGCTCAGTTGTGTTTGCCAACTGTCAAATATCTGGGATTCCATATCTCTGAAGGTCAAAGAATTATGGGGCCAGAGAGAAAAGAAGCTGTCTGCCAAATACCAATACCCAAGAATAGAAGACAAGTGCGAGAATTCTTGGGGGCAGCAGGCTTCTGTAGGATATGGATTCCCAGCTATGCGATACTGGCAAAACCTCTGTACGCAGCTATCAAAGGTACAGAGCACGACCCCTTCTTATGGACCCAAGAACAGCAAACGGCATTTGAAGATGTGAAGAAGGCTTTGATGAGTGCCCCAGCATTAGGTCTACCTGATCACACACGACCATTCTACCTGTATGTACACGAGCAAAGAAGAATGGCTGTGGGAGTATTGACACAGTACTTGGGATCATGGCAAAGACCTGTTGCCTACATGTCTAAGCAATTGGATGCAGTGGCCAGCGGACTTCCACCTTGTCTAAGAGCCGTAGCTGCAGCCGCCCTGCTAGTAGCTGAAGCCGATAAACTCACTCTGGGTCAAGAACTTTATGTACGAGTCCCACATGCAGTACAGACGTTGTTGGATTACAAAGGAAATCATTGGTTTAGTAACAGCCGTATGACCAAGTATCAAGCAATGTTGTGTGAAAACCCAAGAGTGCATTTAGAGACTGTAAACACCTTAAATCCAGCTACCCTTTTGCCACAACCTACTGAAAGTCAACATGATTGTTTGGAAGTAATGGATGAAGTATTCTCAAGTAGACCAGATCTTCGTGATTTTCCCATCCAGAACCCCGATGTTCAATATTATACCGACGGCAGTAGTTATGTGAAAGAAGGGATCCGCTATGCAGGATATGCAGTAACAACAATAGACAAGGTGATAGAAGCTCGGCCACTGGCGAAAGGAACATCAGCACAAAAGGCAGAATTAATAGCACTAACACGAGCGTTACAATTGGCTGAAGGTTTAAGAGTGAACATCTACACGGACTCCAAATATGCGTTTTTAACCACTCATGCCCACGGAGCTTTGTATAAAGAAAGAGGACTACTGAATTCAGAAGGAAAAGAAATTAAATACGCAGCTGAAATCCTACAACTATTGGAAGCAGTGTGGGAGCCGAAAGAAGTCGGTATCATACATTGTCGAGCGCATCTGAGAGGAGATGGTGATGTAACCAAGGGAAATCGGATGGCAGATAGTGCAGCTAAGCGTGCTGCTGAATCAGGAAGACAGGAGTATGTGGGGCATATAGCTGCTCTTATACCAACTCCACTGTCCCAATGGACTCCAGTTTATACAGCTCAAGAAGAGGAGTGGTTAAAGACTGAACCAGGAAAGTATTTGGAGAACAAGTGGTTTCAGCTAGAAGATGGAAGAATAGTCATACCAGCATCACTAGCGGTAGAAATTGTCCAAAATTATCATAACGGGACACATTCTGGGAGAGACAGTACTGAAGAATCTCTTAGAAAACATTTCTACATACCAAGATTGTCCAACTTGACTCAGGCCATTGTACGAAGATGTGTAACGTGTGCTAAAAATAATGCAAGACAAGGACCAGTAAAGCCACCAGGAGTCCAGTTTATGGGGGGACTCCCCATGTCCGATTTACAAATAGACTTTACAGTGATGCCTAAATCGGGTGGACATCGTTACCTGTTGGTAATTGTGTGCACCTATTCAGGCTGGGTAGAAGCATGTCCTACTCGTACAGAGAAAGCAGGAGAAGTTGTAAGATTCCTGCTACGAGAAATAATACCCCGATATGGACTACCCTGTTCTATAGGATCGGACAATGGTCCAGCTTTTGTTCATCAGTGCCTACAACAACTGACTCATATGCTTGGTATAAAGTGGAGGCTTCATACTGCATATAGACCCCAGAGTTCTGGTAAGGTAGAGAGAATGAATAGAACTATTAAGAACCAGTTGGCTAAAATGTGTCAGGAAACCCAACTTAAGTGGAACGTTCTCTTACCCATAGCTTTATTGCGAATCCGCAGTACCCCTACCAGAAGGATGGGCCTCTCTCCTTTTGAAATTATGTATGGGCGACCACCTCCCGTACTTGGTAACTTAAGGGGGGATTTGAGTCAGTTGGGAGAAGGAATTACCCGGCAGCAGGTTGTAGAGTTGGGTAAGACTATGGAGGAGGTACAGAAATGGGTACAAGATAGATTACCTGTGAATATTTATCCCCCTGTTCATAGTTATCATCCAGGAGATCAAGTGTGGATTAAAGAGTGGAATAATGTACCGTTAGGGCCCAAGTGGAGAGGTCCTTATGTTGTTCTTTTGTCTACCCCTACAGCGATAAAAGTAGCCGAAGTGACTCCGTGGATACATCACTCCAGGGTTAAGCCAGCAGCAGTCGATTCTTGGCAAGTTACAGCAGATCCAGAGAATCCCTGCAAGATCCGGTTAAAACGCACTACTCAGTCGGAGTAACGAGGAACTATTGTGGATTACAAATTTTATTATTTTTGGGATTTGGTGCGTGAGTGAGAAGGCCATAATAAAGCCTGTCCGCTTACCAACACATAGTATATAAGCCAGGAAAGTCTCGAAGGGACACCTGTGAAGACGAGCAGAACTCCATTCCCTGCAGCCCTCACATCCTGGAAGCTGAGGCGCCTTCGCACGGACGAAGACTGAGGATGACGGCGAAAGATGTGCTTTTGATAGTGTTTATTTATATGTGTTTTTATATTCAGGAAGGTAGAGGTACCGACACTCCTAGCTGTGAGGTATGCATTAAGACTACGAGAACAGGTAACCATATTTCCCAAACCCTAATTTGGCATTCACAATACGAGTGTAAAGGAGATGTATCGAGATGTAGATACCTAAATATAGACTATAGTGTGTGCCATTTAGGAGTAGGAGAACCTAAGTGCTTCAGTCCGGAGTATCAACCTCGTACAATTTGGTTGACTCTCAGGAATGGAGATCCTCAGGGGACCCTAATTAATAAGACGGTGTTAGAATCCGTACATTCTTCGGGTGTTCTGCTATTTGATGCGTGTAAAGCGATATCAAGTGGTAGAAAGCCGTGGAATGTATGTGGGGATCTTAGATGGGAGAGGACGTATGGGTCTAATGATAAATATATTTGTCCCAGTAGTAAAAATAAATATGTAAGTCCTAGATGCCCAAATAAAGACTATAACTTTTGCCCATATTGGTCTTGTGTGGGGTGGGCGACTTGGGGACAGACAGTAGATAAAGACATGATAGTGACTAAGTTGCCGACTAGCCCATATTGTAAGTCTATGGAATGTAATCCCATCCATATACTTATAAATAACCCCGATAAGTTCTTAGACAAATATGGCAATTTATTTGGGTTTCAGATATACGGGACGGGTTTAGATCCTGGGACATTATTGTTTATAGGGATAGAGACTGATACGGTATCCTCCCAAACTCATCAAGTATACCATTCCTTTTATGAAGAGATGAGTATAGATAATAAGATCCCCCATAATGCTAAAAACCTGTTCATCGATTTAGCCGAAAGTATTGCCGGTAGTCTTAATGTTACCAACTGCTATGTGTGTGGAGGTACTAACATGGGAGACCAATGGCCTTGGGAAGCAAAGGAGGTAATGTCCGGTTCTGAGGCAGTTGACCAATTAATATCTACACAAGCCGATTATCATATGAATGTTAGAGGTAAATCTGAGTGGAGATTAAAGACCTCCATCATAGGTTATGTTTGCATAGCAAGGAAAGGAATAATGTATAATACTTCTGTAGGAGAATTAACTTGTCTAGGGAAAAAAGCTTATGATGATGATACAAAGAATACAACTTGGTGGTCGGCTTCAAATGTCTCAGAACCATCTAACCCATTTGCTAGATACGCCAATTTAAAGGATGTGTGGTTTGATTTATCCATCACATCTACCTGGAGAGCCCCAGCAAATTTGTACTGGATCTGTGGTAAGAAAGCCTATTCGGAGTTGCCACAGGACTGGGAAGGGGCATGTGTGTTGGGTATGCTCAAACCATCCTTCTTCTTGTTACCAATTGAAACAGGTGAGACTTTAGGTGTTAAAGTGTATGATGTGAATCATAGGAAGAAAAGGGGACCCATAGAGATAGGCACCTGGGAAGATAATGAATGGCCTCCCCAGCGTATCATAGATTATTATGGGCCAGCCACGTGGGCTGAGGATGGTACCTTTGGTTACAGAACCCCTATTTATATGCTCAACCGTATTATAAGATTACAGGCGGTGGTTGAGATTATCACTAACGAAACATCACAAGCGCTCAATCTTCTAGCGAAGCATAACACCAGGATGAGGACAGCAGTCTACCAAAATAGATTAGCCTTGGATTACCTTTTGGCAGTAGAGGGAGGTGTATGTGGGAAGTTTAACCTAAGCAATTGCTGTCTTCAAATAGATGACGAAGGGCAAGCAATAGCTGAGCTTACTAGCCATATGGTTAAACTAGCGCATGTGCCTACTCAGGTATGGAAAGGGTATAATCCAAGTAGTTGGTTTGGTAGCTGGTATGAGTGGTTTGGAGGGCTTAAGGCAGTGGTAGGTGGAGTCCTACTGATTTTAATGTTGTGTCTACTCCTGCCGTGTCTTATACCCCTAGTAGTTAGGTCTGTGCAAAGCCTGATAGGAAATATAGCAGAGAGGAAGGCTGCTGCACAGATAATGGCGATTTATAAGTATAAGGCTTTAGATCAGGGAGAACCAATGCAGGAAGATGAGTGTTAAAAGATTCACATCATAAGATAAGTCTGGTCTGGTTCAAGGTAACTTGCGGTGTATGCAAACCAAGGTTAAGTGATGCCTCAAGTAATTGTAAAATATCAAGAGGCATCAAAGGGGGGAATGTGGTGGAATCTCGATAAAAATAAATTTAGTAGGCCGAGATTACCACGTGGCATGTGTACGTGCATATGCTGACGTATCGATCAGTTGGTTGCACGAGGCAAGATACGATCAGTTGTGTACGGAGCATGTGCAAGAATACAGGATGTAGTATTCCCCCTCCTCCATTGTGCTGGACAAGCCATGCGGTCAAACAGGAAGTTAATTCTTATTTGTGTTGATTGGTTAAGAGAATGTGCGGGTGGAGCTTAATATGGGAGGAGTTATGTGCCTATATAAGGAGCCTGCACTATTGTCCGGGGCTCAGAACTTGCTGTATTTTGGTGACGTTAGTCCCTCTGAGTTCCGATCGGTGATCCAATAAAGAATCTCTTCCTTCCTGAAGAAACCTGTGTCCATCTCTCTGTGCTTGGCTTCCGTCAGTTTCTCCGGTATCAGTATTAATATTAATACTGTTTTATTCATTTATTTATGTTTTCATATGTTTAAAATGGTTCCTTCTTTTTTTATATTATGAACTTTTATTCCCCTCTTTTTTTCCTTTAAATTATGGATTTTTATTTGCTTTTTTTTTTTCATTTCTTATTATGGATTTTTATTTGCTTTACATTATGTATTCTACTTTTCCCATTTGCTTTCAGATTAGCCTAGCCAGATTTGTTGTATTATATTTAGCTGCTATTTTGTTGGTTAACTACATTTCCCAACATTCATTTTGGCTCAAACTTCCGATTTGCGGAAGTGCCGAACATCATGTGACCTATTTTTAGCTATATTTTATTCCATTTCCCCTGCTCGTTTTCCTATTTCAATTATTTTTCTATCATGTATAGTTCTCAGCTTCTTACATATACATATATCCGATATATTTCATGTGACCGCCATTTGCGGCTATTTTTACTACAATTCCCATGCGGCATTGCGGTTTACTTCCGAAACGCGGAAGTGCCGAAAGGTCACGTGACTATTTTAAATCGTTTCAAAACACACTTTCTCACCCTCGTTTTAGATTTTAATGTATCAGAATCATGTAATAGTATTATTATCTATGTATCTACTGAATTATTTATGCATTTTTATGTTTTAATTTTGTTCTCATTTCTGATTGGATGTTCCAATTTTTGGCGCCAAATTTGAATTAATTCTGTTCTTATATAACACCTATTAGCCAGGTATCACTGTTATTCCATTTGGAAAAGTCTTTTTGACGAAACACGTTATGGATATTTAATATTGTGTTCTTTTATATATATATTAAAGTATTTTTGGTCATTTTATTGTGCCAATTACCTTTTTTTATAGAAACATAACCATTTTACCCTGGCTTTTTAGTATTATTTTATTCACCTTTTATTGGTTTTATATAAAACCTTTGAAAACATCTCTGGAAGTTTCCTGTACTAAAAGAAATGTTTAGGTGGGGATAAATCCACCCACGCTGTCATCACAGAGCAGTTGGTCTGCTCTTGTCTTGTAAGTACATTCTTTTATTCTTTTATTAATAGTACCATACAGTGAGCACTATTGGTTGTCTCTTTTTATCTGAGAATTGGACAACAGTGACGGAGAGGAATCCATTTATATCCCATAAGCGGGGATTAAACCGCTGTATGCGCTTCACCCCAGAGCTGGTTATTAGCTCTGGCAAATGTGAGTTTAATACTATTACTCTTTTAAGTACACATTTGAATTGTCCCTCCTCTCACTAAGAATGCAGCTTCCGGGGGGCAGGGCCTAGCTGTTATGGAGGAAAGACGCATTTCCTGTGAGCTCCCTCAATATCTCACTTTAAGCAGCTAGCAACAAGCGAATTTCACCCCAGAAAGGGATGACCCAGCCATGTTGCTCCTACCTGACTGACCCGACATGCTTAATAGCGGTCAGCAACTCAACAGAGTCTTACTTACCTCCGCGTGGCAAGTGTGGCCTGGTGCTCACCGGGCAGGAGAGGCGGCCGATCTCCCGATCCTGGGATGCCCAGGAGCAGCTACTTCCCAGCAGGAGCTCCGTTACTCACCCCTTCGAACCGGTAGGGGTTATCCCGGTTCACCCCTGAGAGGCTGTCTGGAGCTAATGGACGCACAGAGCACAGCCGCCCAGGCTGACATACTCATCTGCGACTCTCCCAATATGGTGGCAGCCGCGTGTCCTCCTGGTACCAGCAAAGCATGGCAGGATATTGAGTCTAAGCTGGACAGACTCTTTAATCAATTTTGGAAGCAAATAACAAGCAGGAAGCCCCAACAAGCTCCACCACAGCCCCATCAAGCTCCCCCACAGCTAAGCGAAGCAGTCCCCATTAAAATCCACCAACGCAAAAGGCGTCGAAGACGGGACCGGATGCACAAACAGAAATGCAGAGCCTGCCCCACGTCAAGCACTCGCCACCACAATCCCGCACCGGACGTGAAGCACCACCGGGACAGATCCGACCACCCGACAAAACAAGCTTCCACCACCTCAAGCCGCGAACCCGGCACTCAGCCAGAGACTTGCCTTTGTTGTTCCAGGTATCAGGGACACCCAGGGTCTGCACCTGGCGCCCAGAAGGGATCGGATGAGCACAAGCAGTAAACAGCAGCCTACCAAGCATGTCCCACTATAGCCGATCCTCCACACCATGCCTTTGATCACATGAACTGCTCTCTGCACATTAACTAATCATAAAGTAGCAAGCGTTTAAACATGTCATTATTTCACCTCCTAAAGAGTTTATTGTCGTAGTTCCTTACATGCCTTTACCTTAACCGTTCATGTATTATGTTATTCACTAGTCTCATCTCATGGGGCGACTCACACTTGATTTAAAACTAGTGGTGATGCTGCTGATATAAATACACAGTTGATAACGTGCAAGCTGCACCCTAAACATGACAGCCATCTTTCACAACAATGTACTGCTATATAATCATACCCTCAGTGCAACTAGTCATGATATACGCACGTTCAGCCTAGCATGCTCAAATATAACACACTTCTGTCTAAAAAAAAAGAATGCAGCTTCAGAATGAAGCTGACTGGATATAAGGAAGCACGGGAGGAGATAATGCTTTAGAATGAATTCAGCTAATCTATTCATTGTGATATATTGAATCTTTAAGTGGCAGAAAGATATGAGCCATTTCTCACTCCATTATTTATCAAGGTAATTGATTTGTGTACACGTCATTAGTACATACAAGCTTCAATTGCAATCTGGGTGTTACAGTGCGCAATTGAAGTTACAATTACTGTTTTTTTTATTGCTTTCGGACTTGAAAATGTCTTTGATTTATGTTACTTAAAGAACTAATAATAACATAAAATATTTATATGCTTTTAGAACTTTCACAGGTTACTTTTGGACATAAATCATTGCTTGGCAGCTAGCATTTCCTCCAGCCACTATGTTGGTTAATATAAATGTAAAAATCAAAAACTGATGCTTGGGATTACAGAATAAAATAAAAAATGTAAATTAAATTTGCATGATTTTAACTATTCTTTAATCTGCTTCTGGGCAACAAAACAGATTTGTGTCAGCTGTTATTACATTAGCCTTAATTTTCTTTCTTGAGTAGAGCATTAAATGAAGGAGTATTGAATTGCACTCAGCGTGGATTAGCTAAGCAGCGTCTGTGCTGCCAAAGATCAAATGGATTTCATATAGATATTTATATATATATTGCTTTTTCTATCTCTTTAAATATTTCGATTAAACTTCAATGTGCAAGCAATAAGGTAATCTCTCAATAGCAAAAAATAAAGTATTATGATTAATATAGCTTGTGCCACAAACCAAACAAATCTTGTGCAGACATTCTTATATAGTTACATAATTACATAGGCTGAAAAGAGACGTGTGTCCATCAAGTTAAGCCTTCCTCATATTTGTTTTTTGCTGTTGATTCAAAAGAAGGCAAAAAACCCCTCAGTTTGAAGCACTTTCAATTTGGCAACAAACTAGGAAA
Source organism: Pelobates fuscus (assembly GCF_036172605.1). NCBI lineage: Eukaryota > Metazoa > Chordata > Amphibia > Anura > Pelobatidae > Pelobates > Pelobates fuscus. The sequence goes on from NC_086321.1 coordinate 210,406,267, forward strand.
AAATTTCCCTCTTGACCCCAGAATGGCAGTCAGATTAATTCTTGGATCAAGAAGCATTTACCCTACATTGAAAAATGATATCATTGAATAGTCTGTTTTTGCAAATATGCATCTAGTAGCTGTTTAAACATCTGAACGGACTCTGATAAAACCCCTTCTTCAGGCAGGAGAATTCAATATACTTATTGTTCTTATGGTAAAAAACCTTTTCCTTTGCCTTAGACTTTCTTCCAGTCTAAACGCATGACCTCTGTCCTATGTAAAGTCCTGTTTGTGAATAGATTTCCACACAGTGGTTTGTATTGGTCATATATTTGTCTAATGTTATTATATCCCCTCTGAGGCAACGTTTTTCTAAACTAAAGAGATTTCAATTTGTTTACCTTTCTTCATAGCTAAAGTGTTCCATTCCTTAATTAATTTTGTAGCCCTCCCCTGCACTCTCTCTAGTGCCAAAATATCCTTCTTTAGAACAGGTACCTAAAATTGCACAGCATATTCAAGATGTGGTCCTACCAGTGATTTATAAAGAGGCAAAATGATATTCTCATCACGAGAATTAATGCCTTTTTTCATGTATGACAATACCTTACTGGCCTTAGCAACTGCTGATTGGCATTGCACATTGTTGCATAGTTTGTTGTCTATAGCATTTTAAAAGTACGTAACTGTAAAGTTCGAGAACTTTCATAGGAATAGTATTCTAGTTTACATGACTAACCCTCAAATACATGCACATTTATTACATTTCTTTTTTGGTATGAATTAGTCTGGAGAGCTCCCAGAATAATTGTGCATCTCCTGATGCTACCTAAAACCTCTTGGCCATTTTATGGATAAGCAGTTTCATCACTATTCTACAAGAATATGGTGATTTTTCAAATTCCTACCAGTGAGAGAGGAAGTTGGGAGAATCTTTGGAAGGAGGGGAACAGGATGATAATTGAGCACTTCTTCTTTGTCGAGATAATCCATCCACCACACAGGTGTGGCATATCAAGATGCTGATTAGACAGCATGATTATTGCAAAGGTGTGCCTTAGGCTGGCCACAAGAAAATGTACAGTGTTACTGTATTGAGGGGGTCCAGAAGGTCCAGGGGGAGCGAAATCCAGTCAGTATCTGGTGTGATCACCATTTGCCTCACAGAGTGCAACACATCTCCTTCGCATAGAGTTGATCAGGTTTTTGATTGTGTCCTGTGGAATGTTGGTCCACTCCTCTTCAATGGCTGTGCAAAGTTGCTAGATATTGGCAGGACCTGGAACACGCTGTCGTATACGCTGATCCAGAGCATCCCAAGCATGCTCAATGGGTGACATGTCCAATGAGTATGCTGGCCATGCAAGAACTAGGATGTTTTAAGCTTCCAGGAGTTGTGTACAGATCCTTGCAACATGGGGCCGTGCATTATCATGCTGCAACATGAGGAGATGGTTGTGGATGTATGGCACAACAATGGGCCTCGGGATCTCGTCATGATATCTCTGTGAATTCAAAATGCCATCAATAAAATGCACCTGTGTTCATTGTTCATAACATATGCCTGCTCATACCATAACCTCACCGCCACCATGGGTCACTTGATCGAACGTTGACATCAGCAAACTGCACACCCACACGCTGACTGCCATCTGCCCTGTACAGTGAAAACCAGGATTCATCCATGAAGATAACACCTCTCCAAAGTGCCAGACGCCATCGGATGTGAGCATTTGCCCACTCAAGTCAGTTACGACGATGAACTGCAGTCAGGTCGAGACCCCGATGAGGATGACGAGCATGCAGATGAGCTTATCCAAGACGGTTTCTGACAGTTTGTGCAGAAATTCTTTCGTTATGCAAACTGATTTTTGCAGCAGCTGTCTGGGTGGCTGGTCTCAGACAATCCTGGAGGTGAAGATTCTGGATGTTGAGGTGCTGGGCTGGTGTGGTTACATGTGGTCTGCGGTTGTGAGGCCGGTTGGATGTACTTCCAAATTCTCTGAAACCCCTTTGGAGATGACTTATGGTAAAGAAATGAACATTCAATTCACAGGCAACTGCTCTGGTGGACTTTTCTGCAGTCAGCATGCCAATTGCCACACCTGTGTCAGGGTACCTGAGGCCTCTACCTCTAAGGGAGGTAGAGACTTGGTGGTTTATCCGTCCAGGCGAGCTGTTTCCTCCGTTCCTCGCGGTTCATCCAGTCACTTAAACACCGGCCGCGAGGAATCCACGTCCTTTTCTAACAGGACGCTCAATACGTGACGTCATGACGCTAGCACGAGCAATCTGTCACTCAAGTGTCCGATATCCAATCGGTACTTGTCAGAGGCGTGATTTCCATCCAGAACCAGGGTATTTAAGCTTACTCCTTACTTCAGCTCATTGCCCTGTCGTGGTTCTAGCTTGTCTAGTCACTCAGTGCTCTGGTATTCTAGTTTGCTCTTTTGGTTTTGACTCGGCTCGTTGTACTACCCTGTTTCTCTGTTATCCCTTGACCCGGCTTGTCTCTCGCTTATCTGTCTTCTCGTTCCCTCGACCTCGGCTTGCCTCTGACTATTCTTTACTCTCGGTACGTTAGTCCGGCCATTCTAAGGCCCGGTATACGTACCTTTCCACTCTTTGTACTCTGCGTGTTGGATCCCTGTCCCGATCCTGACATTACGACAGGGCCAATGGATCCTGCAGGTACAAACAGTCAGCTTGGTTCTTCGGATCCCAGGTTTGACGCCATGGAACATAGGATGGATCAGATGGCTTTGGCACTACAGGCACTTTTGTCTCGTGCTAGTAATCCACCTGAGGAGACACGTACTCCTTCTATCTCTCCTGCAGTCTCAGGTCTAGAGGTAGCCACTGTAGGTGCTTCTTCCCGTATTACCCCACCAGTACGTTATGGCGGGTCACCGGAGAAGTGTCGTGGCTTTCTAAACCAGATTAGCATCCATTTCGAACTACAACCCCGCTCTTATCCTACAGATAGAGCAAAGGTTGGATTTATTATTACTCTGCTCATTGAAAAAGCTTTGAGATGGGCCAATCCTTTATGGGAGAATGATAATCCACTCGTCTATAATTATAATGCCTTTGTAGCTGCGTTTAGAAGAACTTTTGACCCTCCTGGCAGAAAGGTCAATGCAGCTAGATTAATGTTGCGCCTTAAACAGGACAATCGAACACTTGTGGATTATGCACTAGAGTTCAGATCCTTGGCGGCAGAAGTTAAGTGGAACGAACAGGCTTATATAGATGTGTTTCTGAATGGGTTATCAGATGTAATTCTTGACGAGGTCGCTACTAGAGAACTCCCTGAAAATTTGGAGGATTTAATTTCTTTTATATCTCGTATTGATGAACGCTTAAGAGAGAGGCAGAACACTCGAGATAGGACCCGTAGACCCTCCTTTAAACTAGCGCCTACCTTTCAAATCTCTGAGTTCGAGGACTTACGTATTCCTGAACCTATGCAGATAGGCAGTACTCATCTCACTGAAAGGGAGAGACAGTACAGGAGAAGGGAGGGTTTATGTATGTATTGTGGAGTCAGGGGTCATTTACGCCTAAATTGTCCCAATCGTTCGGGAAACGCTCGCACCTAAGTTCCTCTAGAGGACAGGCCTTGGGTGTTTCTACTTTGTCCTCTATTCACAACTACAAGGAGCTCAGGCTTGTGTTACCCGTTTCTTTAAAGTGGGAGAAGGGAGTAGTTAAGACTATGGCACTAATCGATTCTGGAGCTGCTGAGAGCTTTATAGATCAGGGTTTTGCTGCCAAGCATGCTATTCCATCCCAGTTAAAAGAGACACCTCTGGCTGTTGAGGCCATCGATGGTAGACCGTTACTTGAGCCTGTTATTTTTCATGAGACCATACCGATTAACTTGACTGTTGGCATCCTGCATAAAGAGGATATATCCTTGATGCTCATTTCTTCTCCGTCTATTCCCATAGTTCTGGGGTACTCCTGGCTGAGGAGACACAACCCTATTATTAATTGGGAATCAGGGGAGATAGTTTCGTGGGGAGAGAATTGTCAAGAAAAATGCTTGCGGAAGGTCTTACCTCTTGGATTAACTAATACATCGAATACCTCTGACAATCCTACAGAGACACAAATTCCGTCTCAGTATCTAGATTTAAAGGCAGTATTTGACAAAAAGAAAGCCGATACCTTACCCCCACACAGGTCCTTTGATTGCAAAATTAACCTACTCCCTGGTACCATGCCTCCCAGAGGTCATGTATACCCATTATCTATAAAGGAGAACTCAGTCCTAGAGGAATATATTCACGAAAATTTAGACAAGGGATTCATCAGGAGGTCCTCCTCCCCTGCCGGGGCTGGATTTTTTTTTGTTAAAAAGAAAGATGGTTCTTTGAGACCTTGTATTGATTATCGAGGCTTGAATAAGATAACCATTAAAAATGCCTACCCGATTCCCTTGATCACCGAACTCTTCGATCGTTTGAAGGGCTCTACAATTTTCACCAAGTTAGACCTCAGAGGGGCATATAACTTGGTGAGAATCCAGCAGGGACATGAGTGGATGACGGCATTCAATACTCGATATGGCCACTATGAATATACTGTCATGCCTTTTGGGTTATGCAATGCGCCAGCAGTATTCCAAGATCTGATTAATGAGGTTCTTAGGGAATTTCAGCAAGAGTGCGTCATTGTATACCTAGATGATATACTCATTCATTCTAGTGACATTGAGATTCATCACAAACAAGTCAGGAGGGTTTTGCACAAGCTTCTCCAGCATGGCTTGTACTGCAAGTTGGAGAAATGTAGCTTTGATCAAACCCAGGTAACCTTTCTCGGCTATGTGATCTCTGGGGAGGGATTTAAGATGGATCCGGATAAGCTCCAATCCATTCTAGAGTGGCCTTTACCCACAGGTCTTAAAGCCATACAGAGATTTATTGGTTTTTCCAATTATTATAGGCGCTTTATTAAGGGCTATTCTTCCATTATTGCCCCCATCACTAACATGACTAAACAGGGGGCTGACACTAAGAATTGGACTACTGAAGCTCTCCTTGCGTTCAAGACTCTCAAGGAGCTTTTCGCTTCCGCTCCAATTTTAGTTCACCCTGACACTTCTCTGCCATTTTTGCTCGAGGTAGACGCATCAGAGACTGGTTTAGGTGCTGTTCTATCTCAAAGGTTGGGTGTTGATAAACCATTACATCCATGTGGATTTTTCTCTAAAAAATTGACCGGTACTGAAAGCAGGTATGACATTGGTGACAGAGAATTACTAGCGGTTATCAAGGCTTTGAAAGAATGGAGACATTTATTGGAAGGTACATTACATCCTGTTACCATCCTGACAGACCACAAAAACTTGTCCTATATCGGAGAGGCCAAGCGTCTGTCCTCCAGGCAGGCTCGTTGGTCGTTGTTTCTTACCCATTTCAATTACGTTCTGACTTACAGACCTGGGTCAAAGAATTCTAAAGCCGATGCGCTATCTCGCCAATATGAACCCTCTGCTTCAGTTGAACCACTTTTGTCTTCCATTGTACCCAAATGCAATATTATTGCTAATACCAGTCTCAAAATTCATTCCCCGCTACTTGACCAGATCTTGAAGTCACAACATCTAGCTCCCGGAAACACTCCTGAGGGAAGAAACTTTGTTCCCCCTGAACTTCAACTGGAGCTCTTACAATGTTTTCATGAAAGTAAAATAGCTGGTCATCCTGGTATTCGCAAGACGTACTCTCTGATATCCAAGGATTTCTGGTGGCCTTCACTTCGTAAGGATATTGAGGAGTTCGTTGCAGCTTGTGAGACTTGTGCCAAGACTAAACTATCTCATGCATCCCCATGTGGCCTGTTACACCCCTTGGACATTCCTGAGAAACCTTGGTCCTGTTTGTCCATTGACTTTATCGTTGATTTGCCTGCTTCCAAAAGACAGACTGTTATCCTCACGGTAGTGGATAGATTTACCAAGATGGCCCATTTCGTGCCACTACCTAAACTTCCGACTTCTCCTGAATTGGCGGAGATTTTTGCGAGAGAAGTTTTTCGTCTACATGGGATCCCTTCAGAGATTGTTTCTGATAGAGGTTCTCAATTTGTCTCACGTTTCTGGAGATCCTTTTGTTCTCAAATGGGCATCAAATTGAACTTTTCCTCTGCCTATCACCCTCAGTCTAACGGAGCTGCTGAACGTACTAATCAAAAGATCGAACAGTATCTGCGTTGCTTTGTTTCCGAACACCAGGACGATTGGGTCGGTCTGATTCCTTGGGCGGAGTTCGCACACAATAACCTTGTTTGCGATTCAACTCGCTCTAGCCCTTTCTTCATGAACTATGGCTTTCATCCTTCGATTTTTCCTTCGGTTTCCTCTTCTCAGGGGATACCGTCGGTTGATGATCATGTCGCCAACCTGAAGAAATTATGGGACCAGACTCGACAAATTCTATTACATAGTTCCTCGCTGTTCAAGAAACACGCTGACAAACATAGAAGAGCGGCTCCTGTTTTTGTTCCTGGGGATAGGGTATGGTTGAGTACTAAGAATATTCGCCTAAAAGTTCCGTCCATGAAATTTGCTCCTCGTTACATAGGCCCTTACAGGGTTCTCACTCGTATCAATCCGGTTGCGTATCGCCTTGCTCTGCCACCTGCCTTACGCATTCCTAACTCTTTTCATGTCTCTTTGTTGAAACCCCTCATTTGCAACAAATTCTCCTCTAAGGTCTCCTCGCCTCGTCCTGTTCAGGTGGAGGGTCGGGAGGAGTACGAGGTCAACTCCATCATTGACTCCAGAATTTCAAGGGGAAAATTGCAATATCTGGTCAACTGGAAGGGATATGGTCCTGAGGAGAGGAGTTGGGTACCTCAGGAGGACGTCCATGCTTCTCGCCTTCGCAGAGCATTTCACCTTCGCTTCCCATCTCGCCCCGGTTCATTCCGCCCGGTGGGCGTATCTGAGAGGGGGGGTACTGTCAGGGTACCTGAGGCCTCTACCTCTAAGGGAGGTAGAGACTTGGTGGTTTATCCGTCCAGGCGAGCTGTTTCCTCCGTTCCTCGCGGTTCATCCAGTCACTTAAACACCGGCCGCGAGGAATCCACGTCCTTTTCTAACAGGACGCTCAATACGTGACGTCATGACGCTAGCACGAGCAATCTGTCACTCAAGTGTCCGATATCCAATCGGTACTTGTCAGAGGCGTGATTTCCATCCAGAACCAGGGTATTTAAGCTTACTCCTTACTTCAGCTCATTGCCCTGTCGTGGTTCTAGCTTGTCTAGTCACTCAGTGCTCTGGTATTCTAGTTTGCTCTTTTGGTTTTGACTCGGCTCGTTGTACTACCCTGTTTCTCTGTTATCCCTTGACCCGGCTTGTCTCTCGCTTATCTGTCTTCTCGTTCCCTCGACCTCGGCTTGCCTCTGACTATTCTTTACTCTCGGTACGTTAGTCCGGCCATTCTAAGGCCCGGTATACGTACCTTTCCACTCTTTGTACTCTGCGTGTTGGATCCCTGTCCCGATCCTGACAACCTGTGAGGTGGATGGATTATCTCGGCAAAGGAGAAGTGCTCACTAACACAGATTTAGACAGATTTGTGAACAATATTTGAGAGAAATAGGCCTTTTGTGTACATTGAAAAGGTCTTAGATCTTTGAGTTAAGTTCATGAAAAATGGGGGCAAAAACAAAAGTGTTGCATTTATAATTTTGTTCAGTGTATATTGGATGTAATAGCTGAATAAAAAATACCAAACTTATGAATGAGGTCACAGCTTTGACACACAATATGTGTACCATGTTTAATAAATTGTGAAATTCAGGATTAAGTATCTTAGTGCATCAAATAACTTCAACGAAAATATGCCCGACTCCCCTTTTTTGTCCTGTTTCAAAAAAAGTTCAAATAATCCTACTACTCTTTTATTTTATCTCACTACCTTCCCGACAGCTTCCTCTTAGCTTTTTTTCCCCTCTCAGCTTTCACCATTTATTTTTCTTTTATGTCCCTTGCTCTAATAACTGCATCTTACATTGCTCTTAACTTTCTCTCTTTTTCCAACTTGCTCTTTTCTTATATCATAATTTCTGTTTTATTATTGTGTCCGTCGTTGCCTTTTTGGACTCAATGTACACATGAACCATATTTTTTTTCCATTTTTTTTATTTATTTACTTTTTATATTGTGCACTCAGCTACAGCTTTTAAATGATTTTAGAATTTTAATGCTTTTTTTTTTTTCCTTTTTTAAAGTTGACCACACCAATTTTGTGGTGATGAAATTTTACAAAAAAAAAGATAAATCTCAGTTATATTCATGTTTATATGCTCCACGGATCTTTACTGATGATCTTGCCTTTTTGGACATATCTGTTTGAATGTCATGCTTTGCTTAATCTCTTCCTCTTAATAAAAACTATTAAAAAAAAAAAAAAAACTTGTTTTGGCGATTGAGTGATGTTTGACTGCAATCACTTACATGCGATTTGTCTGATCTTAAATAAAGATTTTAAATAAAGATTTTTTTTAAAAACAGAAAGCAGGTCAAGTTGTCTTGACCAACAACAACAAAAATCTGAATGTCAAAAGTTATTTTAAAAAAAACATCAACTATTGGAAAATATTCAACTAGATAGTAATACCGCTTCACTTCTCCTTCCGAAGGTTATTTTTTTTTTGTGTTTCTTTATCCCAGTTCTTCCTATAATGTATGTTAATTTGAGCAGGGCCCACTTCAACACTTGGGGTTTTTAACATTATTTTGTTCATGCACTGGAAACAAATTCCATTGATAAATAAAACGTTGTGATATAAAATAATGCATGTTCTACCCTGGCATTGCTAAATTTATTATTTTTTTCTTTGATCTATTTGCTTTTGTGTGTTGTAGTGTTGCGTACTGATAGGAAAGCTTTGCTATTTGTTGATGTTAAATTCATAGTGCTTCAATTCTTACATACAAAAAAGGAAGGGGTGGGCATGCATATAATTTCACAGATTTGTTTGTTTTTAGTACTTTTTGTTCAAAATAGACAGTCAGAAATTTGGTGTCCATATGGGATGGCTACATTTACATAGCTTAACCATGTTGTTTATTAAAGTTGTTTATTCTATTGATGCACTTTAACTGAGGATCAAAACAGCACTGTGCATATTTTTGTTTGTTCTACATTAGACATTTAGGCATAAAATGCCAAGAGGAAAATTCTGTTCAACAGAGCAAACTTGCCTCAAGCTTTTCATCTTGCACATTGTGCTAAATGAGCCACCCACAGCTGTTTGGAGACCTGATTAGGCAGTTATTTGTTAACATTCATTTAAATTGCTGAACCACAAAAAAATTATGAACAAGGTAAACTAATAGATGTATTTTTAATTAGCACTATGGTATAGTACTACTATTATTTGTTATTTGCTGTTATATTGTGTTGTTACAGAAGTATTGATATACTAAACATCCATACATAATATGTGTCTTCATTTATTTATCTGCCCAAAAAAAGAATAATAAAAAATTAAAAAAATTAAATAATACACATATATATATATGTAGTAAGGCCTTTTGGCCTGTGTTTGTGGGAGGGGCGTATGACACACCCCTTTCCTATTTAAGGGACACCCCTTACCTGGCTCCATACCTTCGAGGTCAGCGTTGCATGAGAATCCACTTCCGGTTCACGTGCGGCGACATCTTGCTTTTCAAAAAACCCGCGGTTTTCGTCTGGTGTAGCTGTGTCCAGGATTCCTTACAGGTTTTCCGCCCGTCCAGCTCCTCACAAATCCGGTCTTCGTTGCAGACTACGTCCTAGTGACTTCCAAATCGTAAGTTCGACGCCTGGATCATTCCCACGGCGTCGCGCTGTTAAACGGGCCTTACTTTACGGCCTAACACTTTACGGTCTAACACTTTACGGCCAGCTACACTTTCGGCTAAAAATCCTTTCGTTAGTTTCTATACGAATGGTACTCATTCACCAAGTACCCACTTCGTTTCATTTCATTGACTCATATCATACGTACTCATTCGAACTGACTGGCTTTCGGTTTTCAGCATGTCTCATACACATATCTTTCGTCTATGTCTGTATCATACAGTTCTGGTCATTCAAACGATACATGCTTTCGGCAGTTTTGCTCATGTCATTCACATCACTATTCCTTCATATCTTGGAATACAGCATTCAGCCTGTATATGTATATATAGATATAGGTCTGTTATTTACCTGTTTTATGTACAATCCATAGGATAGGTTATTTAAATCTCATTATGTTTTATGTTATTTTGACTTTATATAATAGTTCATGTTTCACATTAATTTAGATAGCGTGTATAGTACATAAATGTGATAAGCTTTCTCTAAAAGTATTTCTGTATATTACGTTGTCACAACCATGTACACACGATTACATGGCACGTACAATTTCTGACCTTTCTGCATGTACTCAAACGATATATCGAGTATACAAGAACACGGTCCCAACATCACAAACTTTCGGGTTGAATCACACTTTTGGTTCAACCACTCATACGTCAACTTTTTCTGCATATGGTCAATTTTCATATTCCACCTCACCCACATCTTTTATTTTACATCAAGGCTTATATAATCCATACCGGATATATCACATGAAACTCCCTGCACCATGAATACTACAGTAGCATGGCCATATATATTTATAATTTTTGTCACCATGTAGACACATTATACACACCCACTACCAGGGTAAATCCCTGCGTTACGGTTATACTCCATAACAAATCAGGCAGGTTACTACCATGCTCACAAATTTTCCCTACAACACATACGGTTAAAAATCTACATTGGTATCACAGGATCCAATTCTCATACTATCATATCTATTTCTACCCATTTAGGTTTATCCAGGTTTTCTATACCTGACGCATCTCATATACGTATACATACTATCAGGTACGTAAACCTGCTCACGTATCACATACGTTCTCCCTAAATAGGACATAGAGTACTGGAAATTCAGGGGTATAGGCCCAAATAGGTACCTCCCCTCTTGGCATACTGCCTATAGTTTAGTGGTCCGCGAGGCCAACACCCCGCCTCAACGTTTCGGAGGCAAACGCCCCTCGAGCCACACGTGAGTTAGCCGCCAGGCAAAGTATAGAGAGGGCGTCACCTGTCACTCCCTTCCCCTGTTTTTCTTTTATTGTCACCGAGAGGCCTACGAATTCCTGCCACTACGATGGGTGGCCTCAATATCCCCTCGCGCCAACGCATAGATAGAGCCTCTCATAGCCACTTGGCAACTAGCAGGGCCTCACCTGTCACCAAAGAACAAGATTAATTTTTCGCCTTAACCGGCATAGTTAGCCCGCCAGTACATTCCCCGGGTTCAACACACTAACGATATATTTTCTCATCTAGTATGTCTCAAGAAGGGGTAGAGGATTTCTCCATCCCGAGCACTCCGGCTAGACCAAATACCCCATCACCGGAAGAAGACATGGCTAGTCCGGCATCGTTCAGGTCATGGACAATCCCTCGCATAACCGGCAAACTCAGGAGGCGACATATTCCTTTCCCCGCTACTGCCAGGAAAGCGGAACTGTACAAATTATTGCACGCCTCAACTGATAACACTGATGCAGGGGAAGGGACTAGCCAGTCTAACCCGACAGATATACACGGCATGCTAACATCCCTCATGTCATCCATGGGCAAGGTCAACTCCAGGCTGGAGAAACTGGAATCGGTCACCACAGCCCTTACCATGGCTGGGTCAGCCACTGCGACCCCTCCGCCACTGGTCGAGTTGCCACTAGTTTCTCCAGCCACCACCTCTGACGAGCAGGAGGTTAACCCTGCCCATATGATACCTGAGCACCTTAAGAAAGACATTCTGGAAGGTAAAGATGTCAACTTAGCTTCACTACTAATTGCCTCCCAGGATGTGGTGGAGCATAAAACTTATGCGTATGAGGATATTTCTGTGGTGGTCAAGTCCAGGGATGCACCCCTAAATAGGAAACTCACCATCCCGGAATTTGTGTTGGCCTTTGGCATCTACCGGGATGTCATATGTGCCATTTACCCACACAGGCGTGAGGAATTTGACATGTATATGCACAGGCTGGTGGACCTGGGCAATAAATATGGTGGATCGGCATTCTACGATTACCATAGATCTTTTTCTGCGAAAGTGTCAGGCGCCTTCTCACAGTACGGGACAAGGTCCAACTGGAGCAAGATAGACACAGTGATTTTCTGCAGACACTTTGCAGGTCTAAGGACGCCGGCTTGTGCATACTGCTCCTCCATGTCTCATTCGGCAAATTTTTGTCCCACCACTGCTAACGAGCATACCCACTTGCAAGGACCTAGCTCCGCTGGTCCTATGGAGAAAATATCTAAAGATAAACTGGGAAGGCCTATCAAGTTTCTGGGCAAATCCCAGATATGTAATAACTTTAATGTTGGAACATGTAATTACAGCGGTTGTCGTTTATTGCATATATGCTCAAAATGTTTCAGGGCACATGCTAAAATCATGTGTCCCAATAAAATGTATCCTAAACAATACCTAACGTCTATAAACATATCCCTACTTGCGACATTTCTGTCACCGCATCCATCTACACATTTAGTAGATTTCATAATCTCTGGTCTATCAGAAGGATTCCACACGGGTATCATACATATGCCTTCAGGAATCCTGGAATGTCCAAATCTACAATCTGCCCAACACAACCCTACAGCTGTTGAAACACTCATAGCTAAAGAAGTCACAGAAGGTTTCTTATTGGGACCTTTTCAATCCCCTCCTTTCACTACATGGAGGACAAACCCTATCGGGGTTGTCACAGGGAAATCTTCTAACAAGCAGAGACTTGTTATCGATTTATCGGCACCACACACCTCTACCACTCCTAGCCTTAACTCCCTAATACCATCGGAGGAATTCTCCCTACAATATTCCACTAAAGATCACGCCATTACGGCTATCATACAGGCAGGAGTTGGTGCATGGCTCAGTAAGACCGACATAACTAATGCTTTCAAACTACTACCAATCCACCCCACACTGTGGCACCTACATGGCATCAAATGGGCAGGGAACTACTACTTTTTCTCACGCCTAACTTTTGGTTCTAAAAGTAGTCCAGCCATATTTGACATATTTGCCGAAACCCTATGCTGGTTACTACTCAATATTTCCAGATGCCCTACAGTCATACATTATCTGGACGATTTCCTACTGGTCGAGGAGAATTCTTCCCCTCCCAGTAGCCTCAAAGAAACCGTCAGCCTATTCAACCAGTTGGGGGTCCCAGTCTCCCCTACCAAGACCGAAGGCCCAGATACCATCATCACATTCCTGGGCATCATGCTAGACTCAGCCAACATGCAAGCTAGCCTGCCACGCACTAAGGTAGAAAACATCCTGACAAACATCAATCTCTACATACAACTACGCACTTCTAACCGCAAAGAATTACAATCTTTACTGGGGTCACTCAATTTTGCCATGCGTATTATACCTCAAGGCCGCGCTTTCATTTCACGTCTCCTCAGCATGTTCCCACGGTTTCTACATGATGCACACAGATTATCTCTAGATACCCAAGCTACGGCAGACCTACTCATGTGGAAGAACTTTTTAACCACCTGGAATGGTAAAAGCATGTTCCTCCCTCAATTGTCTGACACCTCTCCTACTGTTTGGTCAGACGCAGCGTCTACCACAGGTTTTGCAGCAATATTTGGGAACGAATGGCTTTGGGGCAGCTGGCCTTCAGAGGTTCAGGACCTGGAGCGTTTTTCCTCTACCTCAGCTCTTTTTGAGATATATCCCATCGTGGCGGCTGTCGTGGCATGGGGACATCTATGGACAGGTTCATCAGTAAGGTGTTACTCAGACAACCAAGCAACCTGTTACATTATTAACAAAGGTCGCTCCAAATCCCTTACTATCATGAGATTTCTGAGGAAACTCACTTGGTTGGCAGCATGTCATAATTTCTTCTTGCATTGTGTTCATATTCCAGGTATATGTAATGAGGCAGCTGATAATTTGTCTTGTTTTAAATTCCAGGCCTTTCATCAACTTCTCCCGTCAGCCGCGCTCACAGCCACGGCCACTCCACTGTTCCATCAGCTAGTAATGGACTAGACGCTATCATGCAACATAGCAGAATGTTGTCCCAACTAGCTCTATCTACAAATACCCGGAAAACCTACGACAGAGCTTTCATTTTATTTAAAAGATTCCTTTTGGAACACAACATATTACAACCGTTCATCATGACATCTTTTTAGGTTTTGCCTCTTTTTGCCACATCAAACTCAAACTTTCTTACAACACAATCAAACTATATCTAACAGGCATCCAACATCACATGCTAACGTTACAACCCAACAACTCAAGTTTTATGTCATCATACCAAATTAAGAACATCCTTAGGGGTATACAAAGATCCGAACCCCTGCATACAGCACAGAGGCTTCCTATAGATTTTCATATCTTTAAAGAATTATCACAACTACTAGATCTAAAACCCTTTTCCATCAGCACGACTCTAGTCATCAAAACAGCAATTTATGTGGCTTTGTATGGGTTTTTGAGACCTAGAGAATTTACCGCCATCAATACAACACAATCCACTCACCTCCTGCTCCATTCGCACTTAACCAAACATATGGACTATTATATCCTGACACTACCTCATTCCAAAAACAATCAACATGGACCACCAGTAGAGGTTAAGTACTATCCAACTCACAACAGATGGTGCCCCGTCCAAATACTGGATTCTTATACAGAGCATAACAAGGCACCGCCATCACAACCACGTTTTGTTCTACGAGGTTCAGTACTCACTACTACCATCTTCATGACCCACGTCAGGTCATTACTAACACAGCTGGGACTCAAGCCAGCTAACTATTCAGGCCACTCCTTCCGCATAGGAGCGGCCTCCACAGCCTCCAGTGTAAACATACCGGTTCATGTTATCAAGACACTGGGGTGCTGGAAATCATCCGCTTACACACGATACATTCCTAACCCTTTACAAGAAGTAAGAAATGCTTTTCAGAACATGTCTTGTTAAAAGTATGTATCTTGGTGGTTTGTATTAAATATTGAAATTTCTATTTTTGCCCTCTTTATTTACAGGCCTACCTCATCGTCGGTTCCGGCACACCACAACCGACTTGCTACTTTTATACCATCCTACACTTATTAAGGTCTTATTACTCTATACCATCATGAGCCCTTCACACAAGTAGTAAGGCCTTTTGGCCTGTGTTTGTGGGAGGGGCGTATGACACACCCCTTTCCTATTTAAGGGACACCCCTTACCTGGCTCCATACCTTCGAGGTCAGCGTTGCATCACCCTCCCACCCACTCCTCTTTATCAAACTCCTTTTTATTACATTTCTTCTTGGTGGGCCCTCTTTATTTACAGGCCTACCTCATCGTTGGTTCCGTCACACCACAACCGACTTGCTACTTTTATACCATCCTACACTTATTAAGGTCTTATTACTCTATACCATCATGAGCCCTTCACACAAATATATATATATATATATATATATATATGTATATATATATATGTATTATTTAATTTTTTACATTTTTTATTATTCTTTTTTTGGGCAGATAAATAAATGAAGACATACATATATATATATATATATATATATATATATATATATATGTGTGTACTAATTGAGTACAGAAAATCAATAGCACCTAGAATAATAAAGAACAATATATATATATATATATATATATATATATATATATATATATATATATTGTTCTTTATTATTCTAGGTGCTATTGATTTTCTGTATATATATTGTTCTTTATTATTCTAGGTGCTATTGATTTTCTGTACTCAATTAGTACATATATAAATATATATATATATATATATATATATATATATATATATATATATAAATCCATTTAAAAAAATATACTTACTTAGCGTGTATTTCTATGTCATTCGTTTTTCACTGAAAATATTGCACATCTCTTTACAATGGAAAAGTGTAGTAACAATCCTACTTGGATGACATTACCTTCTCAATATACTTTGTGCTTTACCAATGACCTTTGTGAAGAGAGAGATGAAAAATATCATGCAAACTATACAGTAATAAACTTACAGTATGATTGTAAATGTTCCATATAAATATATTATTTTTGGATTGTGGAAGAATAATGTAACTAAATATTTTAAAGAACTGCATATGTTTTATGTTACAATATCTTTGACTTTCATTGCTTAGCAAAACAAAATCAGATTAAAAAAACATCTTGTTTTCCCTATTATTCTAATGCAATTATTTGTCAGGATTAGGAACATACCTGCTATGGCTTCTATGTCCTGCATAAATGGACAATATATTAAAGGTAATGCACAGCACGGCAACGCTTAAAGGGTTACTCCAACCTAACACACAGAAACACTGCACATACAGACTCCCACCACCATAACCATTTCAAATCACTGAAGTGGCCATGGTGCTTGGTACAACCCTTCATTATGTAGTACTGCACAGAGGAGCATTCTATGGTACAGAGGGAGATGGGTAATGACTTCAGAAAAATGTCTTGCAATGTCCACTGAAATATACATGAATCCAGACAACAGTATAACATTATATGTGGGATTACATCTGCATTCAGACATTTTAAAATTCCATTAGAATTTTGAAATTCTTCAGTGCTAAAAATACCAAGAGATTCCTTAGAAATACCCATGAGCAAAGTAATTTACTGTTTTATTCATAGTGCAGTGTTAGATGCACTAATTGCTGCCTAAGGTTCTTTAGCTGAACCTGGAACAAAGAGTTTAAGAGATGGGTTACATTATGCTAGAATAACTGCTGGGTATAAATTAATATTATTATGAATAAGCTTAAAACAAATATGTAAATGTACTTACTTATTATTTAGTTATCACTGAACATAGAGCAATAAATATAACTGCAGTTTTGTAATTATTTCCAGTTAACAATGAATCAAGATTCAAATAAATATTACACGTTTACATGCATTTTATAAAAATTAATTTAGCAGTTAAGAGTACAATTCAAATCACAGACACTGAATATAATTTTACAAAAGATATACACTAGGTAATGAAAATAAAAAAAGGATTCAGTGCTTGAATAGTTACTGAATAGTTACCAAGTCCGGCATCTCTCTTTCCCGGATGAACAAATTACAGGTAAATCATTACCGTCTTAAGTGTCCTTATTATCATTATGAAACAACAAAAAAGAGAAAGCAAAGGCTGATTGTGTGGTAAGTCTCTTTTTTAGTGAATAATAAGAAGTAAGATTTGCACTTACACTTTTTAGGAGCTAGAATTCAGCTTCCATTTCAGCGTTTGGGCAGTATGATCACCCCTAAACATAAAAAGAGAACAAGATAAAAAATATGTGGGGGGCGTGGCCAACTGCTGAGCTTGATGGACGCACATTAAGCCCTTTGCTCCTGACCCAAGTTTGATCCATAGCAATCGGAGAGAATCGCAAAATATGGGCAACCACAGAAAACAGAATAACCCTCAAAGTAACGCAGGGAAGACGCCTGTAACCAAATCGGGATCTTTAACCCGCTATTTCAGGGAAAATCCTGACCGTGTGTCGGAGGCCGCGGCTGCGGCCTTGAATATGGCGGACACGGACTCTCCTTCAAATTCATTACCACACAGCCCCTGTTACTCCGAAAACTCACAACCAACAGACAAACAGGATGAAATAGATATTAGAACACTGATCAAGAACTTACCATCGAAGGCCGATATCCAGCAGATACAACAAACGCTGGGAAAAATAGAATCCTCGTTTCAATCCAAACTGGAAGTAATGGGCACTGACGTCCAACAGCTACACTTACGGGTCTCGGACCTAGAAGAAGAAAAAGACGTATTACAAGCCCAAATTACTAATATTGCAACAACGTTAGACTCACAAATTCTAAATTGGGCTGCAACCCAGAGACATATCGACGACCTCGACAATAGAGGTAGAAGAAATAACCTGCGAATCAGGGGGATACCAGAGGCCCAAGGTGAGGACATAACGCTTATACTCTCTGAGCTATTTAATCTAATCCTTGAATCTCCTGCAGATAATCCTATTTTGCTGGATAGAGCCCATAGGTCTCTTCGCCCGAGAGGCCTATCCCAGGACTCACCAAGAGACATTATCTGTAGACTACATTACTACAACATAAAGGACAATATAGTAAAAGCCATCAGAGACACGACACAACCTCTATTATTTCAGGGCAACCCCATACAAATTTTCCCCGATCCTTCCTGGTATACCCTCCAGGCGAGAAGGGCCCTAAAACCAGTCACAGAATTGCTTCGACAAAGAAATATTAGATACCGTTGGGGATTCCCCTTTGCGCTAATTGTATCCACTAAGGGCATCGTCCACTCTATCACGACATTCCTTGATGTCGCTCCTCAGAGCCCTGGACCTTCCTAACACTACAGTCATAGACTGGAATTCGCCACCTCCGAACCAAGACTCACTCCATCAAACCCAGCGACAGAAGTGGTCCACTCCAGCAAGGAAGAGACGTCCGGATCAAAGATTCTTCTCCCCGAACCAGAGACAGGGTAAAATCCCGTCTGAAAACACTCCTCAGAGACAACACCCGCAAGATAATGGAACACATTGACAACCGCAAAACAAACACCGAAATGTTCTCCTCCTCTCTATTAGTGGGAAGCATCACTTGAAAAGTAACCTATTCACCTGACCTGGGACATTTTCACCTGAGTTTATCGTTCTGTCTCTAGATCCATTCCTTTACCAAGAGAAGTTTCCCTTTATGTGACTCTCACTGGTTATCCTCCCACGAACATTCCTAATAGAGGCTCCAGAAGAGCATGCCTCACAGGTCGTATAATAGTCTATTTTTAACTAACATGTTAATTATGGCTTTAAAATGCCGAAGCGAGTTGACGAATATAGAAATCTTGAATTCTCTGTTCTATTATTCTAATAGGCTACGCTACAGAAGTAGACTGCTGTTGTTTTACTTTCTATCTGCTCATGTTATTGTTACTTAGACTTTCCAGCGGTTAATGCTTTCCTCGTCAAACTGCGTTAAGAGAAACCTATTAATAATTATAATGTGTAACATCTTAACTTGTACTCGCTCAGGGAGATACCCGCCACTTAAATCCTAACTATGACTTGTTAAAAACACGTTAATTCATCTGTAACATTTGATATCGATATCACCTGTTTTTACTGATTGAGTAAATTAACGCTCTAGTCAATTTGCATATCCCACACTAACCGCTAATAACGGCGGGCTAATTCTAGGGTAACCCTTAAATAATATGTAACATGTTGTAAATATTTTTCACAATACCACATTAGGCCTGATACAGATGGATACTGGAGATCCTACAGATAAAATATAGGCGCAAAATGATTAATAATTGCATAAATCTTAAAATCCTTAAAGAAATCACTATATGTATACACTGCAGATGTGTCTCAAGGCCTAACTAACTCGAGTCAGTCACTAAGACCTTTGTGGTAGTCTTAATATCAACATAAAAATTACATACATATTAAAGAGCACAGAACGTTCCTCCCTTCCTCCTCCCTCACTATCGTACACAACATTCCCTTATTGTTTATTAAAAATAAATAAAAAAAAAAAAATAATAAATAATCAAGGAAGAAAAAAGTATAAAAAATAGAATAAAAAAAAAAAAACAAAAAAAAAACGTACCTCTTGGTTCTTTTAACCCCTTTTCTTTATCATAGAATAGGTTCTCAAACAGCTCCCTACTTCACACTAGCTAGAGGAGAAACTAATTGGCACTTCTGCGGTTCCTCTCCACTACAATTAGCAAAAATATTGGATCGAAACTTGGGTCTTCAGCGCCAGCGCTACGCTACGACCCCAAATATTTTTTGGTTCATTCTCTAGTGTCGAGACTGAACTACTTTCCCGTTAGGGAAACTCATTATTCTTTTCTCTATACCCCAATTCCATCTTTTTTTTAATTTTTTCTCCGCTACTTTCTCCCTCCTCCATCTTTCTATTCCCTCTTTTCCTTTGTACCTTAGTTAGGTCTCATTTAGACCACTACTAGCGAGACAAACCACTTCTTATTTATCTAATAAGCAGAGATTCAACCCAACAACACTAAAAACTATCTGTATTTCTGCGAGGTCTTCTACTTTGTTAAAAATTGTTAATAATTCTTGTACAGTTTAAGTGATATTACGCTATTGATTGTTGTATTGTAATTTTATTGTACCAATATTTCGATACGTTACAGTATTTTCCACACTCTGTTTCACAAACGATTCGTTTAGGTGATAGCCTATACATTGGAGAACCAAGATACGGACAATTACCTCATTTTCCACGGACAGCTACAGTAAGGTAATCTTGGATTTGAATTTAGACAATCTGAGTAACGCCTTTCCGACGTAACAACGTACAAACACCTGATAACTATACACAAGTTCTATCTATTTCCCTACCAAACTACCCTCCACACTCATCCCCACCATTCCCCCAGACACTTACAAATCCATTTACTGAGAACAATCAAAACTTCTATTCCATACCTTAGTTAAAAAAAAAAAAAAAAAAAAAAAAAAAATAACTAAAGAGACCATGGCCACCCTAAATATTCTTACACAAAATGCAAGAGGTTTAAACACCCCTGAAAAACGTAATATCGCACTTACAGACTTTAAAAGGAACAAAGCACATATTGTGTTTATCCAAGAAACGCATTTTAGGAAAAACTCTCCCCCCAAACTGCGCAATAAAGACTATCCATTGGGCTACTTTAGCCATTTCTCTGAATCCAAATCTCGGGGAGTTGCAATTCTCATAGATCAACATTTATCCTTCACTTACCAAGATCATCTGGCAGATGACTCTGGTAGATTTGTGTTTGTCAAGGGCAAAATTGGCAATACCCAATTTACTTTGGCAAACTTATACCTTCCAAACAAAAAGCAGAATCACGCCCTTACAAAAATACTACATAAACTCAATATGTTTCAAGATGGAATTCTCATTATGGGAGGAGACTTCAATATCCCTTTAGATGAGAACTTGGATACCACTTCCAAGTCCAGAAATTACCAGACCCAAACTCGAACTCTACTTAAAAACTCTCTCTCTGAGGCCCAATTTTACGATAGTTGGAGAGCTATACACCCTACGCAAAAAGACTATTCCTTCTTCTCACATCCAGCAGGTACTTACTCTAGGATCGACACCATATTCCTTCAGCATAGATACCTTTCTCTCATAAAATCTTCTACATACGGCCAGATTACATGGTCAGACCACGCCCCTATGACCCTCACCATCTCTATTCCAACAGTAACTACACCTTTTTCCCAATGGAAACTCAATGACCTAATCTTGAATGATAGGGAGATCTTAGCAGGTCTGCGTAAGTTAGCATCTAATTATTTCATCGAAAATACCCACCCAGATACAACTCCAATTATGACATGGGAAGCTCACAAGGCAGTCACTAGAGGGGAACTGATTAAAGCAGCAACAATTCTTAAAAAGAACAGGGATAAAAAAGTAGAACATCTCACCAGGGAAATTAAACACCTAGAATGCAACCACAAAAAATCCCTTTCATTAGATGATTACAAACTACTCTCGGACAAACGTTCCGAACTATCGGCTATTCTACATCTACATGCCAAACGCAAACTATCTCTAACGAAAAACCTGTATTACTCCCAAGGTGGCAAGGCCGGTAAACTTCTTGCTAGATCTATACAACTAGAAAGACAATCCTCCTTCATTTCTGAAATCAGGAAAGCAGATGGTACCCTCTCGTGCCATATGACAGACATCTTAGACTCTTTTCATAAATTTTACTCCCAATTATACAACCTTTCTAATACAAAGCCCTCGTCAGAAAGTATACTAGCTTTTCTAAAATCAAGAATAAAACATACTATTCCGAGTAATGAAATTGCTTTCCTAGATAGCCCTATAACTACAGAAGAATTTTACGCTACAGTCAAATCACTCCCCCTAGGTAAAAGCCCAGGCCCCGACGGCTTTACAGGGAAATACTACAAAGAACTCTCACATATACTAGCACAACCTTTCATCAATGCCTACAACATGCCACACATAGCATCACATATTCCAAACTCGTCTCTCGAAGCAACCATCTCAATAATTCCTAAACCGGGAAAAGATACAACTATCTGTGGTAACTACAGACCAATTTCCCTGATCAATATTGACCTAAAGATTCTAACCAAAATTATGGCAAATAGACTTAAACCCATTATACCAACACTAATTCACCCAGATCAAGCCGGATTCGTTATGGGTAGGGAAGCTAAAAACAACACCACAAAAATTATTAACATTATTCATTGGGCCCACACACACAAGACACAAAGTGCTTTATTGGCTATTGATGCCGAAAAAGCCTTTGACAGGGTTAATTGGTCACTACTAAAACACACCCTTAGATTCTTAAATTTCGGTGACAGATGGCTGGAATGGATTAATATGATATACTCTAAACCTACAGCAAAACTGAGAATTAATGGTCAACTATCAAAAATAGTGAACATATCAAATGGCACAAGACAGGGGTGTCCCCTATCGCCACTATTGTTTATCCTAGTCCTGGAACCATTCCTCCAAGGCATTCGGGATAATAATTTAATACAGGGAATTCAAGTTAAAAATCAGAACTTTAAAGTCACCGCTTTTGCAGACGACCTTCTCTTCACCATTTCAAATCCAATAATGACTATTCCTGCCATCATTTCGGAAATGGAAACATACGGCAAACTTTCATTTTTTCAGGCCAACCTTACTAAATGCGATCTAATGCCTATTTTTTCGTCAGATCAGACGAACAAAGCTATTAGATCCCAATTCTCATTTAACTGGACAACCAAATCAATTAAATACTTAGGAATTCACATTCCCAGCATTCTTGATAACACCTACGCGATTAACTTTCCACCACTGATAGACTCCATCACAAAAGACCTAAATAGGTGGCACAAACCATGTTTCGGACTACTATGTCGCGTTAATATCCTTAAAATGAATATCCTTCCACGAATCCTCTATCTCCTCCAAACCATCCCGCTCAAAATTCCAACAAAATTCTTCATCTCTGTCAAATCACTTTTCCTAAAGTTCATTTGGTCTCACAAGCCTCCCAGACTAGCATATCAAACCTTGATAAAAAGAAGGGAACAAGGAGGTCTAAATCTCCCAGACATAGAAACATACTATAAATCGACTCATTTACAAAGACTCTATGAGTGGAATAGAACTCACACAACACTTCAATGGGTCACATTGGAAAACAGCTTCTTGGACCTTCCACTTCAGGTCTATACCTGGCTTCAAGATGTTCCTCAACTCACCGGAAAATTATTTAAACACCCAACGATATCTCCTACATTTCGCATATGGCTCACACTGAGGAAACAAACAAATATTTCTCCCTTTCCCTCCCCAATTTATCCTCTAACGCTAAATCCTCTTCTTCATAAAGGAGCATCAGGAAAACAATTTGGCTTTAAATTTAATGGACCTTACTTGAAGTTAAACGAGGCCTTAAACAGGAATGAACTTAAACCAATACGAGATCTCACCTTATCTGACTCTCACACAGGGATTCAATCCTTCTTTTATGATCAACTCAAACACTTCATCAAATCCCACTCTCTTTTACCGGAGGGCAATAGACCACTCACTAGACTCGAAACGTTATGCACCTCACATCCTCCAAAGATAAAAACCCTTTCAACATTCTACTTGATAATTAGAGAGGCATACACTCAAATTCTCCCGACTTTTACGCTAAAGTGGACAGATGAACTCCTTACCAACCTTACTGAACTACAGTGGAAAAACATTTTTACCTTAGTACATAAATCCACTATCTCAATCCACGCTCAGGAATGTAATTACAAAAAAGTTACCCGCTGGCACAATACACCGGCCAAACTTAGCAAATTCTATCCCGCAACACCTCATCTTTGCTGGAGATGCCAGGCTCCAAATGCACATCACGCTCATATCTGGTGGCAATGCCCGAGGATAAACAAATTCTGGTCGAGAATTCATATAATTATTCAGTTAATTTTCCATAAAACTTTTTCTTTCAGCCCAGAACATTATATCTTTCTACTACCCCCGCCCGAACTTAAACCACTAGAGTTGATATTGTTCCGTAACCTGGTCATAGCAGCCTCCCAACTGATTCCCAAACACTGGAAACAAACCGACTCCCCTTCAATTAGGGAATGGATATCGAAAGTGGAAGATATTAAACTAATGGAGGGAATAACCTTTTCCAAAATAGGGAGGCATGCTAAATACATATCCATCTGGGACCCTTGGTTCAAACACATCCACTCCCACTCTTGACCAACTCAATAAAAATTCCTCACCCCTCTCTTCTCTCAACGCTCCCAATCCTTAATATTTGACTCACCACAGCATTCCGATTCTTGGTTCTCCAAATTATCCATTTTATCAAACATACTTATATCTACATACTACCACTGCTGAATCTTCTTACGATGTTATTTAGAAAAAAAAAAAAAAAAAAAAAAAAAATGTTTGGACTCTCATGCGTCCTTCGTGCTTATCTTAAGCTAGTTGTGTACACTGCTAAAGCAAGGGCTATAAAACTCAAAACCCAACAAATAGATGACAATGTCTCTGCACTCGATCTGTTCTTGTAGGTTAACTCTAACATCTAACTACCGTGCTGCCGGGGTGCTCTCAGACAATGCTACTTATTTAGATATTTACAACTATATGAGACGTTACTTTCTCATAGAACAACCAATTACATATGATCTCTGCTCAAATTTTAATGCTTTATTATTCTTGCTTAGTCACCCTCATCCTAAAAGCACTTATGCAATGATATACTAGTGACGCTTTATGTCCTGTTTCAATTGTAATGTATTAACCTAATACTGTTTTATCAACTACGTTGTATAGAAAATGTAACCTCGACATTATCTCGCTATACCAAAACATTTATTGTATTTGTAAACTTGTAAACCAATAAAAATTTATCAAAAAAAAAAAAAAAAATATGTGTAATATACAGGATAAAACTCCAGATGTAAGTAAGAATATAGGTTTACACTCACATGTCTTGGAGCCCAGCAATAGCCTAGGGTAGAGTGTGGAGTGGTAAGATTCCCATTCTAGGATATGTAGGTAGTCCAAATCCACTACATGCAGATATAAAACAGAATAAAAATATATAGTGCACACCATGATATAAAAGTTTAAAAACAAATAAAAACATGGAATAGAGCAATTTCAGATTGCTCAATACTATTGTGTAGGTGGCTTATATACCCACCAAGGATATAAGGATTACGAAGCAGCAGTGGTAAACTCTGGATTATAAAATAATTTTATTTATAAAAACAATAAAAGCATAAAATAAATATAATATCAAAACAATGTTCAATAGTACACTGATGTGTTTCGCTATAAAGTGGGTTTTATCAAAGTGTATTAGAGAACTCTGGGACAATGACTAGGACTTCCTGAACACATATAGCTAAATATGAAAAAAAACAACTAATTAACATAGAAAAAACTTTAAAATGAAAAATAACATTACTTAGTAACACAAGGAGAGAAAGTCTACTATGTGTATATGATTACAAAATGCAGCTAAGGGAATGTAGGGCATTAGGGGACATCTTGGATTTCTTAAAAACTTGTCTAGAAAGTTGATTTTAGCACGTTTTTTCTTAACAAATGTTGCAATTTAAATACACTTCATGTTCCTTTTTTGTGCTTTCCTTCTTCTTATGTTAGGTAATATTGGAAGAGTACAGTTTCTCCATTTTGTTAGTCAAGCTAATAGAATGGGAATGAGAATTGTGTTCCTCTCCATACTCAATATTTAGCTGAAAAACTAAAACTTCTGTTTTCACTTTTAGTTTATTATTATTATTATTATACATGGTAACCAACTATTTAACCTTTAATTTGCAAAGACATTACCTCTGGTGTCTACTGGTCATGGTGGCAGGGGAAGTTAGGTTTTACTAACCAGCACCTGTTCCTCATGGACAAAGCCATCCTCTTCCGTCCGCTCCTCTTCAGCTCCTGGCACTTCAGCTGCCAGGAGTCAAGGTCAGTGCAGTGCTCTTGTGCATTTGTTAGAGTACAGCATTGAAATCTATGGAGGATCCCATGAGACTGCAAGATCCCCCATAGATAGTGCTTTTTTTCCTGACAACCATCACTGGTGAAGGCTGGGGAAAATTATGAGGCTTGATGGTGGCAACTATGCCTTTTGTCAAGCAGAGGAAAAAAATTGAGACAAACCAGTCCCTACTTTGTCTTAGTATATGTTTTGTCTTGGTTGGAATTTCTGTGAAATTCCAGCACATTCAATATGAGTATTTCATAAAGATTTTATCTTTATGAAATACTCATTGTTGTATGGTATGACAGAGAAGCTTTAATCACTGTAGATCTGTCACATGGTATAGTTAAAGGAAAGCGAGAAAGAAAGAAGAAGGGAGAGGTAATTACAAAGCAGGTGGGGTTATCATTTAAGGAAGAGAAGGGGGACAAAAACTCAGAATTAGCATACAGTAATATTGATAATAGGTTAAAATAATAAGAATCTATATAACATAGGACATGGTGGAAAAAAATGTGTTTAAAAAATTAAAGAGTTGAAATGCTAGTGAGATTTAAGTAATGAGTTATTTAAAAATCCAAAGATCAATGGACAATTCCTAAAATGTTAGTTTGGATTTATACAATTTTTTGTGCTCCTATAATTAATGTCATTTTTTTCATGTGCTTAGAATAAAAGTAAATATCAGACACTGTAAAAATTGCCCTCTGATTTAGTCATGTATTTGACCTTTCCTTGTATGTGATGACAGAAATATGGGATAATGAGGCATTTTTCATCATTATTATTTTAGCTAGATCTTGATTTGAACACGAGGAGAAGGGTTTCCCCGCAGAAGGAAAAAGACTGTGGTATTATCAGATGCTCCGTATTGTGACTGTAATAGAAAATACTTAATGCTGGTTTTAGCTTGAACAACTGTAAACAAGTATCATATTGTATGTAAAATGAAATAAAGATTCAGTAAAAAAATGGTAGTTCTTTTGAAAAAGAAATAACATGTTTAATCTCAGAGGAATTCTATATGTTTTAACAAGTTTATTTGCATGTTGCAGGTTTATATAATACATTAGTAGTTACATTTTAATATTTGCTGATGGATCAAAGTTATTCACTAAACTCAGCAGATTATATTTGAAAAGCAAACAGAATACAACAATATATAGAACAAACCATATAAGAAATCTCAAAATGGAGATAAAAAATAGATTAGAACTAAAAACATCAAATGAAATCCTGAAACTTTATTGGTACCACAGAAATAATAGGGTGGGTAAACCCTTTTCAAATAAGTTACAATTTAAGAAAACGTTAACATCAATTAGGAAAATAGTAGAGGATAATAAGGTACATTTATCCCCAGAATCAATAAGTAAAGCTTTTGGAGATTTTTTACAAATCGTAGTACAATTTACCCGCCCCTATTTTACCATCAACAGCAGAGACAGAATTAAAAGAAAAAAAACGTATACTTCCTAATTTAGATAGTATAACGCTTCCAGAGTTGAATGCTCCCATAAAATTGGAGGAGATTTAGAGGAATATCAAAAACTTGAAATCCGGAAAAGCCCCTAGCCCAGACGGGTACACGGAAATGTTTTATAAGAGATTTGAGTATCTGATTTTGCCGATATTTCACAAACTATTTAATGGTATCAGCAAGCAGACTTAATTTCCCCAAGAAATGCTTCAGACAAATATAATTTCAATATTAAAGCCAGGCAATGATCTTAATTTTGTTAGCAATTATTGGCCAATTTCTCTTATAAATATTGATATTAAGTTATTTTCAAAGATAGGTGCAGAAAGAATGAAGAAGGAGATACCTAAATTGATCCACCACGATCAATCAGGTTTTGTTATTAATAGTGGATGTGGATGTGATAAAATTCGCAAAAGTCTGAATTTGATTAAAGAAGTAAATAGCAATATAGATCCTGCGGTATTCATGGCTCTTGACACAGAAAATACCTTCGACAGAGTTAGTTGGCCCTACCTGTCGGAGTTCTTAAAAGTCTTTGGGTTTCACGGTACTATGCTTGAATGAATAATCAGCGTGTATATGTCTCCATCTGAAAAAGTTTGTGGAGGGGGATTAGATTCTGATATATTCATGCTAAACAATAGGAAAAGACAACATTTACAATAATAAGTGTAAAAAAGGCCCCAAAAGCTTTTAACCTCAGAAAGTGGAGCGTAAGAATTGTGAAAATGTGACCACCTACCCTAAGTGGGAATACAATAAAATTGTTACCAAACTTGGATGTTTTTCAGATCCAATAGATATCAAGGTACATATAAAAGACTAAAATAGGGAAAACACATAGCATAATCCTGTATTGGACAAGTGAAATAAATGGAACTGTAGCTTACCAACTCACATGGAGTAGAGCCTCACATAGGACAGGCTCAGATCTCTTTGGCAGTAGTGTCTTCTGGTGACACTTTCCCTTTTAACTCCAAGTGGTATTCCTCAGAACAAAATGAGACAAAAGGTGGCAAAGCAGGAAATGGCCTGTAGTGTAGTAAGTCACATGGTACAGTATAGGAATATAACAGTGCAAATAATTGCTCACCTTATCCAGAGCCTGTAAACCTAGCTTAGGTGTCTCTAAGGGGGACACCACCCTTCTTTGAAGCAGCAAAGTAGAAGGACCCGGAAAAGACTTAAAACTAATTTATTACATATAAAATACTGTACAAGAAGAGTTAAAAATTAACAATAAAAGTGGTACTTATGAGTCTCTCTGTGACCAAGTCCTGAGTCCTATCCGAAATGCATTTCACACTATATAAGTACTTTTTCAATCGGTGTATGCTGCTTTAGAGCTTATTCAATTTTAAATATGATGGTGTTGCCGTTCATTGGTGGTTCTCTGTGGAGTTTGTCCAATCGGAGTCCGGTAATTCAGAGGTTTGTATACCTCAGCTGATTCCTATATCTTACATAGTTACATAGTTACATAGCTGAAAATAGACCTGCGTCCATCAAGTTCAGCCTTCCTCATATTTGTTTTTTGCTGTTGATCCAAAAGAAGGCAAAAAAACCTAGTTTGAAGCACAATTTTGCAACAAGCTAGGAAAAAAAATCCTTCTTGACCCCAGAATGGCAGTCAGATTTATCCTTGGATCAAGCAGTTATTACCCTACATTGAAAGATTATATCCTTGAATATTCTGTTTTTGCAAGTATGCATCTAGTAGCTGTTTGAACATCTGTATGGACTCTGATAAAACCACTTCTTCAGGCAGAGAATTCCACATCCTGATTGTTCTTACAGTAAAAAAACCTTTCCTTTGCCTTAGACTAAATCTTCTTTCTTCCAGTCTAAATGCATGGCCTCTTGTCCTATGTAAAGTCCGGTTTGTGAATAGATTTCCACACAATGGTTTGTATTGGCCCCGAATATATTTGTATAATGTTATCATATCCCCTCTCAGGCAACGTTTTTCTAAACTAAATAGGTTTTTAATTTGTTAACCTTTCTTCATAGCTGATATGGTCCATTCCTTTTATTAATTTTGTAGCCCGCCTCTGCACTTTTTCTAGTGCCTTAATATCCTTCTTTAGAACAGGTGCCCAAAATTGCACAGCATATTCAATGTGTGGTCTTACCAGTGATTTATAAAGAGGCAAAATGATATTCTCATCCCGAGAATGAATGCCCTTTTTCATGCATGACAATACCCTACTGGCCTTAGCCACTGCTGATTGACATTGCACATTGTTGCTTAGTTTGTTGTCTATAACAATTCCCAAGTCCTTTTCGTGTGTTGTTATCCCTAATTCGCTTCCATTAAGGGTATACGTTGCTTGTGTATTCTTTATGCCGAAGTGCATAACTTTGCATTTTTCAACATTAAATTTCATCTGCCATTTGAGTGCCCAGTCCTCCAGTCTATCTAAATCCCTCTGCAGCAAAGTAATATCTTGCTCACATTGTATTATTTTACAAAGTTTTGTGCCATCTGCAAACACTGAAACATGACTTTCAATGCTGTCTTCAAGATCATTTATAAAAATGTTAAATAGAAGGGGTCCCAGAACAGACCCCTGAGGGACACCACTTGCCACCTCTGTCCAGCTTGAAAATTTACCATTAACGACAACTCTTTGTACTCTGTTTTTAAGCCAATGTTCTACCCAAGAACAAGCATTTTCATCTAGACCGATTTCCTTGAGTTTGAACACTAATCTTCTGTGTGGAACTGTATCAAATGCCTTGGCAAAATCCAAATAGATCACATCCACTGCAACACCCTGATCTATACTTCTACTTACTTCTTCGTAGAATGCAATCAAGTTAGTTTGACATGACCTTTGCTTTATAAAACTGTGCTGATTTTTGCTGATAACCATGTTCTTCTCAAGGAATTCTTGAATATTATCCCTTAATAACCTTTCAAATATTTTTCCAGCCACAGAAGTTAAGCTCACAGGTCTATAATTTCCAGGCAAGGATTTTGAACCCTTTTTGAATATACGAACCACATCTGCCTTCCTCCAATCCTCCGGAACACTGAAAGAAAAGAAAAAAAATAGAATCTTGAAAGATTAAAAGAATCTTCCTTTCGTCTTTACCGGAAGTGACTCACTGCAC
This sequence comes from Pelobates fuscus, assembly GCF_036172605.1. Classification (NCBI taxonomy): domain Eukaryota; kingdom Metazoa; phylum Chordata; class Amphibia; order Anura; family Pelobatidae; genus Pelobates; species Pelobates fuscus. Next base: position 210,437,050 of record NC_086321.1, read on the forward strand.
ATCAGCAGCGTCACTTCAGAGGTTGAAAGTTCCCTTCTTATCTCTGGGCAAATAGCGGTACTATAGCGGTACTATAGCGGAAGTCGACATTGCACAACAATGCCCGACAGAGCCATATTGCAATAGGGAAACGTAAAGGGCAATTTAGTTAAAAGTGGGGAGGGAGAGACACAAGGAAAGTGGGGAGGAACAGAGGTGTGGAGGAGGGAGAGACACAAGGAAAGGGGGAGGAAGAGAGGTGTGGAGGAGGAAGAGGCACAAGGAAAGTGGGGAGGAACAGAGGTGTGGAGGAGGGAGAGACACAAGGAAAGGGGGGAGGAAGAGAGGTGTGGAGGAGGAAGAGACACAAGGAAAGTGGGGAGGGAGAGACACAAGGAAATTGGGGAGGAAGAGAGGTGTGGAGGAGGGAGAGACACAAGGAAAGGGGAGAAAGAGAGGTGTGGAGGAGGGAGAGAAACAAGGAAAGGGAGGAGGAAGAGAGGTGTGGAGGAGGGAGAGACACACGGAAAAGGGGGAGGAAGAGAGGTGTGGAGGAGGGAGAGACACAAGGAAAGTGGGGAGGGAGAGAGGTGTGGAGGAGGGAGAGACACAAGGAAAGTGGGGAGGAAGAGAGGTGTGGAGGAGGGAGAGACAAAGAGGGAGACATGAGAGAGACACACAAGGGAGGGGGAGAAAGAGGCAGAGGGGGAGAGAGAGAGACTGGGAAGGAGAGACATTGACACAGAGGAGCAGTGAGGGGGAGAAAGAAACATACAGAGTGACAGGGGGGAGACAAAAAGGCACACAGAGGGGCTGGAAATAAAGAGACACACATAGGGGCTGTATATATCACTGATGGATGGGGGGCAACGAGGCAATTCACCCCTCCCCCACAAGACTTTCCCCTGCCGGCCGATCTCCCTACCTGTTCCGCCGGCACCGTGCGGGCATCCGGCAGGGGAGGGAGGAAGAGAGGACCCTGGGGTGTTTTGCAGCTCCCCTGGGTCCTTCTCGCGCAAGCACAGAGCTTTGCCGCTGTTACCACGGCAACGCTCCGGCTCTCACGAGGGTGAACTCTAGCCCTGGAGCTACGGGCTAGAGTTCACTCTCACCACTGCGACCACCAGGGATTCACATCTGCTTTAAATAAATCTGCACTTTTGTTTATTTTAAAGCCTTTGAGTGCGCTTTTTACGTTATAGTATTTTTTTATTTTAAGTTATCTGTTCTAACACTGTATCTGCACACTACGCTGGCGCGACGCATTATGGGGCTGGTAAATATTTTTTTTTCCAGGGCTGCTTTTAATTCCCAGTCCGGCCCTGATCTGAGCCTGTCCTATGTGAGGCTCTACTCCATGTGAGTTGGAAAGCTACAGTTCCATTTATTTTACTTGTCCAATACAGTATTATGCTAAGTATTTTCCCTATTTTTGTCTTTTATATGTACCTTGATATGCATTGGATCTGAAAAACATCCAAGTTTGGTAACAATTTTATTGTATTCCCACTTAGGGTAGGTGGTCACATTTCCACTATTCTTACGCTCCACTTTCTGAGGTTAAAAGCTTTTTTTGGGCTGTTTTACACTTCTTATTGTATATGCTCTTTGGTGGGTAAGAGGGATTCCCACCAAAGTGTTGCAGCGTTATTATCAGTGATATGTACATTGTATTTTTGAAGTGCCTCTTTTTCACAGAGAAAAGTATATACATACAATGGGACAAGACAAGGCTGTCCCATGCTCTGCATCCTCACTATCTAACCTCTAGCCACAATGATTAGACAGTCAAAAGAGATAATGGAAAAAAAAAAATCACAAATACAAAATCTAACTCTATGCAGATGATGTAATTCTCACTCTTACCAGCCCAGAGGTATCAATTCTGGCAACACTTAAGTGTATAAACGATTTTAGTATCATGTCAAACTATAGAATCAATTTGACTAAATCTTATGCTATATATTACAATGTAACGGATTCAGAGTTAAATATCCTAAAAGAGAAATATAATTTCAATTGGACTGCCAAGTCTTTGGATTACCTGGGAATCAGATTGGGATTTAATTAGAATAAAATTATTCAGAAGAACTACTCCTCTCTTCCTCAAGAAATAAAAAAAAAACTCATTATCCAAATGGAAACCATTATATATTCCATTGTTGGGTCGAATAAGTGTAATAAAATAATGTGTTATACCCAAACTTGAATATTTAATGCGTTCTATTCCATTAAGACTACCCAAAAAGAACCTGAGTGAATTTCATGACATTTTCCTAAAAATCGTAAGGGGTCACAAAAAGCCAAGAACTTCATATAAAAGTCTTTGTTGTAATCAAAAGGACAGTGGAATCTCATTTCCAGATATATTCAATAAACACGATGCAATTATGATCACCCATCTTTTAGCTTCAAATGTAAAAAAAAAAAAAAAGATCAAACAGCCTAGATAAACATTGAAAAGCAAGCTTTGGAACACTTAGAGTCTCCCTGGATAATCTGGCTAGATACTCCAGCCTTTAAAATTATGAATGTTTAAAATAAAATTCTTATAGACCTATTTTGGTCTACAAACTATCTAAAAACACAGTATAAAATAGAAAATAATATCTCAGTCCTGGCACCTATAGATGTACTGATGGGATATATTTTAGATATAAATCTATGCAAATGGAAGGAGGCAGGATTTAAACTTCTGGGAGATATTTTTTTTAGGTAATAATCTAAAATCCTTTCAAGAAATACAGGAAAGGAATACACTTTAAAAAAGTTCTTAACTAAGTCCAACCTGAAAATAAAAAACATCTTGAGAAACAAAACAATAGCTCTAGACCTTTTTGATAAAATAGTCTCAATAGAGGTGAACAACAATTTAATCTCAAAAATAAACAATATACTCTATGAACATAAACCTAAAAGGAAATTAAATAGTTTAATGAAATGGGAACAGGAAATTGAAGTAGAATTCTCAGATGAAGAATGGACAAAAGCATTCAACCTAACCTAAAAAAAAACAATTCAAAATATTATCATCTATGAAAATTACATTAAGATTCTAAACTGTTGGTACATGGTTCCTGCAAAAGTATTTAAATTTCAAAAGAACATTCAAAATATTTGTTGGCGATGTAATTTAAACCCTGGCACACATAAACACATATGGTGGGAATATATAAAACTCCTGCCTTTGAAAAAATAAATTAGAATGAGTTATTGGTAAAATTATGGGCTTTACTTTTCGAATAACCACTCATACCTTTCTTTTCCATCTAGACCTACCTAAAAATAATATTTTTTTTCATATGCTGGCGATACAAATTCTCATGGCAGTAAATATTTGTATCTCTAGATGCTAGAATACATCTATAATCCCTCAGTACTTGTTGGACTAAGATCCAGTTCAAAGTCTGATGGAAAAAGCGGTATTTACTAAACTTGGTAATCTTGAGTTGTATCATAGCATATGGGTTCTCTGGGCGAATGGTGATTTCACAGTGGTGATCTAGGCAGTTCTTCCCCTTTAGCCCCACCGACAGTGTCCTATAGTGTAATTGGTTTATCTGGTTGGTAGTATAAATGAGAAAGATTGAAATCTTACGCCTTTTGGGAAATTAAATATATTAAGCACACGGATATGGAATAAATGTTGGGGTAATTTCACAAGATATCTAGTTTTCTTCGGTTAACATAAAATTCCTCAGGAACGGTATAATATTATTGAGGACTGCACAATACTTAAAGATATCTCTGAAATAGAAAAAACAAATGATGATTTGGTATTTGACATCAACGCTCTTAAAGACTAAGAAAATACAAATTAAATACCAATTTCTGATGTTATAAAAAGAAAAAGAAAAAAAATGTGAATAGCAATTCAGAGGCTAAAATGGATTATATGTAAATATTCTCTTATTCAGGTATAGTTACAGTTTGGCTATTTTAGATTCTAGATATAGGGTAATTTGTACCCCTTAGAGGGCAGCATGGAATTGCTGCAACAATCCTGTTTCAAGATACAATTATTGGGTTGGTGAACATTAGAATAAGAAAGGGACATAAGGTAAGGTTGGTGTTTGGGAAAAATGGTGTGTTTAGGGTTAAATGTGGACTCAGATTTAGGGGGTTTTAGAATTTTAAAAGGAGTTAGGATTAGGAGTTAGGATGAACGGTATGACAGAGAAAGGACAAGCATTGTGGAATAATAAGATAATGAAGCAAGCAAAACTCTCAGCCTTAATGGACTCTTTCGAAAAGAAATGTGATTACCTAGTGACCTACCTACATGTCAAATCTAAAGGTATAAAAATCCAGGATTATGTATAAGCTAATAAATTGCAAGCTTCTATAAAATAACATCAAATATATTCTCAAACGTTTAACTGCATTTTAGTTAAAACACGTAAAATATTAGCATACCCTATCAATGAATACTAAAAATTTGAATCAATGTCTATTTGTGAGAACTTGTAAAAGTAGACAGAAATGTAAAAAAATGAACTGTGAATAACTAAGCTGAAATAAATATATAAGTGTGGGGATATGTGCAGAGTTGTTCGGGAAGTAGGTTAGATTAGAGAAAAAGTGTCCAATTTCTGATAAATATCCATAAGCCACAAATGTTCCCAACATTAAAAACACAGATCAAAAATATATGTTTCAACATAAAAAATGGCGCTATATACCCACTGTAAAGTGCTATATAAACAATAACATAATAATAATAATAATATTTAAATGAACACTCCACGTACCATAACCACTAAAGACAGTTGTAAGGGTTATGATGCCCTGGCTCCAGTCCCTGTTTCCGTATTCTCCTTGCAGAAGAGTTTGGTTGGCTCAACAGGTCTAACCAGGGCCACTTTCACTGGCAGAGGACTTCAGCTGAATGCTTTCAGTTAATAAGAACAGCTCTGTATCAGCTGTGTTTAGGTTCAATAAAGCCATATATTCATCAGATGCTGCATGGGTGCCTGTAGGACTCAGGTAAGTTATCACACTCTTCTAAAATGATTTAGCAAATTACCCTGAAAAGACAATGACACTCCTGGTGCCAATACCACTACAGCAGACTTTAATGGTTATGATTCTTGGAGGATCACTTCAAGAACAGAAATATAATAATATGTAAAAGCAATATACTACAATCAAGTATGAATAATAAATTAAAATTGCAAGGATTGATTTTCTATATCTGTCACCTTAATGTATTTAAAGATTTTTGCCTTCTGTTTTCTGAATGTGCACTGCTTTGCAATATTACCTATTTTATCCTTTCTGCCAACACTGCAAAAGAAAGCATTGCTTTATTCTCATGTTATTAGCAACCATAAATAATTTAAAAATAGAAAAATAGCTCCGACATTTCATCCTGACATTGCTATCACATTTCTTTGATACTACAAAAAAAAAAAAATGTGAAATCAATTTCCATAAATCAAATTACACAAAATGTTAGGTTGCAGGAAGCAATAAAAGTAAAAGGTTTGTTTTGTGTACATCAAGATTAGGCACATCCGTTAAGTAAGGAGTTTTATATAATGCTTGTATTATAGTGTCTAGTTAATTTTAAAGTATCAGCACTTTAACACACAGTTATTGAGTCAGAATGAGTCATTTAGTCATATCAGTGCAGATTGGTGTTTAAATTCCAAATATTGCTTTCTATGAATATGGAAAAAATAAAGCAGTTAGCTAGTTAGTACAATATCAGTACATTCAGGAAAGATTAGGAAAACAATAGTTAGTTATGATCAGGAAAATTAACAACTCAAAAGATCAATCAATATGTAATAATCCTTCAGATGTTTTGGAATAGGAAATGTAATACATATTTTATGATTAGAAAAATCTTATTATTTGTTTATGGTGACTTAACAAAAGCAATGATTGCATATCCACAGGAGAGTTGTCCTAATGCTAATTAAAACCATGAGGACCTAAATACATAACTTCTTTCTTCAATCCTGTTTCTTCAGCTCCTAAAATGGACAAATGAAAAACAAAAACACCATAACTCTTCAAAACTGTTTAAAATAGCATAAGCTCACTCTCTAGCATGTAAGCCCACTAAGCAGGCCCCTCTGTTCCTGTGAATCCAACTTGTCTGGTTACTGTTATGTTTCTGTTAGTCCACCCGTTGTATAGCGCTATGGAATTTGCTGGTGCTTTATACATAATAAAATAATACAATTTAAAAAAAGATCTGATTCACAAAAAAAAATAAAAGAATGAGAGGAAAGATTTGCCAGTCAAAGCAATATGATTGGTTGGATTCCATGAATTGTTCCAGTGATTTAATAATATGATTTCTCGGTCTGTCCAGCTTTTGAACTATTGATGCAGCACTAATGAAATGCAGTCTTAAGCATATTATGCAAAAAAGGAATAACTATAAATATTAAGTGATACTCTAGTAGTAGTAAACTAACTATAACTTCAGTAATTGCTTATCAAATAAGACATTCTAAACCTGTATTTACATCTTAATACTCCCTTAATTGCACACTCAATTTAGTTTGAGGATTTATACATTATAAACAACACATAGTTAATGAGCAACTGTAACAAATGTATAGAGTACATACTAAGTGGTTCAGCCGAAACAATTTATTTTCACTGTGCACAAGTATAACAAAAACAGAACATTACTTAGCCACAGAACAAATTGTGCTTTTTATTACCTGAACATGTCCTTGTAGCTAACATGTTTTTATACATGGGTTCTTATTATACTCATATACATTGTACTACTTAAATAATACACAAACAAACTGAGGCAACTCGTTCTCTTTTTAAATCACTTTTTAAATCACTATAAATTATGAGTACCCAAAATCTTTAGGAGTTTCTGCTGACCAAAAACACATTTATAAAGCTATACATTTATTTTTGAAGACAGAGGACTCTCCATACCCATTGTTCCTGTAAGTTTATTTGTAATTGTCCTATTTATAGTTAAATCCCCTCTCATAATATTGTAAAGCGCTACGGAATCTGTTGGCGCTATATAAATGGCAATAATAATAATAATAATAATAATAATACCTACAAAAAAGTGTATCTAATTATGAAAGAAAACAGGAGTAGAGAGGAGTAACAAAAGAAAATGAATGCATGCTATTAGGTAGTGGTGCCATTTCAGAAATGCTAACCATTGGTAAATAAATCATACAATGCACATAATTTCGTATTTCCCTAAAAAAACAGTATAAAATAAAAAGTATTTTATATCTCTGAAACATTAACATATTAAAATATTAACTGTTGGTACCTGTCTCCTTCATGGTCAGTAGTGGGGACCAATATGGCTGTAAAAGAATACTTCTCACGTGGAAACATTTTTACATTGGCCTGTATCAAAGAAGTAAAAGTTTGAATCAAAGGCTAATGTATTTTTTACTTTAAAGGGACACTATAGTCATCAAACCAACTTTAGCTTATTGAAGCAATTTTGGTGTATAGAGCATGCTTCTGAAGTCTCTCTGCTCAATTATCTGCCATTTAGGAGATAAATCACGTTTGTTTTTGTTTTTGCTGCCCTAGCCACACACTGACAAAAAAGGGTTAATTTTTAATCAGAGGTAACTTACTTTAAAAGTTTGCATCTCCTTATCTGTTAATTGAACTTTAATAACATGCAGGAGGCTCCTGCGAGGTCTAGCAACCTATTAACAGTGCAGGAGAGAAGTAATTCAAAATTAAACAGAATTTGCAATAAAGGAAGTACAAACATTAGATGACTGTTACAGGAAGTGTTTATGAAGGCGGTGTAAGTCACATGCAAGTAGGTGTACCTAGGGCTGCATAAACAAAGTAATGTAATGCCTAAATGGCAGAGAATTGATCAGTCAGACTGAAAAAGCACGATCTATACACGAAAACTGCTTCATTAAGCTAAAGTTGCTTTGGTGACTATAGTGTCCCTTTAAGAATAAAGATCAAAATCATTTTTAAATACAGGATTTATGCTTATAATTTATTTAATTTTAGCTTGCATTGTCCAACCGAGTTTCTGCAAGGGACCTTTGTTTGAAAAATATTTGAGTATGATTTGTAGGAAATATAATTTAACCTAAAACCCATTAAAATATGCTTTTTAAAAAAAGTCAGAGTTATGTTGGAGGTGTGTCATTTGGTGTATTCCTACTTATTTGGCTGTACTGTATTTTGGAAATAATGAATAACATATGGAACATACATTGTGAAATCTTTTGCCATTATATGTATTACCAATGTGATGTTTGTATCTTACTAATAGGAAGTGTGTCCGTTAGGGGGTCTTCTATAGTCACAAGGTGTTCCCCACAATCTCTGTGTTTCATTTTGCTTAAATCCTTTCATGTACAATGGTATAATCAAAACTGTAGCTTCATGTATAAACATTATGTATGGACTCCCTAGATAAGATATGCATGAACATGATACACAAGTAAGTTAAGGCGGATATGGTGAGGGTGATCCCAGTGGATATGGGCAGGGTATAGCACATGGATTTGCCGTAAATTTAATGCTCACTGGCTGTCTTACTGACTAAGTTTGTACTTATTAATCTAAGTGTTCTACTCCAGGTGTCCATATTCTTGTTTCTGAGATGGAGATCTAATCATGTCCTTGTTTTTATATAAGGCTCCAGTCAGGGCTGTCTTTAACGCGGGGCAAACGGGGCAGCTGCCCCGGGCCCAGTTGCTCCTGGGGGGCCCAGAGCAGCTGCCCCGTGGGCCCCGCGATTTGCGCAGCCCCCCTTGGACCCGGCGGTGCCGCACCGGCCCGCACGCTGAGGAGGCTCCCCGGGTGGCTCATGCACTAAGGGCCACCCGGAGAGCATGTGTGAGCAGGGGCCCGGTCTGGCGCTGTGACGCTTAAACAGTGCGACCGGGCCCCTTCCTGTACCGGCTGGGACTTCCTCCCGACGGAGAACACAGCCGCGCGGGTGGAGAATGGCAGGGAGGGGAGTTCCAGAGGAAAACTCCCATCTGCCTCAGCCTGCCACTGGACCCCAGGGAAACCACCCTCCAGGAAAAGGTAAGAACCTGGAGGGTGGCTAAATGTATGCTTGTGTGTAAGTATGTTTGTGTATGTCTGTCTGTGTATGTATGTGTGTGTGTATGTCAGTAGGCCTGTGTGTGTCAGTATGTCTGTCTACGTGTATGTCAGTATGCCTGTGTGTCAATACTTCTGTCAGTGTATGTGTCTGTGTGTGTCAGTGTATGTGTCTGTGTGTGTGTCAGTATATCTGTCAGTGTATGTGTTTGTCTGTGTGTCAGTATATCTGTCAGTGTATGTGTCTGTGTGTGTGTATGTATGTCTGTGTGTGTCAATACGTCTGTCAGTGTGTGTGTCTGTGTGTCAGTATATCTGTCAGTGTATGTGTCTGTGTGTGTATGTATGTCTGTGTGTGTGTGTGTGTGTCAATACGTCTGTCAGTGTATGTGTCTGTGTGTCAGTATATCTGTCAGTGTATGTGTCTGTGTGTGTATGTATGTCTGTGTGTGTGTGTCAATACATCTGTCAGTGTATGTGTCTGTGTGTGTCAGTATATCTGTCAGTGTATGTGCCTGTGTGTGTATGTATGTATGTCTGTGTGTCAGTATGTCTGCCAGTATATATTTGTGTGTCAGTGTATGTGTGTGTCAGTATGTATCTGTGAATGTTTTAATGTCTGTCTGTGTGTATGTGCCAGTACGTCTGCCTGTGTGTGTGTCAGTATGCCTGTGTGTGTGTCAGTATGCCTGTGTGTGTGTCAATACGTCTGTGTGTGTGTGTGTCAATACGTCTGTGTGTGTGTGTGTGTGTGTGTGTCAGTATGTCTGCCAGTATATATTTGTGTGTCAGTGTGTATCTGTGAATGTTTTAATGTCTGTCTGTGTCTGTATGTGCCAGTACGTTTGTCAGTGTGATTGCACATTGGGCGTAATTGGGGGGAGGGATAGGAGGGGCAGGGCCCAGGGGGCCCAAGAAAATGCATTGCCCAGGGTCCTAATCATATTAAAGACGGCCCTGGCTCCAGTTATGATTCAGCTACGGCCTGCCTTAGAATCTTTCCTATTCTTGATTTATAAAGCACACATTGGTTTTTGTCCATTCGTTATATTTTGCATTTACAACCTACTGGACATAGCATTGATCCATGCTATCCAGGATTATTGTTTGCATATCTATCTATCTATCTATCTATCTATCTATCTGCCCATTGTGCTATATTAATAATAATAAAGTTAGCTTGCCCTCTAGATCCCAGAATTCTATTTTACTTTCTTCTTGTCTATATACCAAGGCTTTGCATGCAATGCACATTCCAAGACTGGCTATTGAGTTTTGTCAAAGGATAAAATCAATAAACTTTAGCACTTACTTGTAGCAGAAAAATATCTCTTTACACATAGAATCGTGTAGCAAGAGACATTGTATTTACTACAGTATCGTTATCCCGAAGTTTCTGAATTATAAAGAGATGGAAAGAGACAATGGCATAGACACAGAGAGAACAACAGAGAAAGAGATACACAATGAAAGATTGGGTGAAAAGGAGATATAATGAGATAAACAGACACATACTCTATCACCTGTGAAAACTATTCCAACATTATATTTTATCATTTATTGAGGTAGCTGTATCCCTGAGGCTCCTGGAGTTTATGAAAATAGAAGCCACAGGAAAGATGTGCCTGATTGGTCATGTGAGGCACATGGCCAATCAGGTTAAAGCTATGGATCTGACAAGAGGAATCAGGAAAAGGACAAAATCCTATTCATCTATAACTTAGCCTTTTAGCAATTTTGCTATGTTTTTGTTCCATTGTACTTTGCTGCTTTCCTACTAAGTGCATCCATACATATTATATTTAAATAGGGATTTCTTCTTTCTGATAAACTAAATATTTGCACAGAACACAGATGAATAATAAAAAATAAAAAAATTAATAGTCTTATCTATAATATGTTTTATACAACTAACTAATGCATGAGAAATAGAGACCTTCTGTTGTTTTAGTCCTGATTGTTAACATTCCTCATTTATCTTTAATTTAAATCCAATTTTGGAAGTTTTAGGACAAATTTGCATTGGAAACCTACATTTAGTTACATTTAGGGCTTGCTGTGCCCTATGTTTAAGGTTTTATCATCTTGAGTTTTTAAAGCCTATTGTTTCCTGAATACATTCAAACTTGACTTGTCTATTTAGAAAAAAAAAAAAAAAGGTTTCCAGAGTTACAGCTGTATTTTACATATTGAAGTCCCTAAATTAAATATGTAAAGTGGTTAAGGTGTAGTTTTAAAAGTTATAACTATGTACTATATTTAGGTGCTTAATATGGATGTAGTATTAAACTATAAAATTATGTGCACCAACCAAAAAAAACATATGTTGCTTAATTTTTTTTTTTTTTTTAAAGAATCATCTACTAAATGGTGAGCAAAGTCTAAATTTAGTAGCGGTCGGTACACTTTTCCACATTTGGTGGTATTGTCCACAAATACAAAAATTCTGGGAAAGAGTAGTATCATTAAGTTGCTCAAGTTACTGAGTTATGTATCTCCTTGAACCCAGAGGAAATCTTACTATTTCACACTCCTATATCAATTAATAAACTAAGGAAGACATGCTTACCATATCTTTTAATAGCGGCTAAAATATTGATACCACTGCATTGGGAAGCAACTCATATTCCGACTATAACTGAATGGATAAATAGTGTAGAGAATATAAAATATATGGAAGAATTATTGGCATACGCTTGTAATAGGAGCCATCAATTTATTATAATATGGAGACCCTGGTTAGAATATAGATCTATGATAAAGGAAGAGGAGAAACAATTATATAAAGACCCGAGAATTAATTGAGATTAACTGAGTATTCTTGAATAATTACGTAAAAAATGAGGCAGTAACTGTAATTATCAAAAACTGTCATGAAATTCCCATCTAGGCTAAACTTGATTTAGGAGATCTTAACCCTGATTCTTATTGGTTTATTATTGTTTGTTGTTATTATTTGTTTGTTATTATTTGGCATATATATTTTGCTTATAATAAAAAATAAATAAAAAAAATGGTACAATATAATGTGAATAATGAACATTTGTGAGATATCAATATGAATGTATTTTGAATTTATGGAGCTCTAACAAGAAATGTTACTGATAAAACTGTATGTAAAGATTGTATTTACCTTAAGTATACTGTACTGTACAAAATATAAATAATACAATATATATATTTTTTTAAAGTCTCAATTATTCTGAAATCATATTATAATCAAACTGTACACTCTATAACTCAGTTTATAATAAACATATTTATGCAAAAGTAAAAAAAAAATATATTCAACCAATTATAAGAAAAAAGGTAGATACTCATTACACAGTATTTTCGCTGTGGTATATATAAATATATATATATATATATATATATATATATATATATATATATACCAACACCAAAACAGCCTACAACAGGGCTGTAACTGAGTTACACGTATTGGGCAGGGAATTTCAAGTTTCATGACAAAAACTCCTTCGAGACCATGGTGGCTTTTGCCTCTTCATTTTGGCCACCTACACTTAAAAATTAGCATATATCACTCGGTCATCTCGCAGCCATTTAAATCACACTTTACGGCCTCCTCAGACCCCGAGAGTCACTGTGGTCCATATATGGATGTCAGCTCCTGTTTAACACTATCTGTCCATACACGGTAACCACTACGTTATGTCTCGACTCTCATCCAAACCAACCACACTACTACCCATCTACAATTCCTCTGTTTCTACAGAGACCCTCTGGTGCCCGGGGTAAATATATGTGACTTAATTCTATCCACTACTTCTGTCTCCCACCTAATTTTCAAAGACCAGGCAGATAGAATCCTCTGTTTACAACACGTTACTTTACCTCCTGAGAAGAACTCAGGAAAACCTAAATGTCTAGCATTGTAAATTTTGAATAAAATGTGTTTTCTACAATATCTTTTGCCCTCTTTATTACAGGTCTACCCGTGCGTTGGTATCGTCACACCGCTACCAACTTTCCCTCTTCTCTATTTTCATATACAAATTAAGTTCCGACTACAAGTAAAAGGCCATAGGCCTGAATTTGTGGGAGGAGTTTTCCTTATAAAAGATCTACCCCCCTGCTTGCCTATGCTGGTTCCTGTAAGAGTGACCCCTCCCACCACTCCCTCTAATAATTTTACTATCATCATTACATTACCTCTGGTGGGCCCTCTTTATTACAGGCCTACCCGTATGTTGGTATCGGCACACCACTACTAACTACCCCCTCTTCTCTATATTCATATACAAATTAAGTTCCGACTACAAATATATATATATATATATATATATATGATACCAGTAGAAAGCACTCAGGAGTCTTTCAAAGCAAATTTCATCTGTTGTTTTATTGAGCAATTACAAATTCACACAACATTCAAGTCGACGTTTCAGTCTGTAAAAGACTTTATATATATCCTCACATTTATATTTAAAGGAAGAAATAAAAATGCAATAGTGCAGGTCAATAAAATAATCACTATAGTAAAGCAAAGAGGTCAAGACACTCCTTGGTTCAAAAATAGACCGTTTATTGGAACCAAGGAGTGCCTGGACCTCTTTCCTTTACTATACTACTTTTATGGGAATCTGGTGTTAGGTTCGGGTACAGCTAAGCACCCTGGCTCAGACTGATGGGAGTGAGTGCAGTTCCCTAACACACTCTGGAATAAAATAATCACTGTCATAAAGCAATGTATGAAAGCAACGCACAAGACAGGAGTGGTATAAGTGTCACACTTTACTATAGAGCTCAGATCAGATCAATTTCCTATCGTATGTTAGATCCTACTGATAGCACACATTAGAGAAACATATCCAGTCGCCTCGATCTTCCAAATCTTTCTTTTGCAAAGCTTATATAAAAAACAAACTTATAGGAGAATTGGGGTTATAGGTGAAAAGTCCAATTTATCAGCAGCTGTTCATTAACGTGTTCTCTCCTCCACTTCCTAGATCCTGCAAACTCGGCATCTGACGTTGCTACGAGTTTGAGGCTTTTCAAGTATGTGATGTGTCCTCAGTTTATAAATGGTAACATAGAGTAACTAAGTAATAATAAGAATCATAAAATGACAACTTCTCTACAACTGAACTGTGTTGCATTGTTACACAGTAACTAATACAGTTGGGATGCAATTAAAATAGATGAATTACACATGTGGATACTTAAGAGATGCAAAAAGAACACTTTTTATTAACAAATAAAATGGTTTCTTGAAATGTAAAAGATGTGACATGAAATAACAAGAAACAAGGTTTTAAATCAAATAAGGAACTTAAGTCCACAGCAACACAAAAGAGTTACCAAAATGAAATAAAAGACACTAAAAACATTATCTATTTATTTACTTGCCCCTGTAACCTCCAATATGAAGGTAAAACTACAAGATCCCTGTAACTGTACTTACCCGGTCCTTGTGCCGGCAGGGGTCCTCCAATAGAGCTGCGCACAGCTTGAGCACTCCTGCCTAGACACGAGCCACTTGCGGCTCAATCTCTTCTGATTGAGGGGTTATGCGGCCCACCACGCACTAGGAGTGTGGCTTACATCACATGCGTGCTCTTAAAGGGGTAGCGGGAGCCATGGGTGGGTTCAAGCTCCCATTTGCCAACTTTATTCAGGTACCCCCACACTGACAGTTATAGGGATTCTGAAAGTAGAGGAGATTTGGGGGGAGGAGACTTTATAAGACAACTTGGACAAGAAGACATGAAATGGATATATTATTTGAAAACGTTGACACCTTCAGGTCTTAATGTGCATTTTGAATTGTTTATTTTTTATAATATATATAAACTTTTGTAATTTTGACATGACATCTATTTTTTTAACATGACATTAAAAAAATATATATATATACATATATATATATATATATATATATATATATATATATATTACTAAATTTGATGCATTCATTTATATTTTTTATTTTTATATTTTCAGCAAAATATTTTTATAGATATTCATACCCTTTACATTCCAAGGTTTGTAATTTATAAGTGATACCATTTTTTTTAATATAAATACCTTTGTGAAATACCTTTGTGTAAAAAACATTTTATTCATATATTTTTTCTCTCTCATTTTTTAATAATATTTCTACTTGCTGTTTTTCTTAAATACTTATTTGTGTTTTTTCCCAAAATAATTTTGTTCCGTAATTTGTTTATATGTGTAGTTTAGGTATTTTAATTGTATTCCAATGTTTCTAATGTTTGTTTATGTGTAACACTGCTATACAATTTAGATGTAACGAAGTTGCCCTTTTATGGTTGCTATTACATAGAAACATAGAATGTGACGGAAAATAAGAACCATTCGGCACATCTAGTCTGCTCAATTTTCAATTTTCTAAATACTTTCATTAGTCCCTGGCCTTATCTTATAGTTAGGATAGCCTTATGCCTATCCCACACATGCGTAAACTCCTTCACAGTGTTGACCTCTACCACTTTAGCTGGAAGGCTATTCCATGCATCCACTACTCTCTCAGTAAAGTAATACTTCCTAATTTAAGAATATGTCCTATTGTTGTGGTAGTTTTTCTTGTTTTAAATATAGTCTCCTCCTTTACTGTGTTGATATTTCTATTATATCCCCCTGTCTCGTCTTTCCTCCAAGCTATACATGTTGAGATCCTTTAACCTTTCCTTGTTAGTTGTATCCTGTAATCCATGAACCAGTTTAGTAGCCCTTTTCTGAACTTTCTCTAAAGTATCAATATCCTTCTGGAGATATGGTCTCCAGTACTGCGTACAATACTCCAAGTGAGGTCTCACCAGTGTTCCGTATTGGTGAGACCTCACTTGGGGTATTGTATGCAGTACTGGAGATTATTATTATTGCATAGGTACTCTGTGTTACAATGTATACATTGAGGACACATCAGAAACATGAATAAGCACTTGACAAAGGTGTAGCGATGTCAAATGCTGAGTTTTCTGGATCAAGGAAGGGGAGGAGAACAGAGCAGGGAGACAGTCAGAGACTGAACACCTTATCGGAACAGTTGCTGATAAGTTGGACTTTAAGCCCATAACCCCTAACTCTCCTATCAGTACCATCAGCTCCACCACACAGGCTTGCTGCCTAGGTGTTCTCTTTGACTCCGACCTCTCCTTCAAGCCTCATGTTCAATCTATCGCCAAATCCTGTCATTTCCATCTCAAAAACATTGCGCGCATCCGCCCCTACTTAATGCCAGATGCGACTAAGGTGTTGGTCCATTCCACTGTCCTTTCTCGCCTTGACTACTGTAATCCGCTTCTCAGTGGTCTTACGTGCTCCCAACTTGCGCCGTTACAGTCCATAATGAATGCGGGGGGAGGCTCATCTTCCTGTCCGCCCACACCTCCCATGCCTCGCCCTTCTGTCAGTCCCTACATTGGCTTCCTATAAAATATAGAGCTCAATTTAAAATTCTGGTTCTTGCTTTCAAATCTCTACATAATGCTGCTCCCACCTATCTATCCTCCCTTATAAACAAGTATGTCCCGTCTAGGCCCTTACGATCTGCTGAAGACTTACATCTATCTTCTGTCCGTACTCCCACCTCTGATGCTCGTCTTCAAGATTTCTCGAGGGCTGCACCATTCCTTTGGAACTCGCTTCCCTCCTCCGTTAGATGCTCACCCAGTCTCCACTCCTTCAGAAAATCGTTGAAAACTCACTTCTTCATAAAAGCGTATCAATTAAACTGTTAAAAGCTCCCGACTGATTCCTCTTCTGCAACTGTCACTAGTCTAATACTATCCTTACCTTTTTGTGTCATTTTACCCCACTCCCTCTAGCATGTAAGCTCATTGAGCAGGGTCCTCAACCCATCTGTTCCTGTGTGTCCAACTTGTCTGGTTACAACTACATGTCTGTTCGTCCACCCATTGTAAAGTGCTGCGTAATTTGACGGTGCTATATAAATATCATAATAATAATAATAATATGCTTTGCAAAATTAAAATTTGTGATACAGAGGAAACTGGCTATGTTTATCTGATGTGGATAAGTGTGCTGTGAGTGGGATCCAACTTACGGTGATGTGAATTACTTTCACACATTGCTTTATGACAGTCATTATGTTATTGATTTGCACTGTTGCATTAATTTCTTACTTTAGGTTCATATGCCACAAGGAAAATATGGTTTTACAAGTATCTATTTTATTTCTTATACACTTGTTGAATATAATTTTTATTTTTCCACAATTGTTTTTAATATGCACTAATGCACTGTGTTTTAGAGTGCACACTTTGATTCTTAAACAATATTACAGTAATTTGGATTTTGCGCACCATTCAGTAGGTTATTTAGTAGATGATTTAGTAATGATTAGACCACTTGATATCTGTATAAGGAATTCACATGGCCAGGGCCATTGAAGGGATCGTTGGATTCCGAGCGCGCAGCCCGTTTCAGCGCCCCACCGATCAAAAATAGAGACCCTCTACAGCATCCAGCATCCAGCCAACATAGGAAGGCTTAGGAGGACTCACTGGACGTTCCTTTACTCGTTTACAGACCGGAGAAAATTCTTTAGATACAACCAGGACGTGATAAAGAGAATCCTCTAACTTCAAATATTGGTGAGATCTAACCATTAAGCATTGGAGCAACATTTATATACAACTATCAGTGTACACATATCTGGACTGTAAATATTTTTCTTTTTTCTTTTTTCCCCTTTTTTTCCTTTTTTTCTTCTTTTTTCCTTTTTTGGGATATATTCCATTTTTTCACATACATTTTTTCAACATTGTTGATGGACTCTTGTGTACATTCTGTATAACAGATAGAGTTCTCTATCATTTAGTGCCTTTGTTCACGTTGCTTTATTGTCATTTTCGGATTCGATTGGGGGCTCAATGTATATATTTATTATTATTGTTTAGGTGTCATGGTGAGATTGTAGATACGTTTTTCCATTAATTATACTTTTTGAGATATTTCATTATCTTTACATATTTAATAAATTTATATTTGCAAGAATCAGCTCTACAGCATTATTTAATATAGAGTGTGGTATCATTAGATGTTGTAAGGAATTCACATGGTGTTTCCTGAGTAGGGAAGGATAATGGTGCATCTAGCATATTACTTAATAAACTGTTTAAGGGTTAAGGGTTTTGCACTATAAGTCTAGGTGATTAGCTTTTTTAACCCCTTAAGGACACATGACATGTGTGACATGTCAGGATTCCCTTTTATTCCAGAAGTTTGGTCCTTAAGGGGTTTTAAACATGTAATGAATTACTAATTAAATATTTTTTGAACCACTTTGACATTTTATACCCACCTCTCTACCATAGTACTTACAATGTAGCTGTATTGTTATCTATGGAGTGTGCAATTATATTTCCCTAATGTAAATTAACTTTTAATGTTAAGAATAAAGCAGTGACTTAGCATCTCATGTGTTATGCAGTGTATTGGTGTTGTGATTGATCTTTTACCTTATTACTATGACTGATTTTTTTCAGTATCTTGTATCACGTCATCAAGTCATAGCATTAACAGAGATTGCACTATATCCAGTCAATTTAACAGCTGCACAAAATGTATGTAACTGCTAACAGATCCAGACCATCACAGACTACAATTTAAAAGGGTGTTATATAGAATAATGCAAACATATGTAATTGATAACATAGGAAGAGTATCCTTATTATTTTAACAGTAACTCTTGGTAAAATGTTTAAACTTATTTAATCTTAAACTTGTCCAAATAGATTTTCCTGATTGTTTTTAAATAAAGCACTTTTGATATAGTTATACTGCTGTGGAAATGATAATGCTTACTAAGCATGTGCATGCGAGGTATCATAGACAGACTAATTATGCCCATTTGTCATTGTCATGATTAATGTGTGTGACAGCTGTTATGACAGCTGTGTTACTCTTTTTAAACAGTATTGTGCCCATCTGAGAAAATAAAGTACATTCTCAAAGGTATAACCTTTAAGTTATTTTACTCTGAAACAAAAAAAATGAAGAAGAGAAAAAAACAAGAATATTGCATTAATGATATGACTAATAAAACTAAATTGTTAAATTTATATTTTTACTTGACAGGATGATATCTGCCATTTATTCAGTGTTTCATAACTGAATCAACCTTATCAACCTTTCATAACCTTATCAAAGTTACTAACGACCTAATCGCAGCTAAATCCAAAGGCCACTACTCCATACTAATTCTTCTTGACCTCTCAGCGGCCTTTGACACCGTTGATCATGCTCTCCTTCTTCAAACTCTTCAATCGCTTGGTCTCTGTGACTCTGTCCTCTCATGGTTTTCCTCTTATCTCTCCCAACGCTCATTCAGTGTCTCCTTTTCTAATGATACCTCCTCCCCTTGCCCTGTCTCAGTTGGAGTTCCCCAAGGCTCCGTCCTTGGTCCCCTTCTATTTTCTCTTTATACTGCCTCTCTTGGCAAACTTATTACCTCTTTTGGATTTCACTACCACCTGTACGCTGATGACACCCAACTATATCTCTCCTCCCCAGACCTCTCCCCTGCCGTCCTGCAACGTGTCACTGCTTGCCTTTCTTCCATCTCTGACTGGATGTCCTCCCGCTTTCTGAAACTCAATCTCTCAAAAACTGAGCTCCTTGTCTTTCCTCCTCCTAATACTGATCCTCCTCTTTCGCTCTCCCTCCAAGTTTGTGGTACCAACATCAGTCCATCCTTGCAAGCACGCTGTCTTGGCGTCATACTTGACTCTGGTCTCACCTTTGAGCCTCACATCCAGCATGTTGCCAAATCCTGTAGATTCCATCTTAAAAACATAGCCCACATCCGCCCCTTTCTTGCACCAGATACTACCAAGGAGCTTGTCCATGCTCTGGTAATTTCCCGCATGGATTATTGTAACCCTCTCCTGATTGGTCTCCCCAATAGCCGTACTGCACCCTTACAGTCCGTAATGAATGCTGCTGCTAGATTGATTTTCCTCTCTAGTCGTTTCTCTCACACCTCACCCCTCTGCCAGTCCTTACATTGGCTTCCTGTATGCTATAGGAGTCAATTCAAGGTACTAACTCACACCTATAAAGCACTGAACAACTCTAGCCCCTCTTATATCTCCTCACAGATCCATAGGTATGTCCCTTCTCGGTCTCTCCGTTCTGCCCGTGACCACCTCCTGTCCGTTGTCCGCACTCGTACGGCCAACTCGCGCTTGCAGGACTTCTCACGGGCGGCTCCCTTCCTATGGAATAGCCTGCCTACCGCCATCAGACTCTCCCCTAGTCTTGCATCTTTTAAGAAGTGCCTTAAAACCCATCTCTTTAGGAAAGCTTATGGCCTCAAAGACTAACCCTTACCTCACATACCTGTCTCTTGCCCTCTCCTAAAGGGCAGCCCACCTTATTTGATTGTAAATTCCTGTCCTAATGTGTTTTACACCCCACCTCCTATAGAATGTAAGCTCGATTGAGCAGGGTCCTCTTCAACCTATTGCTCCTGTAAGTTTATTTGTAATTGTCCTATTTATAGTTAAATCCCCCTCTCATAATATTGTAAAGCGCTACGGAATCTGTTGGCGCTATATAAATGGCAATAATAATAATAATAATAATGCTGTCACCTAAAAAGAATCCAGTGTTAATGTATCTGGCAAAGATCTAGTGTTGGATGGACAACACCATAATTTGAATGTATCTTGTCAAGCAATGATTTGGATGTTGTTTATAATTTATAACTGGCGTGTGCATCTACAATCCTTGCCTAAGTAAGATGCTGACTGAAAAAAATAATGCAATATCCAAGAAAAAAAAGCTATATCAATAGATTACATTTTATTTTTTTAAGGCCAGCTACCTTAAATTTTAAACTAAATTTAGTTTAAATATCCTTCAGAAATATTCTTTTGATGTCAGGCATTTTTAAGACATGATATACAAAAAAAGAAAAAAGCAGATGGCTGCAAATAATAACTTTAATTTTTGGCTGAGAAGGAAAACATATGTTCATTTTTTTTTATCTCCAGGCAGCCAATTTTTGGGAAATTTTATGTATCCCAAGAGAAATGTCAAAGCCAATTTTAATACCATTGGACATATGACAAATTCATTTGTGTATGCAATTTATTCTTGGTTATATCTCTATTTTTGCAGTTGTTTGGATTTTTTTGTTGCTTTTGATTATGAGTAAAAGACAACACCCCCAAAGCACCAAGTATAGTCACACAGCTGCATTTACTTAAGTAGTTTTACTATTTGCCATTTGCTACACTAATACTTTAAGTGATTAGTTTTATTTTGGGGAGATTAGGATTTTCACATCTTTTCACTTTTTTGAATGAGCCCACTACCATTCTGTAACTCTGTATGCATTTTGGTAACTGCATTCTAGGTGACTTAAACTTAGCATACAGTAGATTGTTAGTATAAGTTACCTGGCCAGAAAACACTTATGAAGCATGAAGCCTATACTGTACCCTTGGCTTGCTCAAGGTCGTAATGATCTTCATACTATCACTTTCTGTCCACAGATGCCATTAGCACCTTCACTACCTAACTCGCAGTAGGATTTATTTACAGTGCTATTGGTTTGGACTCTTTGAGAAATGATATCTTTCTTTAACCCCTTAAGGACCAAACCTCTGGAATAAAAGGGAATCATGACGTGTCACACATGTCATGTGTCCTTAAGGGGTTAAAGGAGAGAATAACTAACTAGAACATCATTACCAAAATGAATATAGGACAATCAGTGTACTGCAAAATTTAAACACAACATATATTTTACAGTACACTGACATTTGATGATTTTCCTGCCATCTGGTTCGCAGATCAAGTAATGAAGTAAATCAAGTAAATAAAAAGAGGAAAATAGAGGAAAAAATGGAGGAGGAAATGGACGAGCAGTAAAAAAATAAAATAAATCTATTTTTATATATGTATGTATTTTATATTTATAAATATATAATATATAAATATAGATTTTTGTTTACTGCTCCTCCTTTTTTCCCCTCTATTGGTCACTTCTCAATTGATCTGTTAATGAAATCAATATTTGAAGACTAAAGTGGTAAACGATGTAAGTGGCAAAAACATTCAAACACAGTTTTCCACATTTAATTATGGAATGAGCAATGCTTTATAATGTGGTAAACATGAAAAGTGCCTGGTAGTCCTCTAAGTAGTTCAAAAGAGCGTGTAAAGCGCAGGGACGTACCCAAAGCATGTGGCACCTGGAGTGGGTCTTATGTTTTGCACCCCTCCTCTTCCTCCCTCCCCCTCCAAAAATGCTTTTTTTTAAAAAAAACACCTACTAAATTTTTAAAATGTGTTATTTTTTGTACATTTTTTAAATGTATTGCACAAATTTGTAAACCCATGTGCCCTTCTACAAAATCCCTGCACCCTCTCACACACAGTTACAGGCAGACAGTCACACGCACACAGTCCCATGCGGACAGTCACACATATAGTCACAGGCAGTCATACACACAGTTACAGGTAGAGAGTTACACACACACACACACACACACACACACAGTCTGTTATCAGCAGTAACACACAGTCATGCACACTTTTACAGGCAGACAGTCACATATACAGTCACACACACTGTAACAGGCAGACAGTCATACACATAGTTACAGTCACATAGACCGCCCCCCTCCGACCCCACCTTCATATGCTATTGTAAAGATGTCACTAATTGTAAGTGCCAGATATGTACAAAAAAGTTTTGGGGGATTTTCCAAAATTTTTTGCTTTTGGCACTTACGACGTTTACCACTTTTAGTAAATATTTATTCACCTTCTCCTAGCCACCAATCATCTTTTTTCTGAACAATAATTATTTTATTTGGTCCCATGGGTGGAATTCAGAATCACAACTAAAAACAAACATGCTTGGCCATTGTGTGTTTCATTTGGTTAAAAGGACACTCCAAACCCCTAAAGCAATTTAGCATGTTGAAAAGTTTTCTGTGTGATGAGTATGTTCTCTTTTTTTTATTTTGCGAAAAAGTGCAGATTTCAATAGAAATTAACACTTTTATAAATTAATCTGGTTTCACTCCCTTGGATTTCAAGCAGACAACAGGTCCTGTTACTTCCTGGTTTGGTTAGCTCAATGGACCTAAACTCAAGAGGCAGCAATTGCTCAGAGCACCTGCCTTGCAAAGACTTCTCATTGAGCTAGAGACCTGCAGGTTTTACAAGCTGTTTTAGATATAACTCCAATGAAATAAAAAGCATAATTAAATGCGCATGTTTTCAGTTTGGGTCTATTAAGTAAAGTGGAATTTTTATTAATGTTGTATTTGGAGTGTCCCATCAAGACTTTGCCTACATTTTAGCATTGAGTTCGGGAATTTGATCACCTTATTGGCCCAAATTTGCATGAACTGTAGGTCATAATACAACATATCTAATTCTGAAAAGTCTAATGCAAGATGACATTAAACTAATGCAAACTGACATTAAAATGCACACAAATCAAAATACAGATCATCCAGAGCATTATTGAAGTGTAGGTCTGAGAGGTAGGTATAAATTGTCAAAATGGTTCAAAAATATAGAATTAGTAATTCATTGCATGTTTTAACCATAATGTTTTTCAAAGTTCATCACCTACATCTATAGTGAAAAATTCTAACATCTCAATATTAAGAGCATATTGATCTGTTGAAATAGGGAAAAAATTAGATGGTGTAATCATTGGGACCAAATTTATTCTAAACTTTTGCTTTAGATTAAATGCATCTATATTAGTAGAGAATGTTCTGTTTGTTGATGATTGTGTGCAGAGTTAGTGTCTTAGCAGTCTTTAAAAAAAAGTTCAATTAATTTTAACAAGCCTTGGGAATTCAGTTGTTGTGGTTGCAAGGGAAAATACCTTCTCTTCGGTTAAAGGGACACTATAGTCACCCAGACCAATTCAGCTCAATGAAGTGCTGTGGGTGCAATGTCCCTCAGGTTTTAAACCTTCAGATGAAAACATAGCAGTTTCAGAGAAACTGCTATGTTTACATTTGGGGTTAAGCCAGCCTCTAGTGGCTGTCTTCTGGACAGCCACTAGAGGCACATCTGCGACGCTGGAGGCATATTATGAAAGCATATGTAGAATTGAAAAATGCTTTCCTTTTGACAGCGTGAATGCACGCGAGGCACTTGCCGCGCATGCACATTCTGCTCCGCTGACGTCGGCAGAGGGAGCTGACGTCGGCAGGGGAGGAGAGGTCACCAGCACCGAGGGAGCCCGGCGCTGGAATAAGGTAAGCTGCTGAAGGGGTTTTAACCCCTTCAGCGCCACGGGAGGGGGACCCTGAGGGTGGGCGCACCCTCAGGGCACTATAGTGTCAGGAAAACCGCTTTGTTTTCCTGACACTATAGTTATCCTTTAATTTAATGATCCACATATAAACTGATATATTAATTCCTACAACAGCCAATATTTTTTTTCATTCTTTGTGTATGTGTATGTGTGTGCATGTGCATGTGTGTGCATGCTTACGCAAATGTTTGTTGATACTTTGTAGAATTTAATTTTTGCAATACAGTTTGAATATAAATACAAAATAATAAAATAAAGCTGTATCTGGTTTTCCTTTTGATATCTATGGAGCCCTTACAGTCGCTTTCAAAATAAGATATGTTAACATACCTAAGTATATGCTACATATTTAGTCCAATTTTCCTTCCATTATGTTCTGAAAGAAATGTGTCAGATTAGCTACCCAATTACACATCCATTATCATTAATGAAGCAGACAAGACTGGAGACACAGCGTAGCAATGGTTTATCAATATTGCATGCTGGGAACTTGAACACAATTTAGAGTTTGTACTTGACATAAAGTGCTGGGATACAGTCCAAGTTTCATTGAGATTTAAAGGGCACAGCTTTTATGAATCAATGTTAATGTGTTGTACCTTGCTTTTTATCTGGCAAGCGGAATTTGGTAGAGATACTACTTATTATTATTGTTCAAAGTAAATTACATTGAATAATATTCATATGTGTATAATGGCATAAAGAAACTTCTTTGCTCAAAGTTTCCTTGAGAATTTTGTACAATTTAATATAATACAAAACAAAGGTTTATTTGTGTTACCACTAAAATGGGTATTGTACATAAAACATTGATTACAAACTGTAAATTAGCTTCTGTGTTATTCCGCATTGTTTGTATCATAGTACCTTGGGCTCTGCCTCTCCTAGTGACAGGAATTAATATAATATGCTGCCTGTTGTCAGTAGAGATCGAGCAGAGTTTTTCTTGCTCTGATATATCTGGAAGACTTTATCATACACTTAGGGTTATTTATTAAACTGAGAATTCAATATAAATTTAAAGTGAATTTCAAATTTAAGGAACACTATAGTAACAGGAAAACAAAGTTGTTTTCCTGGCACTATAGCTCCCTATTGTGCCTCTCCACACCCATCCTGTGGTGCCGAAGTGGCTAAAAACCCCTTCTGACACTTACCTGAGTCCAGCGTCCGTGTGCTTTGGTGCTGGCCTGAGTCCAGCGTCCATGTGCTTTGGTACTGTTCTAAATGGCCATTGGCTACACTCCCATTAGAACAGCACCTTAGGAAAGCATTATGCAATGCTTTCCTATGGGGTTTCGGGTGATTCTCATAGCGTGAGGACATCCAGCATCAGTTAGGTGACCAAAAGTGCAATAATTACCTTTCAATGAGCAGAAGTGGTATTGGTGCCTATAGTGTCCCTTTAAGGCTAGAGTAACTGAACTGAAAGCATAAATGACATAGATAAATATTCCAGTTTGAATATGTTCACCTTAAATTTTAAATTCATTTTAAATTCACCTTTAATTTCCACTGTAGTAAATAATCCTGCAGATCACAGCAACGTGTATATTGTGGATATGTCTTTGTATTTGGGGTGATTTGAAATCTACCATGATTTATATATTGTCTATTTTCACTCTACATCTGATAGAAGTAGACACAGATTTTACAATATCATGGATTTATTTTCTTATAGTGATAAGACACATACGTTTTAATATATCTACTTTTTTTTTTAAAGGATGCTGTTTATTTTTTGTTGTTTATTTAAAGTTTGACAGAAAGCATATGTAGAATTATTATTTTTGTCATCCTCACTATATCATATTCTAACATTTTAATTGCATACATCATTGTTTATTCTCTTCACTAACAGCCAAGTGCAATTGCTCCTGTACAAGTGCAGCTTATAATGTCTGGTTTTAGTCAGATAGCTAAATTTACTGTTTGTGAGCATTGTGATCACGTAGAGTCATAACATTCCTGTAATAATGATACTGACTTCTTGAATCCCATCAGTAGGTCATTTGATCCTTTTTTGTTTTCTATTTTCACTTATGTGCTATAAATTATACAATTGCTAATTCTTGTTATGCTCATTTTTATTTTCACACTGTATAATATCTAGTACTTTGCCTCAATAATTTTGTAGAGGACAGATATTTTGATTAACGTTTACCTTAATATGAACAGAGTTATAAAAGAGTTAATATTATTTTATATTAGATTTCTGTGTAAACATCCAGCAGCTGATGTCAGCAGAAATGCATGTACATGACCTCCAGCCTGAGAGTCGTGCACGTGGAAATATTGCTATTAAAAAAAAAAAATGCTATTATTATATTGTACTCAAACAGCATATAGGAACAATGGTATTTTCACCAGGGATCCATAATGACCTACTTAAACCTGTGATGCCTCGAGGCAATGTTTCCTGACATAGAAACCATTAATGAGCTTGAACCATGCTTTGGTGTGGCATTTAAGAAAAATCTATAACACTACAGAAGATTAGAATAAATGTAGCTGTGTGAAGATAAACATGAAATATACATATATATTTATATTTTTTGTATTGTCAGGTCCTAAGGTGGCATAAATTAGCTTAAGTGCTACTGTCAGAACAGCTGGTTAGGAAGGCAATTACGGATTGCAAATCAGCTTCCAGAGTGTATTAGATAAAGTGTAGCAAGGGAAGCATACTGAAGAAAAATATACTCAATTTAGAAGGAGAAATTAAACAATTAAGACAGTAAGTAGAAGGAAAAAAAGTAATGTGGGGTTTAATGCTTAGCTCATGTGCAAGCTGATTCAAAAAAAATATATGAAATGTAGACATTTAAAATTCACATTTGATAAATAATTCTTATGCTCCATCAATAAAACAAATGAACACATGTTATCATCTAATAAATATTTTAACAGAAGGAACTTGGTTTGTGAACAAGGCAGAGACATTTTATTTCCTACCGATATTCCACCGATTTGATGAAGCATTGCCTTCTGACACCCGGAACTTCCGATTTCCATCTCTGACGCTCCACATATGTCCAGATGTCATGATGCGGAAAGCTCACATTCTGTCCCTTTACATATTTAAAGAAACAACGTTCATTATTATTGAAAAATTTCATTGTAACACTTTCTCACAAAAATAAAACTTTGTGTGTTAGTGTTACCTGGATAAATATGTTTTACAATCATTACGTAAACACTTTACCAAAATAAAGGTCAGAAAGGTTCATTATTATGTCATGTTAGTTTCTTGTGACATCACACAGACCTGTAACCAATCACTACACAATAAAGGGTTTTTAACTCTGTGGTTGTTCATACCCCCTTGCCTGCCATGCTTTCTGTATACCCAAGAGTGTGTTATATTATTACTTATTCCTTTTATGACCTTGGCTTGTTTGACCATTATTGGTTTCTGTAAGCTTGACCTTAGCATGTTTCTAATTTCTGTGTACCTCTGTTTTCTATGAACTTTGACTGTTTAATGTTTATTCTGTGTCTACTTGCATACCGGTATGCATACCTACCTTGTTTCTACTTAGCTTTGTGTGCTATTGTCAATTCAGTCCTGACATTTGCATTTGATAAGTTTAAGGTAAATTCAGTATTAGCAAACATTTTCAAAAATGCAGAGAACAATAGCAATACATAGTGCTACTTAACTTTTGTACATGTAGTAATATCCAAAGGAAAAGAAAAACCTACAGACTAAAGTGTATGAGTTTGTCATACTAAACTTGCTACCTTGACTGAAATTAACTACTTGTAAACATAAAGGAATTGAACTGGTGTGATTCGCTGTGAAGCTTGTTACTATTAAAGGATAAAAAGGTCACAGGAAGTGATGCTTATGTAGACAAAAGGGTAATTGGTCCCTACATTCTCTGCACATCAACTGGATTGTGCTGTGTAGATCTCAAGTTAATATTTTAGTTTCTGTAATTGCTGAACTGAATATTGTAAATCAATTTCTTGTGGTCATAGTTAAAATGCAATGCCAATTAAAATGCAATGCCAACTCCATATAGAAGTGAATTTAATATATTGCTTCAAGCAGACAATCCCAGGATTATAATAGAGCTATTTAATTGTTTAAAGGAACACTATAGTGTTAGACACAAATGTATATTCCTGACACTATAGTGTTAAAACCCCACTTTAGGTGGCCCGACCCTCCTTCCTCCCCTCTATAAAGGGTGAGAAAGTACCTTTATTCAAGTGCCACTCAGGTCCGTTGTTTCTGGCTCCACTCCTGTTCTGGCTCCTTGACTGAGATCATCAAAATTGATCATCTAGTGGCCATCTGAGTGACTTACATTAAAAAGCCTGAAAAGACATTCAGCACACACCAGAACATCTACATTAAGCTGTAGTTGTTCTGGTGACTATAGTGTTCCTTTAAGGTTCCAACAAGTGCATTATACAGTTTTGCATACAAAGGGTATGTAGAGAAAGTTATTCAGTATAGTTTCAGAGACTTCATTTTACATAGTTTATTTGATCTTTAACGTTCAGAAGGTCTTATACATTTCTATTAATGTTTTATTTAAATTCTGATATTCTAATACTAAAACCAATTTCTGAAAGTGTTCAAATATTATTATATTCAAATAATATATTCAAACACTTCAACTAGTTTTAGATTCAAACATTTAAGGTGTTAACTTGAATCTAATTGTTGGTTTAATCATTTCATGCAGGTATTTTAATGACATTGGGACAGAAGTATTCCTTTACTCAACTCTAAATACACAAATAGCTACTGTATTTAAACCACTTGAAAACGGTGACATTTTAATTGAACTCTTAATTTTTTCTTATGTAATATATTTGAGCTATATTTTTTCTTGTTACCTTTGGTAATTGAGTGTAAAAGAGCTTATTATCTCTATCATGAGATTCCCTAGAAATAGAGTTGCTGAGTTGAGGCACTATTTGTTCAAAAATTAAAAATTACAATGTTCCATCCCCTTATATTAAAAGATATAGACCCCTGTTCGTATACTGGTTCCAAGTATTCTGCATATGTAAAAAAAAGGCACTATAATTATACTTATATATAGTGTAAGTCTTAAAGGAATATTCAAGCACCTACATGACTTTAGCTTAATTAAGTGCTTTTGATGTACAGATCATGCCCTTGCAGTGTTAACGCTTAATTACAAAGTTACATAGTTACATAGCTGAAAAGAGACTTGTGTCCATCAAGTTCAGCCTTCCTCACATATGTTTTTGCTGTTGATTCAAAAGAAGGCAAAAAAACCAGTCTGAAGCGTATCCAATTTTGCAACAAACTAGGAAAAAAATCCTTCTTAACCCCAAAATAGCAGTCAGATGTCTTCTTGGATCAAACACCTATTACCCCACTAATTAGAAATTATATCCCTGTATGTTATGTTTTTGCAAGTATTTATCCAATTGCAGTTTAAACATCTGTATGGACTCTGATAAAACCACCTCTTCAGGCAGAGAATTCCATATCCTTATTGCTCTTACTGTAAAAAAAACCTTTTCTTTCCCTTAGATGAAATCTCCTTTCTTCCAGCCTAAATGCGTGACCTTGTGTCCTATGTATAGCCCTGTATATGAATAGATTTCCATACAATGGTTTGTACTGTCTCTGAATATATTTGTATAATGTTAACATATCCCGTCTGAGGCGCATCTAAACTAAAGAGATTTAAATGTTTTAACCTTTCTTCATAACTAAAGTGCTCCATTCCTTTTATCAATTGTGTAGCTTGTCTCTGCACCTTTTCTAGTGCCATGATATCCTTTTTTAGAACAGGTGCCCAAAATTGCACAGCATATTCAAGGTGTGGTCTTACCAGCGATTTATAAAGAGGCAAAATTATATTTCCATCCCAAGAATTTATGCCCCTATTTATACATGACAAAACCTTACTGGCCTTAGCAACTGCAGATTGACATTGCATATTGCTGCCTAATTTGTTGTCTATAACAATTCCCAAATCCTTCTCGTGTGTGGTTATCCCTAATTCACTACCATTTAGAGTGTACGTTGCTTGTGCAATCTTGACCCCGAAGTGCATAACTTTGCATTTCTCTACGTTAAATTTCATCTGCCATTTTAGTGCCCAGTCCCCCCAATCTATCCAAATCCCTCTGCAGCAAAGCAATATCCTGCTCACATTTTATTACTTTACAAAGTTTTGTGTCATCTGCAAACACTGAAACATGGCTTTCAATGCCTATTTCAAGATCATTTATAAATATGTTAAATAGAAGCGGTCCCAAAACAGAACCCTGAGGGACACCACTTACCACTTTTGTCCAGCCTGCCATTTATGTGTTTAATCACTTTGTTTATACAGCACTAGCCACAACTCTCCTGACTGTGACTTTAGTCACACACTAAAAGCTGTTTTAAGTTCTAAGCAGGCCATTAACAGACAAGGATATACAAAATTTAAAATGAAACACATTTTGAAACAATAGAACTAAAAAAAAATGTGAGCTCTTTTTCAGGAAGTGTGTTTTTTTTAAATCATTGGACCTATTGCCTATTGCTATTGTCTATTGTCTATGGCCTACATTGAATCGGCATGGGCTTGGAGCTGCAGCTCCATCAGCCTCTATGTTAATCTGTCCCTGACTCCAGCACTTATGATCTAGCCCTTTACTCATAATTTTGTTCCATAATAGAAATATGTGTTTTGTCTGTTCTAGATAAAATTTAATTTTTTTAATTGTTTTGTATTCTATTTGTGTGCAGTGCTTCAGATTTCCTAAATGTGCTTGAAATATAAATCCAGACATACCATTGATCATATGTCACATCAATGTTCTAAGCAAACAATGTTTCAATATAATAGTGATACTCTGTGGTGTCCTGTTAATTAATCTGATGGTATCATGCAGCACGTAATGATAAAAGAAGAAAAGCAAGAATTTTTCAAATGTCCTGTTATTGAATGTATCTGATAATAAATCAAAGGCAATTAAAGTAAATTACATATTTTACAATATTTTACAATGTAAGAACTATCCATACTTGTGGTGTTGCATTTCTAGGATTGAATAACTTTGTTGTGAATTTTAAATAAAGGTGCAACTCTCCGCATAGTTTTGTTAAAATTAGACTAACCGTTGTTCTCGGCTTTCTTCTATTTTGTCGACAGCCTTTTAAATTATATATTAACGGAAAAGGTAAACAGAATAAAATGGCCCATTAAATATTGATGGAAGATGTAGTGCAATTGTCCTGTGCTGCACTTAAAACAGCCTGAATGATTGAGCTGTGAATTGCTTTCCCAAGGGTATTGAAATATTCATCACTGCTATTTAATAAATGTTCACAGCCACTCATGTTTACACTACACTGCTTGCTAGAGAGCTCCTACTACAGAAAACACTTTAATGGAAGGGTGAATTTTTCTCCACAGTGAGTCACCTCAAATTATGCAGACAGTAAAGCCGATGAGACAGGCAAATCTCTGAACTGACAAGTAAGAATCATGCATAACTAAATAGAATATATTGTTCAAGAAATGTTGTATGGCAAAGTAACTTTCTACCTTAGAAACACACATTAGCAAATGAAATATTGATTAGTTTTTCTTTTTTTCTTTTTAGAAAGAACAATAAAAAACAATTTCCTCTAGTAAACCCCCCCCCCCCCGTAAATAAATTGTTATATGATATTAAACGAAAAAGTGGTATTTGCGCAGTCATGGATCTTTTATACAATATATTTAAAATACATTAGCTAGTCCCTCAAAGACAGCAATTGTGAATGGTTAACCCCTTAACGACCGAGGATGGTTCAGGACAGTCATCGGCATTTTAGCGTTGCCGACCGATGACGGTCCTGAACCGTCACAACGGTAATCGTTACTCAACCGGTCACCTTCGTTTCCCCGGCGGCGATCGGCAGTGCTCCCAGTGTGGGGAGACTGCCTGCAGCCCAGGCAGTCTCCCCATGGCGAATAAGGACCCTGGGGGCCATGTGATCGCTCAACAAAGCGGTCACATGGTCACAATAGGTGTCCAAGTGTCTGCCTGCAGGGGGACTGCCTGTGCTGACAGGCAGTCTCCCTGCAAGTGTAAAATAAAAAAGGTTAATGTTAATAAAAAAATAGAATTATATATGTGTGTATATATATGATATATAGACATATATTATATTTATATAATATATGTCTATATATCATATATATATATATATATATATATAATGTCATAATAAGTGTATTTGTATATTAATATATACATAACTCTGTGATGTCCTGTTAATTCATTTGATGGTATCATGCAGCACGTAATGATAAAAGAAGAAAAGCAAGAATTTTTAAAATGTCCTGTTATTGAATGTAGCTGATAATAAATCAAAGGCAATTAAAGTAAATTACATATTTTACAATATTTTGCAATGTAAGCACTATCCATACTTGTGGTGTTGCATTTCTAGGATTGAATAACTTTGTTGTGAATTTTAAATAAAGGTGCAACCTTTATAAAATACACTTATAAAATACACTTATAATTAAATTACACATATATATGTATAATATTTATAATAACTATATATATTGTATATATATATATATATATTATGAAATACAAATAAGTAAATTAAATTAAATAAAAAAATGTAACAATAATAATAATAAAAAATTATATATATGAAATTTTATTCTGACTATATTTTGATATTAATATATATATATATATATATTTATATCAAAATACCATTAGAATGAAATTGTATGTATATACATATATATATGTATATATAAATAAATAAAAATAATACAAAATATATATGTGTCTATATACAAATTACATAAATAATTATATAAATTTAAAAGAAACCAATGTGTAAGCGCTGTGGGATGTAATACAGACAATATGGCAGCGCTTAAACCAACAATACACACAGAAGTGTGTATATAGAAACAATAATTACCAAAAAAAGCGTGCTAAATTAATCTGTAAATATAAAAACAAATAATAGTGCAGACAATCTGGATAAACATGAATGAAAAAAAGAAATATGAGGGAAAAAACTCCCAGGAGCTTTGCAAACCCAGAGCCAGGGGTGATAGGGCTCTGGGACAATTATTTACATTTACACGTAGACTTCAAATATATAAATATGTATATATATTTAAATTCTACATGTGTATTTATGCAATATGTTTACATAATTAAGTAATTTTATTGATTGCAATTTGATGGACCTGCCTGACAACCCAGGCCAAAAGTCCAGAGAATTTAATTTGCTAGCACTGTATTTTACCCTGTAACTTTCTATGACACCCTAGAACCTGTACATGGGGGGGGGGGGGGGGGAGTACTGTTTTACTCGGGAGACTTCGCTGAACACAAATATTAATTGATTCAAAAAAGTCAAACATATCACAGCAATGATATTGTCAGTGAAAGTGACTTTTTTTTGCATTTTTCACACACAAACAGCACTTTTACTGATGATATAATTGTTGTGATATGTTTTACTGTTTTGAAACACTAATATTTGTGTTCAGCAAAGTCTCCCGAGTATAACAGTACCCCCCATGTACAGGTTTTATAGTGTTTTTTAAAGTTACAGGGTCAAATATAATGGTCAAATATTTTTACATTGAAAATTGGCTGGTTGGTTAAGTCGCCTTTGAGAGCGTATGCTAGCCCAGGAATGAGAATTACCCCCATGATGGCATACCATTTGCAAAAGAAGACAACCCAATGTATTGCAAATGGGGTATGTCCTATCTTTTTTTGTAGCCAGGTAGTCACAAACACTGGCCACAATTAGCGTTCAATTTAGTTTTTTACTTTTTCACACAGAAACAAATTTGAACGCTAACTTTGGCCAGTGTTTGTGACTATGTGGCTACTAAAAAAGACTGGACATACCCCATATTGAATACCCTGGGTTGTCTACTTTAAAAAAAAAATATATATATATATATATATATATATATATATATATATATATATATGGGGTGTTTTCCAGAGATTTCTGACAGATAATAGTGTTACAATGTCACTATTGATAAATTTTAAAAATGTATGTTTTGAAACCGCAATATCCTACTTGCACTTATAGCCCTATAACTTGCAAAAAAAAAAAAAAAGCAAAAAAGCATGTAAACGCTGGGTGTTTTTAAACTCAGGACAAAATTTTTAATCTATTTAGCAGTTTTTTTCATTAGCTTTTGTAGATGAGTAAAAGATTTTTCAAGTAAACGTAAAAAACATGTATTTTTTTCAATTTTTCATCATATATTTTTTATTTTTTTTAAATGAAATAACATGAGATTATATAAATAATTGTATGTAGAGAAAGCCCTTTTTGTCCTGAAAAAAACAATATATAATTTGTATGGGAACAGTAAATGAGAGAGCAGAAAATTACAGCTAAGCACAAACACTACAAAAGTGTAAAAAGAGGCCTGGTCACAAATGTACAACATCGCAAAAACAGTCCGGTCCTTAAGTACAGCATGTATGTGAGGAAAAGGTTAAGTATTGCCTATTGTGCATAACTGATAGAATTATGTAATAATAATAATAATATGTATAGGTGACTGGGCCCCTCGGTTTATTACATGTATGCTGATACAGGTAGGCAGTGAGTTTTGCATACAACAAAATAACTTCTTTCAGAAACACTAGAACTTTCAGACCAAGATGTCTACTCAGTAGAGAGTCAACAAACACAAATAACCATTTTTTGAAAACAAGAAATTCTAACCTACCTACACATTGACATGTAGAACTGTGAATAACTATCTAAATACACCACAAACACATACATATAAACTAGAAGCAGATCATCAGGAAAAACACAGAGGCCAAATAAACAGACATACCAAGAAAGAACAACAAAAAATGACAAAGAAGAGAGAGGAACTGTAAGAACTAGGATTAACGAATCACCATTGGTGGTCAGACTAAAGACACATAGATGTACCTATGTATCAACATCTCCCCAAACAGTACAACCGAATGAGAGCAAATATTCGTGGGAAAAAGGAAATTTAAAAATATCTAAAAGATATGAGGAGGAAAGACCTTGATAACCTAATTAACTTTTTAAAACGAACAGATATCAGGCTTTGTCTTTCTGTGAAGAACCAGAAGATATTTATTTTTTAGAAATTCGAGAGAGAAAAACCAGTCACCCAAACCTCACACCCATTTCAAGCTGCAAAATAATTTTAGATGTAGATCAGGAAGGTAGAGGTAGATCAGGAAGAAGAAAGCAAAAAAGGAAGGCTAGACAGATTTTAATAGAGAATAATGAAGATGAAGATGGTGTCCCTACAGGAATTTTTACCTATCACATAAAGTATTAGATGACACACAATTAAAGGTCCTTAAAAAAGGTTTAAAATTTGCCCCTACAAAACCTTTCAATTCTTTTCTAACGTTTATCGATGTTAATACATTCGTAAGAAATGCGACAATTAAAAGATTCTTTATTAATAAAAATAATGAAGAATACATAAATAAAGATATTATTAACAAAAACATAGAAGAAAAACTATTTGTTAAAAGTAACAAAATCGACATTTTATCCTGCTCATTTCAAATCGAGCGCTCTAGAAATTTTGCAAAAAAAGTGTGCAAAGATCTGAAAACATTGAATACAAGAGTTGGGGATAAAACAAATATAAGCAATAAAGAAAATAGACATTAAAAGACTTATATAATGATGAAGCTATAGTCATAAACCCTTCCATCCAGGGTTGTGGCCTGGTCATCCTATCAAAAACTATGTATGAAGAAGAAGCATACAGACAGTTAGATGATATCAGAACATATAAAAAAAACTTGAAAGGACCCAAGTACCGACATTAAAAAAAAAAAAAAAATTGTGGATTTTTGGACAGGGGGAAGAATACAGGAGTTTTGAATCTTGAAGAATATAATTATCTTAACATTTTACATCCAAAGACTCACGTTTTCTACTTCCTGCCCAAGATCCACAAAAACATAGAAAAAAAACCTGGACGTCCGATCGTGTCAGGCATTGGTTCAATTCTTTCAAACCTGTCTGAATACATTGATATTATGTTACAACCTTATGTGTAAAAAAACAAAGTCATATCTAAAAGACACTATTGACCTGCTAAATAAATGAGAACATATTGACTGGAAGGAAGATTATGTGCTATTAATCTGCAATGTACAATCACTTTATACAATAATTCCGCAAGAAGGGCAGTCAAGCAGTGAAGAAAGTTTGAGAAGCCGATAGCCATATGCATCAGACCCAAATAGATTTTATCATTGAAGGTATAGAACTAATTTTAATGAACAATTATTTTTGGTTTAAGGATTAATTTTATCTTCAACTAAATGGAACAACTATGGGTACCAGGTTTGCGGCCAGCTGTACCAACCTCTGTATGGATGGAAGGAGAGGTATATATGGAGTGGGCATGGCTAGGTGGAAAGACTGGTATCATATTTTAGGTATATAGATTACCTTCTTTTTAAATGGAAGGGATCCGTCTCCTCAGCTAAAGATGTTATTAGTTTTTTTTAATTCCATCAACGATGGGATTGTTTTAACTGCTGATTCTAGTATTTCGGAGGTTACCTATCTAGATTTAAATATTTATATATATATATAAAAAAAAAAAATTACAAGCCAAAACACATTTCAAAGAAGTCCATACAATTAATTATAAAAGCACAGATAGTTGCCATAATAAAGTATGGCTGAAAAGTATACCAAAAAGTAAAATGATGAGACTTAGAAGGAACTGTTCCGAAGTATCAGTTTTTAAAACTCAAGCAAAAGACTTGAAAGCTAAATTAGTACAAAAGGGATATAATGCAATCAATATTGATACAACAATAACCTAAATGCAAAGAGAGAAGATCTCTTGAAAAAAAATAATAAAAATAATAAAAATACTAAAGATTTCTCTCTACCTATAATTCTTGACTATAATAATAATAATAATAATAATAAACGTATCAAAAAATGATCAATAAGCACCGGCACTTATTAAAGGAAGATGATTTATTAAAAGGAATTATCATGGAGAGACCACAAATAATATTTAGAGGATCCCCTAACTTAAAAATGCCTTTGACAAAAAATTATACAACAGATAGAAAGATCCCGACAATTTTTTTTATTAATGAGAAAAAAGTTTTTTTTAAATGTAATTGTTGTGTGTCATGTAGAGAAAAGAAAGTGTTTACTGATTTTAAATCAAATGATAGAGGGAAAACATACAAGATTAAAGATACAATAACATGTAAAAGCAAAAACTTTATTTACCTTTTAGAATGTATTTGTGGTCTTCAATATATAAGCAGAGCCATAGGACCTTTAAAAATTAGAACACTGTCAAAACATAGAAAAGGGTTTTGTAAATCATTCAGCTTCTTCCCACTTTTGAGCACATAATAAGGATACCAAATCCTTTAAATTCATGGGTATTGCAATTTTAAAATATCATTGGAAAGGAGGAGATCTGGTTAAAAAATTGGGCAAAACTAAAATGGGTATACCATTTAGAAACTCTATACCCTAATGGACTCAATGCTGACTTTGATCTTTTTGATTTTTTTATAATAATTTATTATAACTTATTTTTTGCTATATATCCGCTATTTATTTATTTATTTATTTAATTTTTCAGCATCACTTTTTATTTAATTTATTTACTTTTCCAACATCACTTCCAGTTTTTGCTTCCTCCCCCGACTGTATGAGTATACTGCATGTTTTATATGTTATTTGTGAACACTTATTATCAATCATCATTGGCTTAAACATATCAGTATGGACTAGACTTGTTTTTTTATCTTTATTATCTGTTCACATTATTTATGGCTGCTCTTTGTAGTAAGCCCTTTAGGATTTTTCATACGACGTTCATACATTATCCGTGGTATTTTATCTATATTTAATGCCCGGCTCATATCTGTACATGATGCCCGAATTGTCTTCCATAGGCATGCGTTGTTCATGTGTGTTGCGTGTGCGCGTTGCGATCGTTGGACATGCATGCGCGTTGGGCATAGCAGTAAGTTACAGGTTGCACCTGGGGTGCATGCACGGTTCCTGGCCGCAGCGCGCATGTGCTACTTAGTCACCCCTCCTCCAATGTACTCGTAGAGAGAAGGGGAGGCTTGCTGTTTTCACGAGGTGTAGCAGAGCTACAATTATGCATGTGCCCCATGATAAAGTATCCATAACTGCATTTAATGATTGCCAATTGCCAGGCTGAGATAACGCTGCATCACTTCCGGTGACACAGGAAATTGATTACACCAGGAAGCAATCACAGGATCATTAGATTAGTTTATATAAACTTGGACTATGAAGGAATTCACCACACTTCTGATGATGCCCTGAGAGGAGAAACATGTGAAGTGTGGTCCTTAGTGCCTTATTGGACTTTTTTTGGACTTTTACTATTTTGTTTAACACAGTATAAATATACTATTATTTTTTCTTTTTCCCTTTGAGGTAATTTTTATTTGGAATATCCTGGAAGGTATACAGTTTACTGTTACACTTCATTACATCTGGGGTGGTGTTTCTCTTGCTGTATCTATTTTGTGTAAAGAGGTCTTGGGAATTCCTTTATTATTCACTGCTGCCACTTCTGTTGATTATAGTGAGCACCTATTTTTTCAGTGAGTTATGCATGTGTTTTTAGAAAACGAATCATGTGAACATTTTAGGAACTGCTGATCATTGCAAGTAAATGTATAGATTAAGAGATAACTCACATTAGGTGAGACTTGACTGCCAAGATGGTTGGACATGTCTTTTGAGTGCTCCTGCACTGATAAGCTTAATTTTGGCTACTACAGCCCAAAATCGTGATATTTGAAGTCTTAAATGATGATGGATACACATTCCCTATATTTCTGTCGAGATAACCCACAGTCTGCATATGTGGAATAGCGTGGCTTGGGAGGTGGTCGATCACCATGGGGTCTGCTGCAAATGGTAAATCATCTGATGACCTGCATCCAAGCGGAGTAGACGTGCCGAGTCTAAGCTCCTGACCGCAATCGTATATTTGGGGATGAAGAACCCAAGAAACTCGGCACGTCCAGATTCAGGAGAGCTCCAAATGTGCAGGGGACATTTAATACTTGGCTTAATTAACTAACCGGAAACCCGCCACAAACTACTGAGGCCCAAGTCGAGGGGAGGCAGCCGCTCCCCCGACTCGGGAACTCACTCACGGACTCCACTGCTCTCCTGCACCCTACCTCCCCCCCCGACCAGCGGGGGATATCCCGGTCCACACTAGGCATCTGGAGCAACCGGTCTAGTCCCGGACCTACTTGGTTGAGTTTATCAAAGATGACAATCTCAGCCAATCCAATCCTTTTCCATAGGAAAGCATTGGGAGGCTATTGTGCATGCATGGCAAAATTCGGCACTGTGCCAATCAGCATCTCCTCAAAGAGA
The DNA here is from genome assembly GCF_036172605.1 of Pelobates fuscus. Classification (NCBI taxonomy): domain Eukaryota; kingdom Metazoa; phylum Chordata; class Amphibia; order Anura; family Pelobatidae; genus Pelobates; species Pelobates fuscus. The sequence continues at coordinate 210,476,802 of NC_086321.1, forward strand.
TGCACTCCTCAAACAGTGTCTCATGCAGAGAGGGGAATATGAAATACCTCCCAGTGACTCGTGGTCCCTAACCCCCTAGTCAACCCTCCACCATATAAAATACCCTACCTACCCGCTCACCATAATAACAGTGAGCTGGGGCAATAAACTAAATACCTGTAAATAACTGTATACTTACCATTATACTTACCATGTCCATGTTCATGTCTATTTAAGCGATATAAACTACGAGTCACCCTCAACACCTTAAAATTGTGCATGTTCCTACAAATGTCAAGCTACTATAAAACTATAAATTGTGCTTATATGCTCATGTACCTCAATTATTTGCAAACTGTTGAACCTGTGGATTGCCGTTGGGGTACCTCAGGTCTGTATGTACTATCTATATGCACAGCAAAAATATAAAAAAAAAAAAAAAAAAAAACTAACAAAAAAAAAATCCCAGACCCAATAGCAAAAGACACCATGCAGAAAAAAATCCAGATAAAAAAAGAATTAATCTTCACCCCTTGAAAGCTTCATGCAGACTAAGCTTGCAAGGCAGTGAAAACCTTATAAAGCCATCCCATGCAATGCAATTTTAGTCATAGCGCTCTGATTGGTTGGCTTAAGGTAAATCCCAGTTGCTAGTCTTTTTTATGACAGTGATCAGTCACTGGCTGCTCTCAGTTTAGTAGGCATGCCCCTACTCGTGGCAAGGCAGTAGTGAGAATTTATCCTCTCCTATTTATTAATACTTTACTTTTTTTTTTTTACTTAGTATTATTATAGTTGTCTGAAAGACCAAAATTACAAAAAAGAAAGGGCTTTTCAGTTTCTTAGTAGATACCTCCATAATCCTTGTGGAATTGCCATAATGATACCAAAAAAGGTGCTATCTCCTAAACAGCTTCCTAATTTGATATCCTGAAATATGGCAATCCCATCAAGGTAACTAATTTAGGGAATTATCTACTAAACAGCTGCAAGATGAATTGCAATTTAATTTGTCTGAATGAAATTCTGAAACAAAAATAATGGCTGAATTTCATTTGACAACAAATAAACAAATGGACAAAATTGGATTTGGATGAACCTATATTTTTTTCATCCTAATGTATTCGGATGAAACAAAAATTTATTCGGCGCCCAAGTCTTCAAGAAACCATAGATTGTACGCACAACTGTCAGTGTCCAAAGTCTCAGAACTTTGCAATATTATAAACTTGTTTTATGGTGTGTTTGCTAATCATTGTATGGCTGTCATTTTATGTAACAATGTATCATTATTTTTATTATATTTAAAATTTGAACCAGCTACTGATTTTATTATTATTATTATTATTATTATTATTATTATTATGGTTTATACAGAGCCAACAATTTTAGCAGATCTTTACAATTATACCATAGGCATATTTAACAACAAGTAACTGACAAACAAAAATAATGCTGACAAGAGCTGAAGAAGACTATTTTCAATTGACCTTAAAAGCTAGAAGAAGGGAGTAAGAGAACACATGAAAATGAATAACATGCAGTTGGGGATAAGAGGTTGATAGATGTTTAGACGTGTGGAAGGACAATAGGTATTTGTTAATTAAAGAGCAGACGTATGAAGAATGGAATTGTTGCTTTGTAAGCCAGTCAGTAGTTTGAATTGGATTCTGAAGGGTAAGGGAAGCCAATATAAGGACTGTTAGAAATGAGTTGTGAAAGTAGCATTGAGTCAGGCGGCATTCATTACGACTTGAAGAGGGGTAATGTAATGAGAGAGTTTAGAAGGCCAATAGGGAGCGAGTTACAATAGTCAAGGCAATAAATTATAAGCACAGGAATAAGTGCCTTAGTCATATTTTGCATTAGTTAGAAGCAAGTAGAAACAATATTTTTTACTGGTTGGTATATAATTTGTAAACAAATTGGTTGTGGCTATAAAGTGCGAGACCTGAATCCAATGTATCTCAAAGACAGGGAGCTTAGAGATATATGGAGGTTGGAAAATTAAAAAATTTAAAGATGAGAACTTCAGGAAGTTGAAAGGAAGACATTCATTTAGAGATATAAGAGCATCAATTAGTGGCAGGAAGGCAGGGGAGAGATTGGGGGAAAGAGTTATATCGGAAATTAATTTGCTTGTAAATGGTACTGAAATCCAAAGAAGCTAATTAAGTTACCAAGAGAAGCATTGTTAATAGAGAAAAAAACAAGGGCAATAACTAATGGACTCAACATTAGACTGATAGTGGGGAGAAGGTGAAACCAGAGGGGGAGACACTGAATGTGTGCTTGTAAAGATGGGGCTGGGGCTGAAAGAGTGACTTATATAGCAGGATTGAAACTAAGGATGTACAATTCCTTTGGTTTTCTAGGTACTTTTCTTTTTTTCAACCTGTAGTTTTGTTATAGGCAATGGAAAGAGTAGTTTACAGAATTCATGGGTTACAACATTAAAATGACTTTTATAGCACTATGTGGAATGTAAAATGCAAATCATGGCAATAAATGTGAAACACGGCAGTAGAACCAGTAACAGAGCATTCCTAAGGAAACAACAGAAGCTTAATCCTATTTGTATAGGTGTACTGGACTTAAATTATATCTCATGATATTCACACATATCCCTATATTTGTCTAGCCATCTGTCATTTGAAAAGTATGACATATTTTAATTATTATAAGTGACAGATACAATGATTAATGGCTAAGGGTATATTAACAAAACATAACAACTAAGTAGGTTGCTAGAGCTCTGCTCTCAAGATTACATTTTAATAAAACATGACCAACATGTTTATAACAAACATATGCTATAACATGCAAACAGAAGCAAATAAGAAGAAAATGCACCCATTTGTTTACATAGGACAAACTCAAGTGCCTCATGATCAAGTTACATGGAAAGTGTATTCAGAGAAAACCAAAACCCAGAATATATATATATATATGTATAACAAAATATAGACTATCCTTGCACTCACGCTTTATGAAGAATATATATTCTCTTGGTAACTTCATTAGCTTCTTGTAATCCAGGGAAGGAAATACATAGTCCAAGTAGTGATCAGCACTCACAGGCTTTTGAAGTTTAACATTTTTGAAGTTTATTGAAAATCCATTAAAATAATCAACGTTTCAGTCCCCTTTGGGACTTTCATCAGGATCAGGCTCCAATGCCTGATCCTGATGAAAGTCCCAAAGGGGATTTAAACGTCGATTATTTTAATGGATTTTCAATAAACTTAAAAAATGGTAAACTTCAAAAGCCCGTGAGTGCTGATCACTACTTGGACTTATATATATATTCCAGAATTTTGGAAATGTATATATATATATATATATATATATATATATATATATATATATATACATTTCCAAAATTCTGGCACTCTTCCCATGTGTCTTCAAACAAATTTAAAAAATTGACCAGGGTGCTTCTCTGTGCTCAAATGTATAAACAGGAAAAATGAGAGCACTCACTGGATTTGTGATAAATCCTATATTAAATCATAAGCAAAGAAGTAAATCAACGTTTCGACCATCAAGCGGTCTTTATCAAGATGCCACAACAATTAAACAAGTGAAATATAACTCATACAATATTCAATTTATGTTAAACTTACTCAATCACCAAGTAACCCCGTTAATCCGACCTTTCCTGTGTCAAACGCCGATGAGTGCGTCCACCCGTGCATGCGTGATGACGTATTGTCATGTGACTTACAACCCGACCTGTTGCCTAGCAATGGCAAACACTGTGAATGGGAGGATCGTGAGAGTTAAAACCATACATGAAGGAGCGATTCCATTATAATTAAACGTTTACATCTCTTCATGTATGGTTTTAACTCTCACGATCCTCCCATTCACAGTGTTTGCCGTTGCTAGGCAACAGGTCGGGTTGTAAGTCACATGACAATACGTCATCACGCATGCACGGGTGGACGCACTCATCGGCGTTTGACACAGGAAAGGTCGGATTAACGGGGTTACTTGGTGATTGGGTAAGTTTAACATAATTTAAATATTGTATGAGTTATATTTCACTTGTTTAATTGTTGTGGCATCTTGATAAAGACCGCTTGACGGTCAAAACGTTGATTTACTTCTTTGCTTATGATTTAATATGATTTATCACAAATCCAGCGAGTGCTTTCATATTTCCTGTTTATATATATATATATATATATATATATATATATATATTTGTGTTAGTGGCACCTATCCGTATAAGGAGTATAGATCCAAGATCCAGTTTAAGCGTAGGATAGTATAAAAGAACGGTTGTGGTGTGCCGGAACTGACAATACGGTAGGCATGTAAATAAAGAGGGCCCACCAAGAATTAAGAAAAAAGAAAGGAAAAGAGAAAAAGAAAGGAAGGAAAAGTGTTGATAATGTGGAGTGGTGGGAGGGTCATTCAAACGCTGACCTCGAATGGTATGGAGCCAGATAAGGGGTGTTCCTTAACCCCTTAAGGACCAAACTTCTGGAATAAAAGAGAATCATGACATGTCACATATGTCATGTGTCCTTACGGGGTTAAATAGGTGAGTAAAGTAATAAGCCCCTCCCACCATTACAGGCCAAATGGCCTTAATACACCTATGCCGTTTCCTCTGTTTGATTCCATCCACCACACCCTCAAGTACCTTACTATCACTTTACCCTTGGTATGCCTACCCGTAAGTTGGTTTCGGCACAAAACCACCAACTCCACCTATAATATTACATATAATTTTGAGTTCCAACAACAAATATATATATATAGATATTTGTAATATATGTAATATTATAGGTGGAGTTGGTGGTTTTGTGCCGAAACCAACTTACGGGTAGGCATACCAAGGGTAATGTGATAGTAAGGTACTTGAGGGTGTGGTGGATCGAATCAAACAGAGGAAACAGCATAGGTGAGTAGGAGACTTGCGTTTATATAGGGAAAACTCCTCCCACAAATTCAGGCCTATGGAGTTCTACTTGAGGTTAGAACTTAATAGTATATGTAATATTGTAGGTGGTGTAAGTTGGTAGTGTTGTGCCAAATACAATGTATCGGTAGGCCTGTAATAAAAGAGGGCAAAAATAATGCTGAAAAACACACTTTATTGCATACTGATAAAGCTAAACACTTAAAGGCTTTCCTTAGCTCTTTCTCAGGTTGCGGAATGTAAGTATTGTAAACATATGACTTCCGTCTACACAATCTTTTTATAATATGGACTGGTGTGTCTGTACTGGATGCCAAAGAGGCTGCTCCTATTCTGAAGGAGTGTCCAGAAAAGGAGGAGGAGTTATAACCCAATCTTAACAGCAAAGTTCTAATATAAAATATAAACTTGGAAGTGGTAAGAGGTTGACTGTGGAGAAGTATTAGTGGAGAGTTAGGTGGGAAGCTGTTGCGTGTGTTAGAAAAGAGTCTAGTATTTTAACGGGGCACCAGTTGTTGTCTGTAGGGAAAAAAGGGATTGTGGAAGGATGGTTAGTCTGGTGACACGGGTGGCTGTCTGACACGGGTGGCGCCTGAGCTGGTGCTCAACACCAGGGGGCATGTGGTTGCCCTGCACCAGGCCCTGATAGTCCATTTCCACAATTTGCAATGCAAATTGCAAGATGTAGGTGACAGAAAGAGGCAAATAAAAACATGGTCTCGATGGAATAATTTTCCTGTATGTGGAATTCTGACATGAATTTATGAAATATGGTTAATGCTCTTCCGTAAGTGGTGTTGGTGTTTGCTGACAGAGCGCTGCATGATAGTAACTGGGACACATCAATTCTGTTAATTCAGGGTTAGTTCTTGGAATGCCAGTATTCTGGATGGTTGGTTGTTGGTGGAGGGATGTAACTTGAAAAACTCCTGTAAATTAGATTGGGATAAAGCATCAACTGCGGTGTTATTTACTCTGGGACTTGTTCACAAACTAAGTAAGATTGCAATTTGGTGGCGAGCCAAGAAAATTTTCGGACTAGCCTCATGATGGTCAGGGACGAGTTGCGCCCTTTATTGACTATATCGCAAGCTGCCGAATTATCTGCAAAACACTTAACTGCCTTGCTGGACCAGAGATGACGCCAAGTTTGGGCCGCTCCTATGATGTGATTGATTTCAAATAGTGCTGAGTTTTCTCTAAAGGCCGGCAAGTCAACTGTGTCTTTTGGCCAAACGTCCCTAAACCAATGTGTAACGAACGCTGGTTTAGTAGCTACCCGAGTGAACTGGAAAAATTGTGTGTGGTGTGGGGAGGGGGGGGGGGGAAGGGAGGAAAACTGATTGTACTACCCGGTGTGTTTGGAGGTGCCAAACTGTAATAGATGGGCCAGGTGGGCTGCCTGAAGTAGAGGTGGCAATTTCTAGTTTAGACAGTCTTTCGTTTAAAGCCTGTGGGGTCGACAAGATAGAAGACAAAGTGTCTTGCATTTTCCCTGGAGTGCTGGTGTTGGGCCCCTGTGAAATTGTGCCGGCACTGAGATCGCTGGACTCAATGGTTAGCAATTTTTAGAGTTCTGCTTTCCTAGCTGTAACCGGGAAAGGGATACCTCTACGACGCAGCTCTGCTGTTAATTTTGGTACAGTCCATGATCTCAGGGACCCAGGAGTAGCGGGAACGAGGGATTCTGCAGGGACCCTGGTCTGACAAGTGTGCTGGGACTGGTAGGCGTCTCTTGGACAGACAGGTCTTCTGCTGGAATTAATTCTTGAGACATCCTGTGAAGAAATAGAAATTATTAATCTTCTAAATGCTGACAATATACCTTTGTGTAGAACCGGCTTGCTAACTAGTGCTGGTAAGTAAAGACCTTAACTAATATGTGACTGGTGAGGCCCTGCTAGTTGCCAAGTGGCGATGAGAGGCTCTATCTATGATTTGGGCCGCAGGGACTCGATTTTGACAAACAGTAATTGTGCTTGTGTAGAGATGCATCCGAAAGTGTGAGAAATTTTGAACACACAATCCCATGAAATACCAGTTGAGAATTACCATTGTTATATCTAGTTGTTCATATTTTAATGGCAGTGAAACTATGTATAGCTAGATATAAGAGAAAGAAGGAATCTCCTAGTATAGCAGAAATAAGAGCACAGATCAATTACCAAGGGGTAATGGAAAAAAGCAGTATATTATAATGATATGGCAGGTTTGGTTTACATATTATAAAGAATGAATTTTGCTCCCATACAACTACCTGACTTTGCTATATAATAGTATCTGCTGTTTTGCCCTATAGGTTGATTCCCTGTGTAAAATATATCAAATTTGTTTAGCTCGTATTATAAATTATTGTTCTTGGGACGGGATTGGAAGAGTCTGCATTTATGTTAGTCTTTCTTTGACTATTATAAGATTTTAATTAATCTTTAATGATTTCTCATTAGAATATATAGTAATATACAGTAATTTAACCACTAATAACACTACATGAATGTCATGTCACACTATATTTTGTGTTTTATTATGTACTTTAACCGTGTAGACTACACTTGAATATATGAAATTGAATGTTTCTGTCACAGATTTATGTTTACAAAACAAAAAAGAAAAGAGAATTACAATTGAGCAAAATGACGCAAATGTACTTAACCACCCTAACAGTCATATGCCGAACAGACACTAAATTGCATGGAAACATGAATATTTAAACAAAAACAACCTTGTACGAAATCTACTGAATGACAGGATTATACGTGAAATTATTTGATTGAATACAAAAACGAATGACATGATTAAATGTACATATGCAACAGGTAATAATATTTAACCAAAATAAACGAAAACGAAAACGTGAGATGCTGATTAGACAGCATGATTATTGCACAGGTGTGCCTTAGGCTGGCCACAATAAAGGGCTGGTGTGGTTACATGTGGTCTGCGGTTGTGAGGCCAGTTGCATGTACTGCCAAATTCTCTGAAACGCCTTTGGAGACGGCTTATGGTAGAGAAATGCATTTCAAAGAACCTCCTATAGAGTCTGTACTCCACCACATCCTCAGTTGGGTATTTTTCTGCCCAAGCTAAGTTCGAGCTGCACCTATGCTCCTATAAAGTGTGAGTGCGTATCATATTATTTAACCACGCCTTACTGTATTTTTATGTACTTCACTATCAGTTTCCTATTTCTCCTCATTTTTATGGTTATATATACACATTCTAGGTGCTGCACCTCCCTCTTTATTCTTATTATGTCTCATGTATCGATCATATATTGAGACATAACTACAGACATTACTTGTGGAGGTGAACATATAAAAAGGAAAGGAATCCCATTTGTCATTTCTAAAATCAGTTTATTTGGATAGCATATATAAAGACATGCACACACAAACATGTTAAACCCTTGCCATTTCTTTCTAAAACATTTACATTTACATGTATCAAACAGACTTCTCTGTCACAGCAAGCTCCCTACTGCATTAATACATATGGTGCTGACTTCCCTTCCCATTCATTGCACATATATAGTACATTTATTATATTATATGGTATATTGTGGATGTGAGGCACAGCAGTATGGCGTTTTGCTCATTTAGAAAAGCTTATTAAAAATGTTTTAACTTGACTTCATCATAATTTATCCTTTCAATTTGTTTCCCACACACGATATCAAATAACTAAGGCATTTATAAACACCATCATTAACTATTGTTTCAAGAAGTAAGACACATAAACCTGTACCGTCAAAGAGAGGTAGGAAGGCATATTAGCTGTACATTAAGTTTATTGTGTTCTTGCCTGTGGGGATGGCAATGTGAACTTGTCTTATTACAGGTAAGTCATTAACAATGCCAGTGATTACAGCTAATGGAATGCATCCTGCAGTAAATTAAATTTAAAGCTCTGGTGCTAAATGTGAATCATTGCTAATTGCAGCCTAGTCCAAAACATAAAAGAGCGCTTTTCTATCTCTAACCAAAAAGTACAGCTGGATATTTGAAATTGATGAATAATATTGTGAAATAAATTGTACAGCTGGGTGTTTGAAGCTGTTCAAACATGGAAGCATAGCAAGGCCTGCCAGTAAAGACTAAAATTCTAGAATTAACAATTTTGGTTGCAGGAGGATACAAGTGAAATCATTCTGTGTTTTTAATTGTTTGCTTTAATTATTTTGTCCAGCATGCAGCTTAGAACATTTTTCATTAAAAGCAACATGCAAAGATTGTTACCTTAATCCTTCTAAAGAAATTTTAACTACTGTTCTATAGGCTAGTTGAGAATTCGTACAGTCCAAATAAAGAAAGCTGACGGAAAACACAATATATTTGAATATTTTCTGGGTGATGTGAAGGAGCAAAGGAGACAAAGTTAAATTAAAAAACTACCAAGACACTGGTTAACAAACTACTTAATTTACCTTAATCTCTAAACATTATTATTATTTTTATTTATATAACATCAACTTATTCCTCAAAACTTTACAATGTTATAAAGGGGGAAAATTTACCAACAAATTAGACCATTATAAAATGTTACAGGGACAAAAGGTTGATGAGGACTCTCCATAAATTAGCCTACAATAGAGAGGAGGTGCGATATAACAAACACAAAAGGAAGGGCAGAGTGGGGGATAGCAACCACGCAACAAGGTGGAAAAGTAGCAGAACTAGAAGGTGAGAGTGGTAGGTGACCCTTTGAGAGAGAGCAAGGGACAGGTTTGTGAAACCAGTTAATCTGGGAGGCCATAAACTTTTCTGACGAGCTGGGTTTTGAGGGACTTCTTAAATGGTTGAAGACTAAGGTAGAGTCTGATGGGGGCAGGCATGCCGTTTCAAAGGAAGGGAGCAAACATTGAAAAGTCCTGCAAGCGTAAGTTAGCAGTAGGTGTGCGTATAGCAAACAGGAGAAGGTAACTGGCAGAGACCGGGAAGGGGTGTACTTATGAATGAGTTAAGAAATCATGATTATTAGGTAAGTGCATGGGCAAAATATTTGGTTCGGTTCGGCACTTCGGGACTTCGGTTCGATTCGGCAATCTGAAATTCAGGACTTCGGGACTTCAGAATTCGGCACTTCGGGATTTCAGCAATTCCCTAAGCCTAACCCTGCCCCTACCCTATCCCCTAACCCTACCCCTTATCCTACCCATACCCCTATCCCTATCCCTACTAGATATATACAATAGTGCTCACTGTAAGTACAATTTATGTAAAAATAAATAGATGTATTTTACTCACATTTGATAGAGTGATATATATTGCTCAAATATCTATGCATTGGTGGTATAATCCCTACCAGGGATGTGGTTTGGAGTGGTTGTACAAAATTAAAGTTGGATGTGCCAGGAACAAATAATTTAGTTATAAACTATTAAAAAGCATAAAAAGTGTAATAAATGGTCTTACACATATAATAGGAGAAAAACAAATATACTTTAATGCTAAAATAAATAGAGCAAATACTACACAGCACTTTTCACCAATAAAAAAAAAAAACACTTGAAAAAGCATTTTATTGGTGGATTGTGGTGGGCTGTCAAACAACTTAGGCCACAAAATGTTCCAACTAATATATTATAGTCATAGTTTTGCAATATCGTGGTCAATTTACCACCACATTGAAACCACACTATTTGACAACTCCAACATATTTTAAAACAATGTCAATCCATTAGGAATTAAATATTTAATACTGTTTACATGTATTTAGTTTCTCAGGCAATGTTGGTAGAACATTTTCAGCCCTGCCCACCAATTTCATTACTCACCTAAAAATAATTGTATTACTAGTTAAAATAATGTTTTCATAAAAACACTACTATAGTGAATAGTTTAGCCCCTTAGTAACATATCTTAATTTTGCTTGCTTGGTACTTGTCATATTTGCTATGTCATATTTGTTATGCTATGTGTCTCCAATCTTTTTTTATATAGACCTCGGACTCGGAATTGTTAGCCATGTGTGCCCTTTCTGTGTTACTCATTTTTTGTAAAAGATTTCTCAATTTCATGAGTAAAATAAGTAAAAGAAAAACCAAAACAAAGATACCTATTTTTTTTTTTTGTAAATCTGTCTTTTATTGAAGCATATTAGCTGGGGTACAGAAACAAAGAGAGGGACATGTAAAAACAGGTTACATTAGAAGGTAAGTACATCAGTAGCTTGAGATAATACATTTCCTGAGTGAGAATGCTTCATTTTTTAAATTATGTTAACACATGCTTGTTGTAGCTAGTGTCAATGCCTATTCTGTTAGACTGTAAGAGGGTAACGGTGGGCTATATAAAGCTTAGGCACATAGTTAGTAGGTAATAAGCGAGGTCCTAGCAGAAAAAATAATAATGCGAAGAACCATAGGCGAAAACATCACATAGGTTAAGACAGTCATACGTCAGAAATTCAAGGCTAATGCGTTATAGATATGATAGAGCAGCAACTTATTACCGCATGCCTATCGAATCATGTATGTTCGGTTAGCAGGTATGACCATATGCGATTAGCTGACAGTATGTACTCTGAACAACCATTAAGTAGGAGCTGTACATGCTAGGTAGCAGGAGACAGGCTAAAATTAAAACAATAACGTTACAATCGAGTTTGAGACATGCAAGCTTATGAGATCATCTTAGGCTGTCCGGCAACAGCAACATTTCAACATGAATAGTAGTATACTATGCATTAAGTAGGGAGATATGAGTGGTAGCAAGCTGCAGCATTTTATCCCTTTCATAACCAGTGCGTTTTCCGGCAAACCAGTGTGTGGATTGGAGAGAGTCCTTGCCGCAGTACGGGTGATGGTGTGGGAGGCTCCCCAGCCCTAGGTTGCTCTGCAGGTCTGCGTCTTCTTGCCCCAAGTTCGGTCGTTGCCGGGGTCTGGATTTATTCGGTTCCTCTGGCAGACTCTGTGGGCGGGTGGTACTATGCCATGTTCCCTGTAGTGGCTTCTCTGCTTCCGAGGGCCGCTTGTCCTCGGCCTGAGGCCTGTATGGGTGCTCGCGCCCTTCCCCATTGGACCCATCATCAGGTCCGTGGGCCCAGGGTTCCACCAGGTTCCAGGCTTCTCCCTGGGTGTATGGCCGGCTGTGGGGGGGATTCCCCCTTGTGAGCGCCCGGCTCAGATGAGGAGTGAGCGGACCTCCCGACTGCAAAATCCACCTGGGTGGCAGTTGGCAGGTATCAGGTGCCAGAGGTATTTCCAGATGTGTGTGTCTTTGCTTGTTATTGCCCCAAGTGCAAGAGTGAGTGATGGCTGCCGGTATACCTGTGGTCGAGGTTGCCTGATCCGCGCACATGGTCGCCGCCATCTTGTGTGTGGGTCCCAGGCTACATGTCGGCGGTTGCACAGAGAGCAGTTTAGCCTGGCTCAGTTTAGCTTGGACCGGGATCACCCCCCCGGTCCAGTGGGGGGGAACAGGGCCGGGTCCGCAGGCTTTCGATTTGTGTCAGGCTCCGTCGGGCGGGATAGCGTTGCGGCGGCCGTCCACTTCACTCACCGCCAGCATAGGTCCCACCTGTAGCAGCGGGCCCCATCCTCCGAGGGACTAAAACCGCGAGGGCAAGTCTCTCCTCAGCTCAGGCAGCCCAATTCCGTCGAGGGTCGCAGTAATTCTCGGGTAGTTCTCCCCAAAATTCTCGATTTGTAGGCTATTTGTGGCCCAGTCTGCAGGAGCCGAGCTGTCCTGCGACCGCTCAGCTCGGCGGCCCGGCCACGCCCCCCAGATACCTATTTTTTATTAAGAATTAATTAAAAGGTATATTGACACTTTTCATTTGACCATTTTTTTTTTTAATTCTTTATTTTTGTAGTGCACATGCATGATACAGACAGGCTTGAGGTGCCCCAACAGCAATCCTCAGGCGTTTCCCACGTTTTAACATGCGGGGTGTATGATTAACTGGCACAAATTTTTATGTTTTATCAGGCTTAAATAACGTAACAGTAACGTGACAGTAGCATTAATTAGTTAAGGCATCGATTAAAGCATAAGTATATATGTTATGCAGGGTTCGTTCATGTGTATACTATATTAGTTTCAATATAGATAGTACAGGTAATGCAGTATATGTGATGCAGTAAACAGTTCGCCTACACTGTTAGACATGCTAGGGTAGAGTCGTTCATCATATTAGTTGTGCTTATGATTATAAAGTTTTGTGTTTTAACAAGTTAATACACATAGATTAACAGTAGTTTCTTACTAGCTAATAAACCTCACTATTGCCCTGAGCATCTCAATCATCGTTGCGTTGTGCGAATGCTGGCTGGGAGATACATACAACATCAGTAACTAGGCTTAACATTTCTAGTGATATTCAGAGTTCACTGTAAGAGTAATTCGCTGAATAAGGCCCTCCAGGAAGGCAGATGCTCGCTAGTACAAGGGCTATCTAGACATGCAAGGAGCCGGGATCACACAGGAGTTCACTCCCAGAGCTGCGTTGGATCCATGGGTCAGTACCATGTGCTGTGCATCTCTCCGGGGTTTGCCGGTTGCTGGGGTGTTCGTCCTCAGCTAGCATTATGCTCTCTCGTGAGTGTCCCCCTGCTCCAGCCTCAAATGAAATGCTGGATCATGGTCCTGCAATGGTCACCGCTGATCCGCTCATGCGAACAGTGACCGGAGGCAGAAGTCTCTTATCTCGTGGGTAGGGGTCCCGTGAGGGGGCTGCTGCGGTTTGCTCATGCGTTGCTTGGTCACTCTCCAGCTGCTCCACCCAGTGTCAGTTTGGGGTTGGTAATTGTTGCTATTGCTGTCGTTCACACTGACCTCCTGGGGGGCATCCAGCCACCTCTCAGGTACTGCGGTCGCTCTGCTCCGTCGTGTAATTTATGCGGTGGCCATCTTAGCTTGTGCCATGTGGGCCCAGACTGGTCTCGCCGTTGTCCAGCTCCCTGGAGGGTGCTCTGCCTCCCCGGTGGGGGGGCCAGGATAACCCCCACCGGCCCACGGGGGGGGGGGCCTGTGATGAGCCCGAGGGAGGCCCCGCCGGACCAAGCACGGGATATAGGCCGTTTCTCCCACCAGAGCCTCACAGCAGGCCCAAACTCAGCGGCCCATACAGTGTCGTCGGCAGTCGGACAGGAGCTGACTTTGCACATGCAGATGGCGCCTGGGTCCCCCTGCCAGTTGGCATCTGTTTGGTATGATTTCCTGGGGGAACTAGGCATATTTAGTCAGTTTTGCAAGGTTTTGTGGAGGAGCTGATGTGCTCCGCCCCTCATTTGACCATTTTAACACCAATATATGCTAATATTTATTCTTTAACACACACACATACATTAATTTTTTGCTGTGTATTCCATCAATTTCGCTGCTAGAGTAATAAAAAAATGTGCTTAGCTATATCAGTATAGCAATAATCCCTTATGTAAACCTTGACAAAGACAAAATATTTATCTTTTAGCTTTCAAACTTGAAATTCCAAAAGATTGATGCTAAACCTACATCTCATTTTGGGACATATTGGCAGATTCATCAATTCGAATTGCCCAAATTACCCAACAGCACTTTAAGTTATCTCACACAATATTTTATAAACATTATCACAAAACCATTTTCAAATTATTTGAAATCACAATTTGTTGTCTTACTTTACTTTTTCATATGTATCTTGCAATTTTGCTTTACATTTTATACAAGTGATGTGTGCTACTGTAGTAACCCACCCAAATCATCATCAACTTCATCTCCTGAGCATATTAATACCCACTATGAATACATTGGCTAGGATATTATGAGGCTAAAGTCTACACATCCACATGGAAGAGGGAGTACCCATATAGCATTTAGAACCCACTGGATTCCAAGCACTTAGAGGACACCTAGTAACATGTCTATATTAATATTTCATTTTGAAATCATTAAATCTAATACAATATCTATCTATCTGTCTATCTATGTATCTATCTATCTATCTATATCTGTCTGCACATTTTCTTTTTTTTTTAATCCTTTTTATTCATAAATTTAGTTTTGATATTACAAGACAATTCATAGACAAAAAAATACATACACACAATCATACAAAATACATCCGATTGACATAAATAAGTCATATTATATGAAAAAAGATTAGATTCATTAGGATATAACAATCAAACATCCTTATTGGAGAAAAGAACAACAAAAAGAGAAAAAAAACAAAAAACAAAAACACAGGAAGTCATTTATATAGCTTAGACAAGAGTCTGTGAGGATGTAATTAGAAGTACCGTATATACTCGAGTATAAGCCGAGTTTTTCAGCCCATTTTTTGGGCTGAAAAACCCCAACTCGGCTTATACTCGAGTCAGAGTCTGTATTATGGCAATTTGCATTGCCATAATACAGACTGGGGGGAGAGGGGGCTGGCAGAGCTGTAACTTACCTTTCCTGCAGCTCCTGTCAGCTCTCTCCTCCTCCGCCGGTCCGTTCAGCACCTCGGTCAGCTCCCAGTGTAAATCTCGCGAGAGCCGCGGCTCTCGCGAGATTTACACTGGGAGCTGACAGAAGAGCAGAACGGACGGCGCAGAGGAGGAGAGAGCTGACAGGAGCTGCAGAACAGGTAAGTTACAGCTCTGCCAGCCCCCTCTCCCCCCCACTGAACTGCCACTGGACCACCAGGGAAGGAGAGCCCCCCTCCCTGCCATATATCAAGCAGGGAGGGGGGACGAAAAAAAAAAAAAAGAAATAAAAAAAAAAAAAAAAAAAAGGGGTATAAGGACCACTATGGGAGGGGGGGGGGTATAAGGACCACTATGGGAGGGAGGGGGTTGGTTAAGGACCACTATGGGAGGGAGGGGGGTATAAGGACCGCTATGGGAGGGAGGGGGGGTATAAGGACCACTATGGGAGGGAGGGGGGGGGGTAAGGACCACTATGGGAGGGAGGGGGGGATAAGGACCACTATGGGAGGGAGGGGGGGGATAAGGACCACTATGGGAGGGAGGGGGGGTATAAGGACCACTATGGGAGGGAGGGGGGTATAAGGACCACTATGGGAGGGAGGGGGGGTATAAGGACCACTATGGGAGGGAGGGGGGGTATAAGGACCACTATGGGAGGGGGTGGGATAAGGACCACTATTGGAGGGAGGGGGGTATAAGGACCACTATGGGAGGGAGGGGGGGTATAAGGACCACTATGGGAGGGAGGGGGGGTATAAGGACCACTATGGGAGGGGGTGGGATAAGGACCACTATGGGAGGGAGGGGGGGTATAAGGACCATTATGGGAGGGAGGGGGGGGTATATGGACCACTATGGGAGGGATGGGGGGGGATAAGGAACACTATGGGAGGGAGAAGGGGGATAAGGACCACTATGAGAGGGAGGGGGTGGGATAAGGACCACTATGGGAGGGGAGGGGGGAGTAAGGACCACTAGGGGAGGGGTGAGTCAGGACCACTGGGGGGGGGAGTGAAGGAACACGGGGGTGGGGAGGTAAGGACCACTGAGGGAGGAGGAGGGGAAGTCAGGACATATGGGGGGAGGGGGCGGCAAATTTTTTTTTGCCTACGGCGGCAAATATCCTTGCACCGGCCCTGCACACACTGCATTCACACACTGCATTCATGCACACACACACTGCATTCATGCACACACACACTGCATTCATGCACACACACACTGCACTCATACACACACTGCACTCATACACACACTGCACTCATACACACACGCTGCACTCACACACACACACATACGCACACACTGCATTCATTATACACACACTGTAAATAAATATTCAATTAATATATTTTTTTTAGGATCTAATTTTATTTAGAAATTTACCAGTAGCTGCTGCATTTCCCACCCTAGTCTTATACTCGAGTCAATAAGTTTTCCCAGTTTTTTGGGATAAAATTAGGGGCCTCGGCTTATATTCGGGTCGGCTTATACTCGAGTATATACGGTATATCCCTGAGAATAAACAGAGATTTAGAAACTTGTTGACCCTGGGGTAAATTCTACTAACCAATTAAAGTTGCATCATCCATACCCCCTACACCTAAGGAAGGTGCTCTCCTTGAATATTGCCAAATGTCAATTATTTACCTAACTTAATCATAGATAAGTCCTTGTCTTTAAAGGGGTGCTCCAGGTTGGGATTAACTCATTTATTATTTACTGTGCAAGTAGGTACACTTTACATCATCAAATGTCTGCTTTACCCACCTTCCCCATCCTGGACCTTCCTAGCAATAGATATCTTAATCTAAAAGTGGAACTGTAATTGTCACTATGTAATTGGCACTAACCTTAGCTGTCTAAGCTTAGTTAAGTTACAACCTTCTTTCTTTTAACTGAGCTACAGATCTGGAAAAAGGCTTGAATTAGCCAAAACATTGATTGATTGGCACAGTTTATTGGAAATAGTTTCCACTTAAAATAAAACACTATTGGATTGAAAGACCTGAGAGTGCAAACTTTTTTTTGTAATTATATATATATATATATATATATATATATATATATATACAGTGTAGATTGAATTAGCTGTATTAGTCAAGTAGATTAGATGCTAAAATACCAGAGTATTGCAGTATTTAATGATACTTTTTTTATTGGACTAACATAATATTAAGAAAGACATATTTTTCAATATTTTCGCTTCACCTTTATTTCATCATGTTATGTATATGTGTGTGTATGTGTATGTATGCAGCTGTATATTTGTATGCCCTGCTCTTTTCTTTCTTTTTGTTAATTATTTTAACTGTTAAACTCTATCAGATTGAGCAGTATTTCTTCAGACCTGAGGAAGAGAGAAAAACTCTGGAAAGGTTGTCTTTGAAATATTATGTTAGTCCAATAAAAATGTATAATTAAATACTGCAATTCTCTGGTATTTTGGCATTATATATATATATATATATATATATATATATATATATATATATATATATATATATATATATATATATATATATATATATAAAACACACACACACACACACACATATATATATATATATATATATATATATATATAAAAGAAACCAAGAGGTCTGCTAAAACGGCTATATATATGTGTGTGTATATATATATATGTGTGTGTGTGTATATATATATATATGTGTATATATATATATATATATATAGTTAAGAAGTCATGTTATTTATATTATGTTACATTTTCAAACATATAATTATTTTTGTAAGTTAAACCCTATACATTCATACAAGAGTGTCCCTTTAATCCATTAACTTATTTAAAATGGTTATGCCAACAATCCATACTCTAGAGCAGTAGTTCCCAACCGAATCCTCAAGTACCCCCTAACAGTCCAGGATTTAGGGATTACACAGTTGTGTCTAAAGTGTTTATAGAAATAAAGAAAAAAAACACACTTTAGACACAACAAGGTAATCCCTAAATCCTGGACTGGTAGGGGGTACTTGAGGACTGGGTTGGGAACCCCCTGCACTAGAGAACAACTAAAATATTCACATATACATATACATATACACACACACATACATATATATGTACATATTTAAATCAAATGTAGGTCTAATGAGGGAGAAAATGTCTGCTAATTTTGAATTGCTTAACAATAAATCAATGTTTGATAACATTTTCTACAGCAAATTATTTTTTTTACATTTTCTGCATACTTGGGTGCTGAGAAGTGTATAAGTCAAAAACAAGCAAAAATGTAATTAAATATACATAGGTGATCATCTCATTGAAATGAAATAACTTTAATACTAACACCATACTGTCCGGACACCATACTGTCCGGTGAAGAAATGACCATATGAAATTGGTTGCTCTCCAGGGTTCTGCAAATAGCTTAGAAAAAGTTGTGCATCTCATAGAAAAATCTATTAGAAAGTTTGGTGGCACAAAATATGCAAAATAAATACTACACTTATAATACTTTGTATGTTTTTTATGTATGTTCTGAATTTACATGTACACAAAAGGATCAAAACTAAAATACTTGATTTGAGGGACAGTATGCTTAGATCTATACCGATTTGCATTGCAGTACTGTATTTGCATTGCTCTCTATGCGGCACTCCCTCTGCGGGTAAAAAAAATCCATGACATCAGTTGTAGAAAGTTCTATTTTGCTATGAAGATAAATAAATGAAAGCAACTATAAAATGGGACGAAGTTAGTATTCTCTGAATACTCTGGGCCCTAGAAATGTGAATGTGAATTTGACCATAACTAAAAGATGAATTTAATGACCTATAAAGTTATATACACATGATTTATATTTAATTTGGAGGGGCATAGAGGAATCACTCAATTAATTTGTGTAGTATATAAATGCTAGCAAATGGTGCATTGTGCATAAACCTTTAGTAATAAAAAAGACTAGAAAAACTAATTTTAGACATGAACAAACAGTGGGAGAAGCTGAGAATAGCTGTTCATGGTAGCTTGAAGTCTTCTATATCATTATTTTTTTTATCTACATTGTAAATGACACACTGGGGTGAAGAAGGGACTTTCATGTGAAACCTCAGGAAGGTAGGTGTATAAATAATTAAACGACCACTATAGTGCCAGGAAAGCATACTCGTTTTCCTGGCACTATAGTGCCCTGAGGGTGCCCCCACCCTCAGGGTCCCCCTCCCGCCCGGCTCTGGAAAGGGGAAAAGGGGTAAAACTTACCTTTTTCCAGCGCTGGGCGGGGAGCTCTCTGCCTCAGATTCTCCTCCGTTCCGCCCCGTCGGCTGAATGCGCATGCGCGGCAAGAGCTGCGCACGCATTCAGATGGCCGCATAGGGAAGCATTTACAATGCTTTCCTATGGACGCTTGCGTGCTCTCACTGTGATTTTCACAGTGAGAATCACGCAAGCGCCTCTAGCGGCTGTCAATGAGACAGCCACTAGAGGATTAGGGGGAAGGCTTAACCAATTTATAAACATAGCAGTTTCTCTGAAACTGCTATGTTTATAAAAAAAATGGGTTAACCCTAGCTGGACCTGGCACCCAGACCACTTCATTAAGCTGAAGTGGTCTGGGTGCCTAGAGTGGTCCTTTAAGGCTAAAAGTAGAAGGTATAAAAAGCACACATTTAATAATTAATTGAAAGACTTGGGTAACCCCAGCGCTCGTGTTGGGAGATGTTCTGAATTTCTTTGTGTGACCAAGGGTTATACCACTGGCTGTTGGTTGTGTAGCTACTGAACAATATATAGTGAACAGAAAGACCATCGCATGGCTTAATGTGTGGTTTTGTCCTAGTTCCTTAGCAAAGTTTACTGTAGTATTTTTTTCAATTTGTTTTAGAGATTTTCTTCAAGAAATACCTGGGCAAATAGCATCTGTCTATATTTTTAGTGGGTTGTAATCCTTTATATCCATTAGATTGCAATACCACTCAGTGTGTTGCATTCATTAAATAAACATATCTTTACTGGTCAATGACCAGAACAGTGACTTGTCAGTTCTTTCAATAATTAACTATGGGATCATTGATAAGACAGTCACTGCTGTTAGCTTAATCATCAGTTTGTAACCATAAACATATTTTCAAAGCATATTTGTTGCTCCAGTTACTACAGTGTAATTTTATAACCTTGTTTGTTACACCACAAATTGTTTGTTTTCTAACAGTTATAGAGAAAGAGCTGTTGGTCACCTGATTTCCTATTTTCGCAGTGATTTGTGTCATCTCTGTATTGCAGTTATCACACATAGCCACACAGAATGGGTGTGAATACGTGATAATACGTTTTGTAAAGTTAGTGCCAGCTGTGCTTAATGCAAAAGGATTTATGATGCAGCAAATGACAAAGTTAAAAATAATCTTTAGCTTGCTTAAAAAAGATAGTTGTGATTTTGAAAAGAATAAAAAAATAACCAAATAAAAATATGCTTTATCCATCAAATAATGCATTGTCACATTAACCAAAATGCACGGGAAAGTTTTAAACTGTCATGTTCCTAACATAACACTATAGTGATATCAATATTCCCTTGATGCTTAGACACAACTAATTTTGATTGACAGTTTCCTGCTGGCTACATATATTTTGGCATTTGGAATATTCCTGAGACACACTGATTTTCGTTCCAACAATTCAATAGATACTACATTTATGAACTGTATAATGCTAGTTCTTGCACTCTTTAGTGAGAGCTAGGCCATAACAGTAGATAGCAATAAAGACAGTTCACAGTAGACTCAAAAGTACCAGTGCAGAAGTATAGAGATATAAGACAAGCAGACTAAGGACTCGGGGTACTGGAACCATAATAAACTTATTTGGTTCAGATGGTGTCAAGCGTGTATGGCGGCAACCTGGTGAGGAATACAAAGACAAGTGTATCTTGCCTACAGTCAAGCACGGTGGTGGGAGTGTCATGGTCTGGGCCTGCATGAGAGTGTCATGGTCTGGGCCTGCATGAGTGCTGCCGGCACTGGGGAGCTACAGTTCATTGAGGGAACCATGAATGCCAACATGTACTGTGACATATTGAAGCAGAGCATAATCTCATCCCTTTGGAGACTGGGCCGCAGGGCAGTATTCCAAAAACCCCAAACACACCTCCAAGAGGACCACTTCCTTGCTAAAGAAGCTGAACGTAAAGGTGATGAACTGGCCAATCATGTCTCCAGTCCTAAACCCTATTGAGCATCAGTGAGGCATCCTCAAATGGAAGGTGGGGGAATGCAAGGTCTCTAACATACGCCAGCTCAGTGATATCGTCATGGAGGAGTGGATGAGTTGCTGTCCCCTAACCTGTAATCATTTGCTTTCCCATCAGTCATCTCTTTTTTTTTTGACACCATAGGCAGAATTCCCAATCAGGGATCAAAATAAACATACTCTGTGCATTGCACAATTTGATTAGTTGGTGATTCAGCTGCATTTTGACTCAGAGTTTGGGAATTTGCATGATTAGCCCATATTTGGACGAATTACTGTTCATAATGAAATGAACCTCCAAATCTGTAAACATTTGCTATGAAAGCTGACTAATATGATGGTCTGACAGGAATGTCAACAGAAGGCTAACAATCTTCATCATTTCTTGGAGTATTAGCTATTTAATGTGTGATGTTAAATACTGTCAATCTAATGTGTGACGAATGAGTCTATAGAACTGCTAAAACATTAAATAGTCACATAAAATGCTGTCAGTGAACAAAGCAAGCCACACGTTCCTTTGTAATATGTCATAGAAATGTAAATTGTAAATCAACACTCATAGAAATCTCCTCACTTGAAGCATATCCTTATTATGAAAAACCACGCACTGCAATAGCACATATATAACTATGAAGTATGATACATTGTAAATTTAAAATTTCATTTTAGACTTGAATGCATTCATTCATTATATATCCAACATACATGCTAAATATAATGAGGGGAAATAAGTATTTGATCCCCTGCTGATTTTGATTGTTTATCCACTGACAAAGAATTTATCAGTCTATAATTTTAATGGTAAGTGTATTTTCACAGTGAAAGACAGGATAGCAAAAAAAAAAAAAAAAAAGAAAAAAATGCATGTCAAAAAAGTTATAAATTGATTTGCATGTCAATGAGTGAAATAAGTATTTGATCCCCTATCAATCGGCAAGATTTCTAACTCCCAGGTGTGTTTTATACAGGTAACAAGCTGAGATTAGGAGCACCCTCTTAAAGGCAGTGCTCCTAATCTCAGCTTGTTACCTGTATAAAAGTCACCTGTCCACAGAAGCAATCAATCAGATTCCAAACTCTCCACCATGGCAAAGACCATAGAGCTGTCCAAGGGTGTCAGGGACAAGATTGTAGACCTACACAAGACTGTAAAGACCATCGCCAAGTTTGGTGAGAAGGTGACAACAGTTGGTGCGATTATTTGCAAATGGAAGAAACACAAAATAACTGTCGGGTCTCCCTCGGTCTGGTGCTCCATGCAAGATCTCACCTCTTGGAGTTTCAAAAATCAGTAGAACGGTGAGGTATCAGCCCAGAACTACACAGGATGATCTTGTTAATGATCTCAATGGAGCTGGGACCATAGTCACCAAGAAAGCAATTGGTTACACACTACGCTGTGAAGTACTGAAATCCTGCAGTGTCTGCAAGGCCCCTCTGCTCAAGAAGCACATGTACAGGCCCATTTGAAGTTTGCCAGTGAACATCTGAATGATTCAGAGGTGTACTGGGTGAAAGTGTTGTGGTTAGATGAGACCAAAATCAAGCTCTTTGGCATCAACTCAACTTGCTGTGTTTGGAGGAGGAGGAATGCTGCCTATGACCCCAAGAACACCATCCCCACTGTCAAACATGGAGGTGCAAACATTTTACTTTGGTGGTGTTTTTCTTCTAAGGGGACAGGACAACTGCACTGCATCAAATGGACAATGGATGGGGCCATGTACCGTCAAATCTTGAGTGAGAACCTCCTTCCCTCAGCCAAGGCATTGAAAATGGGCCGTGGATGAGTATTCCAGCATGACAATGACCCAAAACACACAGCCAAGGCAACAAAGTAGTGGCTCAAGAAGAAGCACATTAAGGTACTGGAGTGGCCTGAGATGTGTGCAATCCTAGCGGCCAACTACAAGAAACGTCTGACCTCTGTGATTGCAAACAAGGGTTTTGCCACAAAGTACTAAGTCGAAGTGGTCAAAAATGTATTTCACTACTGTTAAAATACACCTACCATTAAAATTATAGACTGATCATTTCTTTGTCAGTGGACAAGCGTTCAAAATCAGCAGGGGATCAAATACTTTTTTCCCTCACTGTACATACTGTTGATCACATTTTGTATTTCATTTACTTTTATGTTCACTAAACATCTGAATGGACAAAATATGGTGAAAATTTCAGTATTCTGACCGCACTGGCCATTCGCATATTTCCTAAAGCTGTGGTCAGGATTTGAATGGTCCATCTGATTCTGTAACATTAGTTCGAAAGCATTTGGAAAATCAGTGATTTTCCCATACAAACCAATTTACAGCACTAGAGAGTTGTCACCGGCCGCATGTTTCCGGTAGAATGCACGTTCACAAATTATCATTCACTTGCTTTTTGAAAGTGAATGATAATGTGCAAGCAAATTATTTTTAATAGTTTTAATAGTTAAAAAAACCTTGGCAACTCAAGAGTCATTTCAGTGGTGTCAGGCCAGCGCTTGCTGGACAGTCTCCACATAAATGGGAAAAAAATAAATAAACAAGAAGCTTATGGCGGTCAATTAGACCCCAGTGTTACTATAATGGAGGTGGCTTACCAAAATGTCCCATCCTATGAGATGACTTTGTCCCCTACATGGCCATTATGTGAAGGTTACTTTAAATAGTAATGGGGTAGGACCTTGTGTCTCCTTCCTGATACCCCAGGGTAGTGACCAGATGAGGGGACAATGGGTGTCCCCTCCTTTATTGTTAACATTAGGTCCTCCTCTCAATGAGCATGGGGGGGGGGGGGGGATAGGTCCCCCATTTTATGTTACAGACCCCATACCCATGGGATGGGCCATTTTCTAGTGACTAGGTAGCAACGGCTGCCCAGTCACTAGTTTTTAAACATTTAGTAGGTATCCGCTTGCCTCATGGAAGGTAGGGGAAAATGGAGGTAATACATGACCATTATAGTAATAAGCTTTTTTTCTTTTTTAATGTGGCTGATGGCTATCAAGCACTGGCCAGTGGTCACATAACTAACCTTTTTGAACTATATGTCCGCTGGCTGGAAGGGATGCGAGCAGGCAACTAGTTTGGATTTCTTTTTAAATCAGGCCCAGAATTGAAGGCTCTGAGCCTTGATTTGCAGCACTCGGTCCCGATTCAGGACAATGTTGATGGAATTAATTAATTTCCAGATTTTACAAATTCCATCAACAATGTCTAAATGTTGCAGACCAAATGGCCCTGTACAGCAGTGCATGGTTTTGCCCTACTCGGTGCTGAGTCATTTGGACTTAAGTAACCCTCTTAAATAAACCTTACTTACCTTCCTCATTAATCTGGTGCTGGACTACATCTAGAGGAGACACCCATTTCTCTGGAGGACAGGTCAATAAGTCCCTTTGCTTCAAGCCTCAGTAAATACAGTGTATGATAATAGCAGCTTGCAGGGAGGAGTTAAAGGAAAAACTCTGGATACTATTGAAGATAATAGCAGCTTTCCTTGCCCTATGCAATATGGATGCCTGGTTTTAACTTTGTACACTGCATTTATTTTACTTGGATATTATGCCTAGTTTAAAACATTGTGTATATCATCAGTTGGCATTTTAGGAATCTACATTGTAATGTAAGGAAATGTAAACAGCTTACCTTACATTAAGCGTGAGCAGAGTGTTTATTTATATTTCACTTTCTTGCATTGTATATTATAAACTTGATATGTATTCTCATTTTACTAATCTTGCAAAACCATTGCAAAACCAGCCATATAATCTCTATTATATAATAATATTAATATTATTAGGCCCCTTCATAAAAGAATATTTGAATTGTAGACATTCTGAAATAACATTCTGAAGCTTTTAGATATTCCAATAAAAAACTCAAACAGAGGTTAATACTGCCACAAGAGAATTCAAATGTGAAGTAAGAAAAAAAATTATTGTAGGAAAGATAGATTTTGTTGTAGGTCATGTAGGTAACATAGATATATAAGATCTCTGGTGGACAATCCATCACAAGCACATGATGTAGCAACGCTTCTACCAACAAAATATTTTTCGTGTTTCAGTCTATATCCGCAGATGCCATTTAGAATCGAAATAAGGGTATCTTGTGACAGATCACAAGTATTGATGTCAAAATACCTTTTTCAACCTTTACTCTAGATATCCTTTCACTGTTCTATTCCTAAAAGATTAAGATTATGTTTATTTTAAGCTGTTCTGACAGTATACTGTATGTATTTTCATGATTCATTTTTCCCCCACAGTTTGCATGATATCTTGTATACATATTTCACAGTTATATTATTTCCCTCATATTGTTTAACATGGGTTTATTGTATCCCAACACATTCAGTGTAAATAATGCATAGGCCTCAATTTCATATGTTTGGATAAGCTTTTCAACTGATGTAATAATTTTGGATAAACTTACAATGATTTACTATTTTGAAAAATAGTTTTTATTTATAAATTATGTATTTTTTGATATTTTATATTTTGAAAAAAAAATATTTGAAGTGTATCTAAAAATATGAAATCCTTTGAAAAGCTTATCAAAAAATATTAAATCAAGTTTATAGGTCTTTGTTTACCTCTGAAAATATCATATTCTGTTTACTATTTGCTGAAAAAAAGCAGCCTTAAAGTGAACCAGTACTGTACATTTACAGTAAACCATGCCCAAATACATTGAATACATCATTGAGATACATGATGTATTCACTATACAATACTGAGATTAACTCACCTTACCTTGTTCCAGCACCGTAATTGCCATGTGTCCTTGGGTTTTACTCTTCATATAACACCCACCCCCTGTCCAGTCCTCTCATAGTCTTCTTTGATTTGCCCGACTTGGGAGCAGTTCATCATACAGGGCAAACCTCCTCAGTGTCGCTGACACACTGGCTTCATGCATTCGTATAGTCCATAGCCAGCGCATGCAACATAATTTCTAGTGGTGGACTACAGAAGGACTGCATGTGGGTTGTCTCATTAATCAATTAATTATTTGGCAATGTCAAAGAATTGGTTGACAAGTGGGAAAAAACAATATTTTAAATAGTTTTTCTTTCAAAACTATACATTTGCTAGCAAAACTGCTAGCACCATGTTTAGCTAAAATCTTATACTCTTTCCAAAGACTACAAGTAAAAAAACAGATTATAGGTATCATTTAAGCAAACTAAAGAGTGCTTATTTATCTATCTATCTATCTATCTATATAACTATCTATCTATCCATATATTATTATTATTATTATTATTATTATTTCCATTTATATAGCGACAACAGATTCCGTAGCACTTTACAATATTATAAGGGGGATTTGACTATAAATAGAACAATTAGAAGAAAACTTACAGGAATGATAGGTTGAAGAGGACCCTGCTCAAACAAGCTTACAGTCTATAGGTGGTGGGGTGTAAAACACATTAGTACAGGAAATAGCAAACAAATAAGGTGGGAGTGAAGCAGAGCTGGAGGAGAGAGTATAGTGCTGCCCTTTAGGAGAGAGCAAGAGACAGGTATGTGAGGTAGAGGTTACTCTGGGAGGCCATATGCTTTCCTAAAGAGATGGGTTTTAAGTCACTTCTTAAATGATTGAAGACTAGGATAGAATCTGATGGCGGTAGGTAAGCTATTCCATAGGAAGGGAGCTGCCCCTAAGAAGTCCTGCAAGCGTGAGCTGGCCGTACATGTGCGAGCAGCGGACAGGAGAAGGTCAATGGCATAGCGGAGAGACCGAGAAGGGGCATACCTATGAATCAGTGAAGAGATATAAGAGGGGCTATATTTGTAGATTATGCTAGCTTTGCTGTACCTATAATCTTAATTTTATTGATGACAGGAGGCAAATATTTGCTTAAGTCTCTCTTTACTAGAACTCCACATTAACTCAGAGAGAAAAAACAACCAATCAGAATAAAGTAAGATACAATAAAACTCCCCTCCCAACCAACTACACCCTGTTCCTAATTATTATGCAAATGATATTTTTCCCATTTACCTAAATAATTTATGTAAATAACAGTCAGCACAATTCTCATGTTATCAACTATTAAGAGTAGAATTCAAATTTTATTGAACAAACCTCCTAATGATAACAGTATTTTTTTCAACATAAAAAACCTACAATGCACTGTTCCAAATTATTACACACAGTAAGTTTCAAAACACTTTATAGGTTGTAAAGAACTGAAAATTGTCATTTGTTGTGTTTGCAGCATATTTACTGAAATCAAAAGCTATTTCAATCAAACTTATAACAACATTTTAACTTTTTGAACATTTTAACAGGTCACGTTACATTTTAACATAGGACCCCTTATTTGATAGCAGATTCACAAGTCTTGCATCCATTGAACTTGTGAGTTTTTGGACAGTTTCTGCATGAATTTGTTTGCAAGATGTCAGAATAGCCTCCCAGAGCTGCTGTTTGGATGTAAACTGCCTCCGACCCTCATAGATCTTGTGCTTGAGGATGCTCCAAAGGTTCTCAATATGATTGAGGTCAGGGGAGGATGGAGGCCACACCATGACTTTCGCTCCTTTTATCCCCATAGCAGCCATTGATGCAGAGGTATTCTTTGCAGCATGAGATGTTGCATTGTCATGCATGAAGATGATTTTATTAAGGAAAGCATAGTTCTTCCTTCTGTACCAGGGAAGAAAGTGGTCAGTCAGAAACTCCACATACTTTGCAGAGGTCATCTTTACACTTTCGGGGACCCTAAAGGGGCCGACCAGCTCTCTTTCCATGATTCCGGCCCAAAACATGACTCCACCACTGCCTTGTTGGAACCGGGTGGCCATCCACCAACCATCCACTACTCCATCCATCTGGACCATCCAGGGTTGCACGGCACTCATCAGTGAACAGGACTGTTTGAAAATTAGTATTCATGTATTTTTCTGCCCAATGCTGCCATTTCTGCTTGTGAGCATTGGTTAGTGGTGGCCGAATAGAAGGTTTATGCACAGTTGCAAGACTCTGGAGGACTCTACACCTTGATGTCCGTGGGACTCCAGAGGCACCAGCAGCTTCAAATATCTGTTTGCTGCTATGTAATGGTATTTTAGCAGCTGCTCTCTTGATCCAATGCATGGATCTGGCAGAAATCATCTGGCAAAACCCGTCTGTGCTCATAATCAGCCACAAATTTTTTAACAGTGCGATGATCACACTTACGTTTTCGTGAAATATCTAATGTTTTCATACCTCGTCCAAGGCATTAAACTATATAACTCTTTTTGGCAGCAGAGAGATCCTTTTTCTTCCCCATATAGCATGAAAATGGTGCTCTGCTTAATAATGCGGAACACCCTCCTTTAGTAGTGTTTCCTTAAATTTGTCTCACCAGGCAATCTAATTGTCACAGGTGTCCAAGATTGTTTTCAATGATCCCTGAAAAAAAAGCCCTGAGACACAATGCCATCCATGAGTTAAACTGAAAAACAAAGTATTTAATCTTTGTGACACTTAAAAAGAATTTGCATAATAATTTGGAACAGGATGTAGATGTCCCCCAAAGGGAGATATTCCAGTGTTGGGTTGAGTGAGGGGAGGGGGTGGAGGATGCTTCCCCTGTGCCCTATTAGTATACAGGTAGAATGGGTAACTTGGCCAAGCCTGAGGCAATAATAAAGCAGGATTACTATGCAGTAAAAAATACAGTACAAAAAACAAACCCCTCAGAGGGACAGACTACACATTTGTTCCCAGTCTGGAGGCAGATCCTGGACGGGAAGAGCAGCCACGAGGCGACCACGCGCCAAAATGGAAACTCCGGAGCTGCAGCTCCCACGTGACACCCCCACTCTCCCTCCCCCCCTGCACCAGGTGCTTGCGGACCGTGGCAAACTCCGTCCGTGGCTCAGTGATGGGAGGTGGGTGCTGCAAGGGGAGAGAGGCTCTGTGTCGGGAATAAGCCATGGAAGCAACATGTGGGGCTGCTGGAGACATACTCCACGGCCCCAGCGCTCAGGAAATCATGGGAGGTTGCTAGAAAGCAGTCACCCGCAATTCCCGAGCAGGTACTAAATACCAGATACAAAAACCGCCAAGAAAGTAACCAACAGACAGAGAAAAAGTTGTAGAAATAGCGAGAATAGTGAGGGGTGAGGTGTGAGAGGACCGTATAGAGAGAAAAATCAGTCTGGCGGCAGCATTCATTGCAGACTGTAGCAGAGATTTTGGGAAGACCAATTAGTAGAAGGTTACAATAGTCCATGCGGGAAATTACTAGAGCATGGACAAGTTCCGTAGTAGCATCTTGCATAAGAAAACGGAGGATGTGGGCTAGGATTTTAAGATGGAATATACAGGCCTTGATAACCTGCAGGATGTGTGGCTCAAAGGTGAGGCCAGAATCAAGAATGACACCAAGACATATACATATATATATATATATATATATATATATATATATATATATATATATATATACATATATATATATATACATATATATACACACATATATATCTTTGTCTTTAATTCTATCAGCCTGTCTAATTTTATAATTGTCTTATATGCATGCTTTGTTATGTTGCCTCTTTTGATGAATTTTAAAATTAATGTAGAGAACGACAAAGTCTTTAATTTTTTTTAACCAATATAAGATGAGAGAGAACCTGTGAACCCTACATGTACACAAATGGTTAAAATTTAGACTGTAAATGTCTTTCTCCAAAAGCATGTTATTACTTCCCATCTTTCACTTATTTATCAACTGAAAAATAGACTGCAATGAGATTATTGTTCTCTAGTCATTATAAATTTATGTTTTCTTTTTGTCTGGTTGTGTTTGTTTTTCCTGTTTTTGCTCCTTTGGGTTTGTTCATTATAATATGCTCTCCACCTTTTTTTACAATTCCTTTTAAAAGCTTATTGTTGGTTCTGTTCACTTAGAGATTTCTCTCAACAGACTAAAGACTTCCTGACTGCCTCGTTCTAGCAGACTGTCTCCAAAGCATAAAAAGCTTTCCTGGCAGCTTACAACTTTATGCAATCTTCACTCTAATATTGAGATTGGAATGAAGTGATACAGTTGAGTATGTTTATTGAATGTAGCATTAATTCAAAAGATTTGTTCAGGGATGGAATTTTAATTGTTTTGCGTATGCACTGTATTTTATATATTGACAAGATCTATATTTAATATAATTTATAATTGAAAAATGATTGTTTTATGAATATTAAATAGAGATATAGAACTGGGGCGGCAGCTTCCAAACTAGTGACCTCAAAATCCAACCTTGCTTTCAGCTTGCAAATGATGTCATGTAATGACTTGTCCAAACATTTTCAACTGTGCATATATATATATATGTTTCCTATATATATATATATATATATATATATATATATATATATATATATATATATATTTATATAACCAGTATGACTTTAGCACAGTCACCTTATAAATACACAATAAAAATTATTTAACATGCAGTTTTAAGGACGCATTCTTTACTCAATACTAGAAAGTACTAGACTTGGAGATTGTTTTTAATCCAAATTGTAATTTGTCTGAGTTTGGGCTAATCGAATTCTTGGTTGAATTCCTAAACTCTAAGCAGAAATATAGCTGAACCACAACCCAACCAAAATGTGCATTGCCGGAGCATTTTGGTTTTGATTAGTGATTCTAAAATTCACCCTTGGTGCCAAAAAAGAGATGGGTGATAGAGGAAAATATGATTAATGCTTGATTGATGCTTATTTTTTTCACAGAACAAAGTGAGAAATGAGCATAAGAGGAGAAGGAGGAGTAAAAAAAGTCTATATTTCTGTAGTTTATATTTAATAACATGATGTTTTTACTGCTCCACCTGGTTTCCCCTCTATTTTCTCAGTGGATCTGTGAACCAAATGCACCTATCAAGGCAGTGCAAAATACATACATATTTATAGTATGCATATATTTAGCAGTATAATGATTGGCATATTTCCATGCCCTTTTGGTTCATCTGAATTGTTTCCTAAATCTCCCAATGCCAAGCTAACTTGACCTTTGGCTAAAATCTGGCCATTCCCCCAAAAATATTTTTTCTGGCGAACACCATTTTCTGATCATTGTTATATTTTTGCAGGCTTTGTACATGCATGAAATGTACCTGACATGGCGTATTATAATCAACTTACACCAAAGCTATTGCATTACAATTACAAACTGGGCTTTCAGAGAACTGACAAGAAATTTTAATTTGTAAATAGTCAACTGGTAAAATATATCCAATTCTGTGGTTAAGATTTTCAAATCTGTTCTCCATTCTTCACAATTCCAAATTTATGGAAATACTACATTCTGACTTAGATTGCTTAAAGGGACACTATAGTCACCTGAACAACTTTAGCTTAATGACGCAGTTTTGGTGCATAGAACATGCCCCTGCAGCCTCCCTGCTCAATCCTCTGCCATTTAGCAGTTAAATCTCTTTGTTTATGATCCCTAGTCACACCTCCCTGCATGTGACTTCCACAGCCTTCCATAAACACTTCCTGTAAAGAGAAGGCTTTCTTTATTGCAAGTTCTGTTTAATTAAGATTTTCTTATTCTCTGCTATGTTAATAGCTTGCTAGACCCTGCAAGAGCCTCCTGCATGTGATTAAAGTTCAATTCAGAGATTGAGATACAATTATTTAAGGTAAATTACATCTGTTTGAAAGTGAAGCCAGTTTTTTTTTTTTTCATGCAGGCTCTGTCAATCATAGCCAGGGGAGGTGTGGCTACGGCTGCATAAACAAAAACAAAGTGATCTAACTCCTAAATGACAGTGAATTGAGTAGTGAAATTGCAGGGGAATGATCTATACACTAAAACTGCTTTATTTAGCTAAAGTAATTTAGGTGACTATAGTGTTCCTTTAAGTAGTCTACTCGTTTTACTTAAAATCATAGTTTTCTTTGGATATCTGCAAAACTGTTAATATTGGCTTGTATGTTACATTCAATCTACTTTAATTTTGAAATGTATTGTCTGGTATAGTGCCACTAGAGGCAGGCTTAACCCAGAAATATAAACATAGCAGTTTCTTTTACAGTGAGGGAAAAAAAGTATTTGATCCCCTGCTGATTTTGAACGTTTGCCCACTGACAAAGAAATGATCAGTCTATAATTTTAATGGTAGGTGTATTTTAACAGTGAGAGACAGAATAACAAAAAAAAATCAGAAAAATGTGTGTCAAAAAAGTTATAAACTGATTTGCATATCAATGAGTGAAATAAGTATTTGACCCCTTCGACTTTGTACTGGGTGGCAAAACCCTTGTTGGTAATCCCAGAGGTCAGACATTTCTTGTAGTTGGCCACTAGGTTTGCACACATCTCAAGAGGGATATTGTCCAACTCCTCTTTGCAGATGCTCTCCAAGTCATTAAGGGTTTGAGGCTGACATTTGACAACTTGAACCTTCAGCTCCCTTCACAGACTTTCTATGGGCTTAAGGTCTGGAGACTGACTAGGCCACTCCAGGAACTTAATGTGCTTCTTCTTGAGTCACTCCTTTGTTGCCTTGGCTGTGTGTTTTGGGTCATTGTCATGCTGGAATACCTATGTGATGATGCAGTGCAGTTGCCCTGTCCCCTTAGCATAAAAACACCCCAAAGCATAATGTTTCCACCTCCATGTTTGATGGTGGTGATCGTGTTCTTGGGGTCATAGGCAGCATTCCTCCTTCTCCAAAGAGCTCAATTTTGGTCTCTTCTGAGACCACAACACTTTCAGCCACTTCTTGTTTGAATCATTCAGATGTTCATTGACAAACTTCAGATGGGCCTGTATGTGTGCTTTCTTGAGCAGGGGGACCTGGGGCCAGAAATCTTTCTGATTGATAGGGGATCAAATACTTATTTCACTCATTGACATGCAAATCAATTTATAACTCTTTTGACATGTATTTTTCTGGATTTTGTTTTTTGTTATTCTGTTTCTCACTGTTAAAATACACCTATCATTAACATAATAGACTGATAATTTCTTTGTCAGTGGACAAGCGTTCAAAATCAGCAGGGGGTCAAATACTTTTTTTCCTCACTGTACAATGCAGAACTAACAGGAAAGGGTTAGTGCACCAAAACCACTTCAATGAGTTGAAGTGGCTTGGGTGCCTATAGTGTCCTTTTAAGTTCTTTAATTTATTTTCCTTTGACATTTGAAAAATAATTTAAAACATACATTTTAACTAGGGGAACACTTCACTAACCTGGTAACAGAGCAGAACCAATTTATTAACACTGAGTTTTCACACTCTAGTATTTTTTAAATGTACCTCCTCATGTACTCTTCATGAAATATAATTATCATGGACCATATAATCTACTTCTACTGCGTAAACATTACCCCCCTTCTTCCTTTCATGTATTGATTTTTTTCTACGTACAACGTCTATGTGTATACATTTTTTAGTCTGTATAATGTAATAAAATCATCTGTAAACTGTACTTTTAAATTACTCTTTTTGTAATATGAGGATATATAGTAATCTGTGCTCTGACAATTTTCTGTCCTTATTTGGAATTTGTTTGTACCTTGGCTAATGGAGGATATTAGAATTTGTCACCTGGAAGGCTGCATATGTATTATTTTCAAAAAAATTAAACAGCTTCCTTAAAAATCTATATAATTTGTTTTAGAAAAAAAAAACAAAAAACAATTGAGCTAGAAAAAGTACATAGTGAATACTCTATTAACAAAGGAAATGGGAATGTTTAGTTTTGAATAAAGGCTGGGACTTTGGACTTCTTTATGCTAGAAAAGAGACAATTTAGGAGTATATAGTTAATTTAAACAAAGAGGGAGCTTGCGTGTGTCAGTGAGCTTGTCTGTAGTGAGCATGTGTGTGTCATTGAGCTTCTCTGTAGTGAGCTTGTCTGTAGTGAGCATGGGTGTGTCAGTGAGCTTGTCTGTAATGAGCATGTGTTTGTGTGTATGTGTCAGTGAGTTTGTCTGTACTGACCATGTGTATGTGTGTCACTGAGCATGTGTGTAGTGAGGATATGTGTGTGTGATAGCGAGCATGTCTGTAGTGAGTATTTGTGTGTCAGTGAGCTTGTTTGTAGCAAGCTTTGTTTGTGTGTACCAGTAAGCTTGTCTGTGTGTGTCAGTGTTTGTGTATGTGTCAGTGAGGTTGTCCTTCATTGAGTTTGTGTGTCTGTATCAGTGAGCTTGTGTGTGTCAATGAGATTGTCTGTCTGTGAATCTGTGTATCAGTGAGCTTGTGTGTGTGATTGTGTCAGTGAAATTGTCTATGCGTGCATTAGAGTATGCTTATTATATAATTATTTTTTTTTACCTTGAAAGGTCCAGTATATAGATCTTTTCTTTAACTGTTGATGGAATGTTCCTCAGACACATAAATGACATTGTTATATAGTGTTCCTTGTTTGATTTAAACCTGAGCAATGGACTCATCTTTGTATTTTACTATATATATATATATATATATATATACACACACATAAAATACAAAGATGAGTCCATTGCTCAGGTTTAAATCAAACAAGGAACACTATATAACAATGCCATTTATGTGTCTGAGGAACATTCCATCAGCAGTTAAAGAAAAGATCTTTTAAAGAATCATACATTATTAACTACATAAATATAACTAATAAACTTTCTGCTTATCTGCTAATATTTCCGATGGACAACATCCTTAGACAGCCTCAGAATGTATAAAATAAATGTATACACGTGCATAAAACCCACATACAGCATGAACACCAAGTGCAATGCAGGGTATTGCAAACTGCTAAGAGTATCTGAAGATAATTCCTTGTAGTTACAGATACCATATCCACCATTCGAACACATGAACAGCAGTGCCATGAAGAATGTATTATGCATACCTTTTGAATTCTGCATAACACAGGACAACACTTTTCGTGTGGTGCCCATCAACATGAATACGTGATACATGCCCAGCTAACAGTGGTTGATATGGTGGTGTTCCCAGCATGTGTGTAGCCTTCTTTTATCTCTTCTCCCCCTTTCCTAGGTGCTGGATTGCAATCATCACGTTTGACCTAAACAAATGCTGTAGAGTATGGAATGAGAAAGTAGTTATACTAAACATTTCCCTGCAGAAATTCAGAGTGAAAGAATAGAGCCCCGATAAATAAATATAGTATTCTTCTTTTGCTGATATATTTTTTTTTATCAATATTAATGAGTTCTATTTTATTGTTAAAACATATTAGCTAAAGATGTCTGCTTTCTGCTTTGCTGACACTGCAGCTTGTGCAGAATAAGATGTAAAAAGAAAAGCTGCTTATTTTGGAAAACATGTAACAAGGCTCTATTAAAGAGTGTAGGAGTGAAAACCACCATTATTTCTGTTACTTGCTACGAACTATGTAGGGGATGCTAAGCGTCAACAGTGATGTCAACAAAGTTGCAAAAGTAAAAATAAAAGAATCCAAATTGGAGGCTGGAGATGTTATTTGGCCACTTTGCTCTAAACAGTGAAATGTTTATAACTCATAATTAGCAATCTACATTGAAGCTTGAGGTGTGAACATTCTGTACAAATCAATATAGTTATCACTTGCAAATACTTTTCAATTATTATTAAATGATAAGTATTTAACAGGCAAATAAGATCAAGAAAGTTGGCATATAAGTGAAAGGATGCAAAGTACAGCCAGACTAAGAATTGTAACAAACAATCGAAAAATTAAATAAAAAATAACATAAAGCAAAAAAGAGAGAAGTAGAGTGAGATTGGGGGAAAAAAAATATGTAAGACAGAAATCAAGGGGTGATTAGTGTCTTGTGAGTCTCATTAAGACAAAAATTGGTATACATTTGTTTTTTAATAACCTGTCATATCGCGTTTGTATTTGAAAGTCTATTATCTATATCCTGCTTTTCTTTATGTATTTTGTAATAAGCTTGACTCAGTTAAAGGATAACAAATATTATTGGTAAGAAACCAAACCAGCATGTATATGTTGCAAATGTTAATGTAATTTCTTAATTGCCAGCATTGCAGATTACTTTATGTTTATGTGTGGGAAAACATTAATTAAACATATAATGAGCTAATGGGTGTGTGCAGTCAACCCAAAAATTATTGGACAGGTTTATGTGTCTTTATTACTGTTCCTAGCTTAACAAATTAACATAAAAAATAATTATAGTGAAACGTGTACTTAGTGCCATTTTCTAATAAATAGTAGCTGTGGATATTGCTTTCTGAATGTGTCAAAACATAATTGCACTGTTAATAGTGCTTGGGAAAAAAATAATGAATTTAAAATGTAATGGCTTGGAAATCACTGTTTATTTCTTGTTTTTAGAATAAACTAAAGGATATTTAAAATGTTTTTAATTAAATCATTGGTGTTGGTTGTTTTGTATACAAATGTATTTGATCAAAATAAAGTAAAAAAAAAAAAAATGGTATCTAATAGACTTGTGCAGGTTTGGCCAAACCATTTTTTCTAAAAAAAAAATAAAAAATAAATAAATCATTTTTGGGGCAGACTTATGAATTTTGGTCATATGTCTGTTAAGCCAAGAATAATTTTGGTACAGAAAACAGGGCTGGATCCAGACCTCAATCTGGGTAGGATTCCTACTTCTGTGGGGTCCAACATCATCGTGCAGGTAGCTGTGCTTCTTAAAGAGTCCGAGGGAATTAAGGAGGGATGTGTTGGGTGATGGTGTGGCTGCAATAAGGCTACCGGTAGCCAGAAAAAGCACAGTAGGAAGGGATCTTTTCTGTGACTCTTCTGCTCCATCACACACTCAACCCTGAATTCAAACTCCACCTAAACACCCAAGTTCCACCCCCACCCTCAAGCAGCTGGCCTCATCGGCAGGAAGAGGCCAGAAAGTGGGGACTTTACCTCTCAGTGCTCCTACAGCCTTCAGTGGAAGGTAGGCTTCAAGTATTCAGAAGACCATGACTGAGAGTAATCACTCACTGCTAGTGAGGGAACTTGTGTATGTGTGTCAGTGTGCTTGTCTGTAGTGAGCATGTGTGTTTGTCAGTGAGCTTCTCTGTAGTGAGCATATGTATATCAGTGAGCATGTCTGTAGTGAGCGTGTGTGTGTCAGTGAGCTTGTCTGTAGTGAGCATGTGTGTGTCAGTGAGTATGCGTATGTGTGTCAGTGAGCATGTGTGTAGTGAGCATATTTGTGTGAGATAGCGAGCATATCTGTAGTGAGCATGTGTGTGTCAGTGAGCTTGTTTGTAGCAAGCTTTGTGTGTGTGTGTGTGTACCAGTCAGCTTTTCTGTGTGTGTCAGTGTTCTTGTGTGTGTCAGTGAGATTGTTCTTCAGTGAGTCCATTTGTCTGTATCAGTGAGCTTGTGTTTTTGTATCGGTGATTGTGTGTGTGTCAATGAGATTGCCTGTCTGTGAGCCTGTTTATCAGTGAGCTTCTGTGTGTGATTGTGTCAGTGAGATTAGCTATGTCTGCATTAGAGTATGCTTGTTATATAATTTATTTATTTTTACCTTGAAAGGACAAATATTTTGAATTAAAAAAGGAACATACCAATAATAAAAGTATATTTGTATATACAGTTCCGTGATAATGTTAAATATTATTTTATAACATTCAACATGTGGCTATATCATTCTACCCAAGGCCTTACCTTAGCTTACCCCTTACATTTCTCTACGTTTGAAATGCTGGGAACCAGCCCAGTGTGGATCCGTTCTCAATATCATCCTCCTTAGATATGTGTATGAGTGTGTGAATTCCCTTTTGTTTAAAAAAATCTACTATTTCATCTTGACTCAACAACAATTTTTAGACACTTCATCATCATACTCAGCTGAACATACTTGGATGTAGCCATCCTCCCCAACTGCAATAGACATCTTACATCTTTATCCTTTGTCACTTCAAATGGCATTTCTGGCCAAAATGCTTCATATAAATAAATAAGTATTCCCCCACATAAATATCAACTCTATCCCACCTGTAACACCATAACATCATTTCTTAATATACACTACCTTCCATATATATGCCATCATAAACTGTATCCAAACTTTGATGTAAAATTGATCATAACTGAGAATCATCCTTTGTCTGGGTTCCTTTTCCACGTGTCTTCTCTATATCTTTACCTTTTTTAATCTTACAAGTATCTCTCTTGCCTACCATCTTCCACTCATTCTATGCCATTTCAAAATCATACTCTCCTTTTGCAAACTGTTTCAAAGATATATTCCCTCAAAATTCAGCCTTTAATTCTGCCCCCTTTAGATTTCCATCATTGCCCCTATGTTCTTACAACTTACACATTTTGTAAGTATTTTTTTATGAACAACTGTTTGTCTTCATCTTCTCTCACTTTATTTAATAATCTCAATCATGCCATTTGCCAGAAACCACCTTTATCACTAACTTTACTAGTGCCCCACATATTTGGTATAATGCAAGGTTTACTCTTGTCACTGTTTATTTTTCTCCATGTAAAGCCATATTTCTTCCTATGGCTTCATCTCTATTTGCTTATTATCCCAGTTTTGTTGTTGAATGCTTCTCTTCTTACCAGATATCTTAACACAGATTGTCTTCTTCCTCTCTGATATCTACAATTAGGGAAGAGATCTCTAATATCTCTCTCTCCCTTTCCAATAAATTACCCAACCCAACTCACTCCACTGTTCCCATCCAACTACCACCCTATATCGGTACTGCAGTTTTCCTCCAAGATCCTTGAGAGAGTGGTGTATGCGAGATTGACAGACTTCCTCGAATCCAACTCTCTGCTTGACCCGCTTCATTTTGGATTCCGCGCTCGTCACTCTGTCAAAACAGCTGTGACCAAAGTATCCAACGATTGAATCGCTTCTAAATCTCACGGCCATTACTCTATCCTAATTCTCCTTGATCCTTCTGCTGCCTTTGACACTGTTGAACATCAACAGCTTCTTCTCATTCTCCGTAATCTCGGTCTATGAGATACTGCTCTCTCCTGGTACTCCTCCTACCTCTCTCAATGCTTTTTCAGTGTTTCTTTCTCTGGCTCTGCCTCTTTTCCCCAACCCCTCTATTGGTGTCCCCCAAGGTTTATTCCTTGGTCCCCTACTATTCTCCATCTATACTGCCAACCTTATAAAATCAGCTCCTTTGGCTTCCATTATCATTTATATGCAGATGACATGCAGATCTACCTGTCCTCTCCTGATCTCAAAGTCAAAAATCCACCCCTATTTAACACCAGACGTGGCTAAGGTGCTGGTTCATGCTGTTGTTCTTTCTCGTCTTGACTACTGGAGTCTTATGTGTTCCCAGATTGCACCGCTGCAATCTATTATGAACGCGGCAGCAAGGCTCATTTTCCTGTCCGCCCGAACCTCCCACACCTCCCCCCACTATGAGTCCGTACATTCTGGTGCTTGCTTACAAGTCCCATATTATGCTACTCCTACCTACTTATCCTCCTTAATACACAAGTATGTCCTGCCGAGGCCCCTGCGCTTTGCCGAAGACCTACGTCTATCCTCTGTCTGTACTCCCACATCTGATGCTCACTGTGACGGACTGCCTTGCACCCCGATTGGGTACCTCCGAGTACCATAAGCACTGTGCTGGGACACCATAACTACTGCAAACCCCACGAACCGCAGCAGCTTGGTTGGGATCTCGCCATCTCCTACCCACCCTGGAACTATGACCAGGATCCAGCTTCCAGTGGGTAGACCTCTCTAAGTCCAGAGAGCATAGAAGAAACAAGCTCTTACAAGAACTTAGTGATTATACTCGGGGGAGTATAGTTATTATAGCAATCCCCCAGAGTGTAGTTCTCCAATCCCCCAAATATGAGATGAAACTTCATGAAGGTGCAAGATGATCTGATCTTTAATGGTTCAGGCTGGCTTTTATACAATTCTCCAGGCCAGAGGAACACCTCCTGGACCTGATGGGGCACAGGAACACAACGGACACAAACCGATCAGAACAACCATATAGCCTGTGACACGGCCATGTACAGCACACAATCCCTCCCCTCTGCTTGGGAGATAATTGAGTAAAGTCCTGTAAGTAACTCAATTATCTCCAGGCAGAATAAAACACATTTTCACAAAGTTCAGAAAGTACCCCAAAACATAACATACCCGGATAGCCCTGATCTGGGTGAACAACATATCCAAAAATCACCCAGATCAGAACAGAGGTTCAAAAGTTTCATGGAAGTCTCTTTTTGACGGGCCGTAAGCATGGCTTCATGCCCAAAACAGTTCCAGGGAATTAGGGCCAGCGATTGGTCTCTCTTTATGGAGTACAAAAATACTTGCATTACATGAAGGTAGCCTTTTACATTGTATTGGGCAAGGTATATTGCAGGGCCCATAGTCACAGGGTAGGAGGCTGGCAAACAGGCCCCTCCAAAAATTCACGGCAAACTCACAGAAAAAGGGGAGTTTGTCACACTCACCTCCAAAACTTCTCCAGGGCTGCACCTTTCCTGTGGAACTCCCTTCCATTTTCTGTTAGACTTTTACCTAGTCTCCACTCCTTCAAAAAAATCTTTGAAAACACACTTCTTCAGGAAAGCATATCATTTAAACTGTTAGCGGATTTTCATCTCCCCCTCCCCCCCATGACTCCTCTCCTGCAACTGTCAAAAATAACCTACTAAGTTCCCAGTGAATACTTTTCTAGAAACCTATTTGATTACCCCTACTTATACCCTTTGTGTCACTATACCCCACTCCCTCTAGCATAGAAGTTAATTGAGCAGGGCCCTCAACCCCTTTGTTCCTGTGCGTCCATTTGTCTGTTTACAATTACGTGTCTGTTAGTCCACCCATTGAACAGCATTATGGAATTTTGCTGGCGATATTTAAATAATTAAATAATAGTAATAATAATATCTCCTTCTGAATTTCCTGGCATGGCCTGAAAAAAAAGCTAACATTTTTGTGACTTTAATGCCTTCACCATCTTCGCCGAGTTTAATTTCAATCAATCACTTCAGCAATGTTCTTCCTTAATCTACCCATTCACCTACAGTTGACAATAAAAGTGTAATCTAATTACATTTACCAATTTGTTTTCAAATTAATTTCTATGGAGTTGTTTGACCCACTAATATCATCAACGGCTAACAACAACATTGATAATTATGGATTCTGAAACCCACCACCCAAAGGTCATAACACAAATGCAGACGTAATGCTTCAAAGTGAAATTAATCTTACTGATAAAGACACCCTACCTACCTAAAAGCAAAATAGTTATAAAAATAATTAAGAAAATAAGACTTTATGAATCTCCAGACTGACAAATTGTTGGAAAAGACTTCAAAATATCTTTCAGCATGACAAAGATATAATGAAATGGGATTCTCGTTATACAACTATATATTTTTCCTGACGCATACAACTCCCCTAGTGTATGACCTATACAACAGGTTCTACTTGACACTGGAAAAAAGACATAGAAAAAAAGTGTCTACATCATATCATATGGTGAGAAGGCATTTAGACTCACAATTTAGCAGTAGCTGAGAACCTTGCGACAAAAGGTCAGATACATAATTAGAATAATAATGCTAGAATTCATAGGGTCCAAATAAAAAAAATGTTTCTCACATTGAATGGGTCATTAAGGTAAAAACTAAGTAAGCTAAGCAGAAGAAAACCAGTATACAAATAAACCATGTCAAATTAATTAATATTCTTGGACTTTAAACCATCAGGGAGGTTTCATCATCTATGAAAACCCGGTTTCCACTTCATCTCCTAAAATATGTGATATTGTTAATATTACTGCACAATAAATCATTTGTGATTGAGTTTGTATTTAGTAACTCTTATCTGTTTTCAGTTTCCGGAAATTGGTGTACCTAGAATTCTACTAAATTCCTGAATTTAGTTTGAAATGTAAATATTTAAAATGATAGAAGCTTTATGTTTGTAGTGTAGCTATTTACTTATACTACAGCTCAGGAGCATGCAACAACATCTCCTGTAATACTAAAGATGTGTAAGGCTGAAAATTTTGTTTCATTTCAATTAATACATTTTAGGATTTCGGGTCATTTGCAGAATACCGAAAAGGTGATAGATATCTAGAATGGTTTTTCAATGGAAGTAGAATAAGTTAACAGTGTTATAGGAAGGGTAGCAGATACATGTAGCAAACTTTCAATGAAAGCAGTACAAGCTTATGTGATATAGAAAGGATAGTATATACTTTTAACAGCCTTCCAGTGGATGTAGTAGAGGCTAACAGTGAATGTATGAGCTGGATGGAAACATTCAGTGTCTTTTTTGTTACCCTTAATTCGGGATTATTCTAGCTCCTAGTGACCGAATAATCTAAATTTTATTAAAGACAGGAGGCGAATATTTGCTTATCTTTCTTTACTGAAACTCCCAGCAGCAAAGAAACAGTTAACAGCAGTGTAAAAAAAGTTTAACCAATCAGAGTGCATCACAGCAATATAAACTGTCATCAGGCTCCTCCCAATTCCTCTTTCTTGATGTAGCCGATCAGTCGTAGAGTCATCCATGTAAAAGTAGTCATTAAAACGATGAACAGGTAACGGTGAAGGTATCTTTAAGGATGAAGGTAGTGATCAACCCGCAGGTAGAGTCAAGGCAGAAGGCAAGCGATCTTCACACTAGGAGGAAGGAGAAACATCGTGAAAGTATGGTCTCTTTGGCAAAAGAAAAACCAAATAAATGCAGTGAACTGACTTCCAATTTAGTGCAAGCTCTAACTATGGTAATAACAGAGTGGTATAACAGTAAATGACCATCTAGAATTTAATGAACTAAATATAATAGAAAAAACGGGTTATAATAATAACGACCTAATGAGTCTAGGTTAGCGAAAGAGAGGATGTAAGTCATAGTTAGAAATTGGAGATAGTACAGGATACTTACCTAGAAGGGTGGGAAAAGAAATCTAGGGTGGGAAAATATTCGCCTCCTGTCTTTAATAAAATTTAGATTATTCGGTCACTAGGAGCTAGAATAATCCCGAATTTTATGGCAAGACAGGAGGCTTCATATTTGCTATTTTAACGCACAGATAGCAAGGACAGAGAAACGTGAGGAGAGTGTCTAAAATAAAAGGTACGGAAGGTGGATTCTCTAGACCAATCAGCGGAGGATAGAATTTCCGCTAAGGAACCTCCAGCTAAGAGTGCTGAAGAGGCGGCTGCGCCTCTAACCGAGTGAGCCCCGAAAGATGCATCAATGCCAGCCAGGGCTAGGAGCCATTTAATCCAGCGTGCAATGGTAGGGCACGAAACTGGTTTGTGAGGCCGTACATAGGATACCAGGAGGGGCCCGATAGGTGCTCTGAGAAGGGTAGTGCGAGTGATATAGTGTCTTATGCACCGG
Organism: Pelobates fuscus; assembly: GCF_036172605.1. Lineage (NCBI taxonomy): Eukaryota > Metazoa > Chordata > Amphibia > Anura > Pelobatidae > Pelobates > Pelobates fuscus. The sequence goes on from NC_086321.1 coordinate 210,520,647, forward strand.
GCTACGCATAGGAGTGGTCTCTCCGAGAAGTAAGGGTAGCTCACGGTAGATGAGTTGGTCTTAGTGCGTCTAGTGATGTGAAAGTGTACCCCCTCTGGTGTGAAATCGAGGGCGTGAAAGTCGAAAGCTCTGATGTCGGAAACTCTTCGGAAGGAGACCAAGCAGAGGAGGAGAGATAATTTGGCTGATAATTGGCGTAGGGAAAGCGCTTTGTTGTCCGGCCAAGCTTCCAAGAACGTGAGCATGACGGCAACGTCCCAGAATTGATTATATTTGGGATTCGGGGGTCTAGCGATGCGGATGCCCCGCAAGAGTCTGCAGACAGACGGGTGTTTGCCCACCGAAGAGCCTTCTATAGGAACGTGCGCTGCAGAAATAGCAGACCGAAACACGTTAATGGTCCGGTAGGATTTACCCTGGTCGAATAGAGACGACAGGAAGTTAATAATATTAATTATAGGTGTTGAAAAGGGATCAAGGTTCCTTTCCAAGCACCAGCAACTCCATAGGCGCCATGCAGAGATGTAAGAGCGTCTGGTTCCTGGGGCCCATGAGTCCCAAAGGAGTCCCTGAGCAGTTGTCGAAAGGCCTGAGACATTCCACGATCCCCTGAAATGGTCCAAGCCACTAGTTGGAGATGGTCTTGGATCGCCAATGGGTGAAAGTTGCCTATCGAGTCTCTGAGGAGGTCGTGGGTGCAGGGTAGCAGCAGGGGAAAGTCCACTGACATTTCCAGTAGGTAAGGGTACCATGGTTGGGCCCGCCATAGCGGGGTCACTAGAGTTATCTTGACACCTTGAGTTCTGAGAAGTTGTAGCGTGCGTGGAATCATGGAGAATGGAGGGAACGCATATGCCCCTGACATCGGCCACTTCTGTAGGAAGGCATCGACTGCAAGGCACGCTGGGTCCGGTAACCAGCTGTAAAAAGCGGCCGTCTGCCTGTTGAGGCGAGATGCAAAGAGGTCCAGGTTGAATGGTCCCCGGCAAATCTGGAGATGCTGAAATATTTGTGGATTCAGTTGCCAATCGCTGGAGTCCCTCCAGTGGCGGGAGAACCAGTCTGCGACGAGGTTGTCTGTTCCCGGCAGATATTCCGCTCGCAGGGAGATATTCCGAAGGGGAGGCAGGTGAACTGCCATAGTGTCTGTTCCCAACGAAACTGAAGGAGGCAGCGGTGTGCTGGTGTTACCGGCACCGTGAGGTATGCATCCTTTAGGTCGAAGCGAGAGAACCAATCTCCCTTGGAGACCAATCTCTCAATAAATGGATCCCTTCCATTTTGAAGTGACGGTATACGATGAAATTGTTCAGATCTTTCAGGTTGATGACTGGTCGTAGACCCCCTGATTTTTTCTTTACCAGAAACATGTTGCTTACGAAGACCTGTGGGCCCACAACTCGTTCGATCGCACCTTTGGTGCATAGATCGTTGAGTTCGCTCCGTAGAGCCGACTCGTCTAGCAAAGACATTTTTATTGGGGTAGGAAGGGAACTTTGAATTGGTTCGACTGAAAAATCCAGGTGGAACCCGGACACCGTTTGAAGGATCCAAGGATCCTGAGTTAGTTGAGACCACTGTTGGGAAAAAAGGGTTAACCGGCCTGCAATAGGAATAAGAGAATAAGGAAGGTCCATTACCTGTAGCAGAGCGACCGCGTAGGGAAGCGGATCCACGTCCTCGGATTGCTCCGTGAGAGGGAAAAAATTGTCTGTGTTGGAATCGGGTATTGCCCGAGTTCCAGATGTCTGAAGGTCGAGGCCTGTAGCCTGTGAAGGCGGCTCTGCCAGTCGCTCGGCCTCTATAGCGACCATCTCTTCCGGAAAAACGCTGAGAGCGAAATACCTTGCGAATAGAGGATTGTGCCTTTGTCAGTGTTGTAAAAACAGAGACGTGTTTACTTAGTTCTTTTATGAACTTGTCTCCAAATAACATGCCTTGAGCCTCTGGACCAAGTTCTTTGGTGCCTAGTTCGGCAAGTTTAGCATCAATTTTATAAAGGACGGCTTTCCGCCGCTCTGTTGATATTGCCACATTGGCATTGCCTAAAAGGCATAAGGCCCTTTGTGCCCACTCTCGCACCATATGTGCGTCAAATGTGCCACCTGATAAAGCCTCGTCTGCAGTAATGAAGATTTGTATGAGCGGGCCCGCCACATCCATCAACTTGTCTTGAGCAGTTTTAAGACCCTGTTCTAGACCTTTACAAGGGTCTTTCCCTGACTTGGTTAGAAAGGTCACAAGGAAGGGGTCGAATTCTGGTGTATTGGCCACCTTGTCTGGGATGGTGGGGCATGGGCATTCAGCCCTTAATTTGGCTCTCACCTCTTTTTCTAAAGGCCGACGGAGCCACATTCTACAATATTTGGCAATGTGGTCTGGGGGTGTCCATTCGGCCGATCTAGGGTGCTTAATGCACCTGGGGTCAAATAGAGGGCGTCCAGAGGTGTCAAATAAGGTATCCATGGGATCAGACTCCGATTGGAGTTCCTCTAGAGGTATGAGGGGTTCATTAGTTGCAGAATCGGATGGATAAAGGTCTCGGAATGTCTTATGAGGCGGAGCCTCAGTATCAGAGTGTTCTGCGTAGTATTCGTCTAATACTTGGAGGTTAAAGTCAGAGGTAGAACCCTCAAATGCGTCAAAATCATGTTTGGGTTTTGAATAGGGCACTTTAGGGTGTTTAGCGGGCGCTTTGCCTTTACCGGCGGTGGCGCTATCGCCCTTCCAAGGGCGTTTGCGAGGGGCTCCTTCATGTTCCGAAGTGTGAGAATCTTCGGAATCTGAGAGTTGGGTAATGGTCGCCGTAGGGGCTCGTATTGTCTGCTCGCTGAAAGCCGCTAAAGCTTTAGGAATAGATTCAGTGATGGCATTGAATAGCCAAGCCTTAAGTTCGGCAGAAACTGCTGGTTCTGGCACATCAGACATAATGTCAATAACAGTGGGGTCACCACAAAAGAAAATAATATTATATACAATATATATATATATAGTTTAAAAAATTATTATTATTTTTTTTTTTAATTTTTTAAATTTGTATTATTTTTAATTTTGGTATGCAGACAAACTAATTACAATGAGGCGGTGGACTTATACAGAAAGTAATTTTTGTAACAGTGGGGTTCATCCACAATATATCAATGGGGTTCACTCAGAGAGAGAAGGACAATGAAATGTCCAAAATCAAATAACAGGTATGTGCCTGTGTTATCAAATAGGGATTACCCTGTATAGAGGCAGAAAAAAAGGGGGGTCACCCTTGAAGGAAGGCTAGAGGGGGTCACCCTCTGAATAAAGGCTTGAGGGGGTCACCCTCAGTATCAAGCAAGGATTTTTTAAGTTGAAAAAACCTGTCAAGAAAAAAGGGAAATTTTGAGTATGTATCTTTAATGATTTAAAATAAAAAGGTCTGGGGCTTTAAGGGATAAAAGTACTTACCGAACAGCTGGGTCGCGTTCTGCAGTGGGAGCTGAAATGCGAGTGAACCGCCGCGCATAAAATTTCCGCAAGATGGCGCTGAGAGGAAGCCCGGAAAAAGGTAAATAGAAATGGCCGCGGAAAGAAAAGGGCGGGAAACGTCTCTATGGAGACGCAATGCAACACACGAAGTGTGTGAGGGAAAAAACAGAGCGTAGCGGACCGGCAAAATGCCGGGCGCTGCGGGGAAAAGTGTGCCAGTTAAACAGACAGTATAAGAATACAAGTATGGTAGAAAAAATAAGAGAGGCAATTGTGTTTATAGGTTGACTGGGGAGTCAGCCCATGTCACCTAAGCAGTGTGTAAAAGCACAGAAAGGCTGAGAAAAAATACTAGAATAAGTAAATGAATAAATATATATAATATTAAAGCAATATACTCATATATATATATATATATATATAAATCGAGCATAAATAGGAGTATAATTAGAATAGACTCACCTGGGAGGCTAAGCAGCAAAGAAAGAGGAATTGGGAGGAGCCTGATGACAGTTTATATTGCTGTGATGCACTCTGATTGGTTAAACTTTTTTTACACTGCTGTTAACTGTTTCTTTGCTGCTGGGAGTTTCAGTAAAGAAAGATAAGCAAATATGAAGCCTCCTGTCTTGCCATAAAATTATGTCAATCCCATGTAAAGATACCAAATTTGGAAACTATCCACTAAAAACCTAAAACAGCAAAAATAAAAAAGCCTTTTCTTAATTTTGGTATTTTATGTGCACAGTAGATATGTTCCTAACTTGGTACCCTTAATTATGGTAACCCAATGTACCCAATGTAAGGATACAAAATTAGGGAGGCATCTACTAAACAGCTGAAATCGCAAAAATAAGAAAAGATAGGTCCCTAATTTGCTATCCTCATAAAAATGAATACATTAGAAAATTTCTGATCAGTTAGTACCAAATTTGTTCATTTTCGGTTTGTTTGGTTGTGTAAGAAAGTCGCTAGTAGGAAGTTGCCAATGTTGTGCTTTTAACTATGGCAATCTCACACAATGATACTAAATAGGGAGCTATCTACTAAAAAACTGAAAGAGCAAAAATAAGAAAAGATGAGTCCCTGATTTGCTATCCTCATGAAAACAAAAGGATCCAAAACCTTTTGGATCAATTAGTTACAAATTCATTCATTCTAGGTTTGTTAAGTTGTGTATAAATTTGGAAGTTCAGAGTCTTCAAAATTGCTGAATTTGTCTGAAATTCTATTCAGACAAAACAAATTGCACATGTCTATATAATACTCCTGCAGCTATAATGCTAGCATAGCATTAGAGAAGATGTTGTCTACAAATCTGGAGTGCCGAAAGTGGAACAAAGTGGAACAAAGTGGAACAAAGTGGAATTTATTCCAGTTGCTGACCTGCAATACCATTATAACAAATAAGAACATATCTATGAATTTGCAAAGAGCAATTTCACTATATATGTAAATGGAAGAACTGCTATTCAATTACTAGAGTTAAAATGATCTTGTGTAATACAACCCAGGCCATTAATGGATTAACAGAATTGGTAATATCCAATATCTAATAAACAAGACTTGGTAAACTAATTGGTTATAATCGAAAATGTTTTAATTTTTCACAGTTTTAAACCCCTTACAGGTTTTTTTTTATTTTAGTTTAAAAAGATACTCAAAGTAGAATATGCAATTGAACTAGAGAGTAAAATTGTAAAATGTACAATCTTTCCAGAGATTACTGCTTGATAGTGATGTCCCGGACGGTTCGCTGGCGAATAGTTCCTGGCGAACATAGCGTGTTCACGTTCGCGGCGGCGGGCGAACATATGCAATGTTCGGTCCGCCCCCTATTCGTCATTATTGAGTAAACTTTGACCCTGTACCTCACATTCAGCAGACACATTCCAGCCAATCAGCAGCAGACCCTCCCTTCCAGACCCTCCCACCTCCTGGACAGCATCCATTTAATCTTCGTTCGGAAGCTGCATTCATTTTCTTTTTTTTTCAATTTATTATTTTTTATTATTATTTTTTTCAGTGCATATAAATGTTACAAGCAGATACTCCCCCAGACACTCTGTATTACTGCAGATACTCCCACCAGACACTCTGTGTTACTGCAGATACTCCCTCCAGACACTGTGTTACTGCAGATACTCCCCCCAGACAATCTGTGTTACTGCAGATACTCCCCCAGACACTCTGTGTTACTGCAGATACTCCCCCAGACACTCTGTGTTACTGCAGATACTCCCCCAGACACCCTGTGTTACTGCAGATACTCCCTCCAGACACCCTGTGTTACTGCAGATACTCCCTCCAGACACTCTGTATTACTGCAGATACTCCCACCAGACACTGACACAGAGCAGAATAGGGACTGTTCCCCCTACATAGGGTCACTTGGCAGATATGGATTGACACCTATCCTAAGGATCCCTGATACACACTGACACAGAGCAGAATAGGGACTGTTCCCCCTACATAGGGTCACTTGGCAGATATGGATTGACACCTATCCTAAGGATCCCTGATACACACTGACACAGAGCAGAATAGGGACTGTTCCCCCTACATAGGGTCACTTAGCAGATATGGATTGACACATATCCTAAGCATCCCTGATACACACTGACACAGAGCAGAATAGGGACTGTTCCCCATACATAGGGTCACTTGGCAGATATGGATTGACACCTATCCTAAGGATCCCTGATACACACTGACACAGAGCAGAATAGGGACTGTTCCCCCTACATAGGGTCACTTAGCAGATATGGATTGACACATATCCTAAGCATCCCTGATACACACTGACACAGAGCAGAATAGGGACTGTTCCCCATACATAGGGTCACTTGGCAGATATGGATTGACACCTATCCTAAGGATCCCTGATACACACTGACACAGAGCAGAATAGGGACTGTTCCCCCTACATAGGGTCACTTGGCAGATATGGATTGACACCTGTCCTAAGGATCCCTGATACACACTAACACAGAGCAGAATAGGGACTGTTCCCCCTACATAGGGTCACTTGGCAGATATGGATTAACACCTATCCTAAGGATCCCTGATACACACTGACACAGAGCAGAATAGGGACTGTTCCCCCTACATAGGGTCACTTGGCAGATATGGATTGACACCTATCCTAAGGATCCCTGATACACACTGACACAGAGCAGAATAGGGTCTGTTTTTTCCCCTACATAGGGTCACTTGGCAGATATGGATTGACACCTGTCCTCAGGGACCCTGATACACACTGGGGGGGGGACCTACTTTCCTCCAACCCGCCCCCACCCCTGCGCGGTGGGTGGGGGCCATAAAAATAATGAGGGGGGGATCTACTGTCCTCCCCCCGGCCCCCACCCCTGCGCGGTGGGTGGAGGCCATAAATCACAATGGGGGGGACCTACTGTCCTCCCCACGCCCCCACTCCTGAGCGGTGGGTGGGGGCCATAAAAATAATGAGGTGGGGACCTACTGTCCTGCCCCCCTGCCCCCACCCCTGCGCGGTGGGTGGGGGCCATAAAAATAATGAGGGGGGGGGAACTACTGTCCTCCCCCCCGGCCCCCACCCCTACGCGATGAAAGGGGGCCATAAATCACAATGGGGGGACCTACTGTCCTCCCCCATCCCTGCGCGGTGGGTGGGGGCCATAAAAATAAAAAGGGGGGGCCTACTGTCCTCTCCCCCTGGCCCCCACCCCTGCACGGTGACTTGACTTATTGATTGGATTCATCCCATTCATGTAAGAAGAAATTTACGATTAATTCAATGTTATCAACCTGTTAATAAACAATAACCATGAACATAGGTATAAACAAAAATGATTGTCTATTTAAATATATATATATATATATATATATATATATATATATATATATATATGACATACTGTAAAAAAGGCTTGCATTCACGGTCTGTTTCTTTTATAAAAGTTTTCTTCTTTATTCCAAATCTTGTTAAAACATAATCTTAGTCATCGTTTGATTGATTATGTTTTAACAAGATTTGGAATAAAGAAGAAAACTTTTATAAAAGAAACAGACCGTGAGTGCAAGCCTTTTTTCCGGTATGTCTTATTAATTTTGGGTATGGCTGTAATGCACCCAGCATTTTGCAAAATATCTGAAAGTGTGTGTGCAGGGAACTAAAGGAAAAAGATAAAATAAAATTATATATATATATATATATATATATATATATATATATATATATATATATATATATAGCAATAGAAAAAAGTTTTCCTTTTAATCCAATACACAAATTCGACGTTTCAGCTCTCTCTCAGAGCTTTCATCAGGACATATACAAATTTAAAAAAAAAATAAGCAGACTTATATAGGGAGCTAAAATCAAGGTAAGTACTCACTTTTGCAGCTGATGGCCATTTCCCATTCCCGCCCGATCGCTCAGGTTGCCTATGCGTGTACTTCCGGGTATGGTCATGTGACCAGCTTAAGGAGTTCCGATTCGCCGAGCACACCACGTTTCCTGGGCAACCATGGGCGCATTACCTCATTGGTTGATCCCCCGTGTACTGGTGCCGTCAGGGCTCAAAATTCATCATTGCCACGGACTTCCTATTTACACATCGCCATGGCAACCTGATCGCAGCCGGGCTGGTTTCTGGGAAGAGAAATGTACAGAGAAATATGAAGTGGAGGAACACACCAATCTATATGTTAATACACTAAGACTATGTGAAATTTAATCTTATTATGTGCTTAATCGTGCATGTTAATGTAGATTATCTGCTTAACTGTGCATAATGATATGCCTTGTATATAGGGAGCAAATTGTTATCTGCTCATAGAAATGAGTGAAAAGCATAATAAACATATGATAAGAATATAGTGAAAAAAAAATTCAAAACCACTTAGCAAATATAGACATGTGAAGAAACGTGTTTGACAAATATTACATGAGTTCCTAATCAATGTGGTTACATTAGATATGAGGAATTATTATATAAAAACATTTTTTGTGCCACAGACTATTTTTTAATGCCACAGACTATTTTTTAATTAGGCCACCTACCCATCCCCATTCTAACAATTAAGTGTCTGATGTTTCCTCCACAAGTAAATCATTATTATATTTCAAAAAATCCTGCTTTTGCGAGCCCACCTTAAATCATTATCATAAAACATTATTAATATGGAATTCTTAATTAACAGTATCAATGACCAAAACTAGTGTCCAAACTTCATAGTGCACGACCAGTTCTATATCACGCCACATGTCAAATTATCACTCCAAAAAAACTGTTAAGGAGTATTTTTCGTTCAGGCCCTTGGGTGCCAAGGTGTTCAGTTGTGTTATCCAATATATTTCACACTGCATCAAGAATCTGCCTCTGTCACCTCCTCGGGCTGAGACAGGTACATGTTCAATTGCCACACATCTCAAGGAGGATAGTTGATGTTGATACTCCAAAAAATGTCGGGCCACAGGTTTGTCCGACTTGCCATCACGATAGGCAAGCCGGATGCTGGATCTGTGGCCCCTAATTCTCTCGCAGAGTGCCGTCTCTGTTTTACCAATATAGTTGAGGCCACAGGGGCATGTCAACTTATAGATAACGTGATCTGTCCTGCAATGAATTCGTTGTCGAATTTTATAAATTTTGCCGGTGTATGGGTGACTAAAGGTTTTGGAGGGGATGATGTGCCCACAAGTGACACATCCCAAACACCTAACGCACCCAACATTCTTACTCTCTTTCAATGCAGGGTTATAGCAATGTTGTGGATCAGTTCTAACCAGCAGATCACGCAAGTTTTTATTCCGTCGGTAGCAGAATAGCGTTTTTTGGCGTAACTCATCTGGGAGAGTGGGATCAACTTCAATTATATTCCAATTTTGTCGTATAGATGATGTCAATTCCTTAGACGCAGTGTTAAAATTCATAGGAAAAATGGGTCTAGTGTTAGCCATTTTCTTAATAGGTGTTGGTGTAGACAACGTTGTTTTAGCCTTCAACAATATCTAGGATACTCCTAGGGTATCCGCGTGCCTGGAATTTCTTATACATGTCCCCCAATTGTAGGTCACCTTGGAAGCTTTGAGAATTGTTGCGTAATACTCTCAAGAATTGTGTGTAGGGCAAGGACTCTTTAAGATGCTTTGGATGAGCACTTTCAAAAAGCAGTAAAGTGTTGCGATCAGTGGATTTAGTGAACAGTTTAAATTCCAATTTCTTGTTGATGTTCATAATTTCCACGTCCAAAAATTGGACACTCTTCTCATCAATGTTGGCAGTCAGTCTTACCGGTGTAGGTAGCTCGTTAAGGTTTTGTACAAACTGTACTGCTTCGTTTTTAGAGCCTTGCCATAGAATCAAAATGTCATCGATGAATCTAAAATATTTAACAATTAAATGGCCATACTGTTGAAAGATGTATTTCATCTCGTATTCGTACATATACGCGTTAGCATACATGGGGGCCATCGCTGCCCCCATGGATGTTTCCGCTATCTGTAGATACCACTGTGATTCAAAACGAAAGTAGTTGTTCTGTAAAGCAATCAGAAGCAATTCCAAAGCAAACTCAATTGACGGACCTTTGTAGCTTGGAGAATGGGTGAGGAGGTTCCGCATGGCCTGCACACCTTCTTCATGTGGGATGATTGTGTACAGGCTCCCCACATCCATTGTAATGAGAACCCCATCAAACTCCTCTACCTGCTTGAGTTGTTGCAGCAGATCAGGGGTGTCTCTAATGCAGGTGCTGAGAGACGTTACTGGATCTTTAAAGATATAGTCAAGGTACTTGGCTATGGGTTCCAACAAGCCCTGTACTGCTGAGACTATTGGACGGCCTGGCGGTGTTTTTTAATTTTGATGTATTTTTGGTAATGTGTAGATTATCGGAGTTCTGGGATGTTTCTTTTGTAAATATTGAAACAGGACCAGGTCAATGTGTCCAGCTTGTAGACCAAATTGTAATGTTTCACTGATTCTGTTAGCAATTAGAGTTGTGGGATCACTGTCCAGTGGTTTATAGGTATCAGGATCCATTAATTGTTGTTTAATCTCCTTTGCATATTCGGAGTAATTCAAGATCACAATCCCACCTCCTTTGTCCGCCGGTCGTATTACAATTTTCGGATCCGTAGCCAAGTTTTGTACTAATTCACGTTCTTTCTTTGAAAGGTTGGAGTGCATCTGTTTATGTTTCTTCAACATGGCATCAGTTTCATTTTGGACCGTTGTTAGAAAGGATTTAATAGCCACTTGAGTTGAAGGAGGGTCAAAAGTGCTGGGGGTTCTGAATTTGTAAGGTGTCCCAATAGTTGATGAGGGAGTCAAAGATTTTGGTTTCTGAAAAAAATCTTTTAGTCTGATTGTACGACCAAATTTAAATAATTCTATATCCCATTTAAAGTGGTTAGGGGGAGTGGTAGGTATAAACGACAAGCCTTTACTCAAGATATTCACCTCCAAAGGTGAAAGTTCCCTCGTAGATAAATTGAAAATTGGAATCACTTGCGTATCGGTGGTTTCCCTTTTTGACCAATGGGGACGTCCCTTACATCCACGTCTGGTGTTTGTCCTTTTGCATTTTTGAATTTGCTTCTTGTGACCATTGTCGGTTGTTTCTCCGCACTCAATTCCCCTTCTCTGTCTAAAAAATGTACAGAGGGTCCTCTTTGACTACCCTCTCCCTCTGATGCGGATTCACCTGATGTTACATCGATGGTAGCGATATTCGGTTTCACTATTCTCCTCTGGAATCTTCACTGTTTCCCTCTCTGCTCACCTGATAGCCATCGATATACTGAATATTCTTGGTAATCCAATTGCACCCTCTCCATCTTCTGTCGCTTGAATTTGATCAGCTGGTTCTTATATTTGAGGACTTCTTCACTCAATTTCAATGCCGTGTTGTTACCCTCTTGTGTGTTGAGAAGTAATGCATACTCTGTTTCAACAATTTGTATTTTCTTCCGGATTTCCACCAGATCCTCCTTAACATCCTGTATTATTATAAGCATAAGGTCTAGTGAGCACTTATTTAGGACTGCTGTCCAGTCTCTACAGACCTTAGCTTTTGCTCTCTCAATTGTAGGGATATTCCTCACACGGAACCCCCTTGGTACTTGTTTCGCTCTGTGGTAGTCGGAAAGAAAAATTCCGTGAAGGTCTAGATCAACCTCTTTTTTCTTCAACTTCAGAAGTTTGAAATATACATCACGTAGTGTTGTAGTGGTGGGTAGCTCTACGCTGGACATACTCCATAGTATCTCCTCAGCCTGGGCATCGCTGAATTGGAGCGTGATAGCTTGAGGGGCACATGCCCCTGACTGCTGTAGGAAGTCCTCCATCAGCTTGTGCAGTATATTCCTAGTAAACTTGTGTCAGGTGGTGTAAGCACCTTCAAGCCACCTCGTATGAATTAAATATAAAAAATAACTTGTATTGGTATGCCTTAGAAAAGGTACTGTAGCCTTAAGAAATCCCAAAATGAAAACAAATTGCTACCGGCAAACCACATGTGTATTGCCGTTATCAAACAAAATTGTCCCAAAAATTCAGTCTTTTTCCCTTCAGTAGTGGGGAAGTTTTGCAGCTATTTGCAATAATGTTAGTGGGTGCATAGAGAGAGGGATAGCCAGGCCCTCAATAGTAACATAGATGCAAACAGCTCTTGCACTCTTCACTGTATATTCGGTACCTGGTGCTCTGGTAGCTCATGCACAGCAATAGAAAAAAATACCAGCACTCCTCGGATTTCCAAATGAAGTTTTCCTTTTAATCCAATACACAAATTCGACGTTTCAGCTCTCTCTCAGAGCTTTCATCAGGACATATACAAATGTAAAAAAAATAAGCAGACTTATATAGGGAGCTAAAATCAAGGTAAGTACTCACTTACCTTTTTTCACTAAATTCTTATCATATGTTTATTATGTTTTTCACTCATTTCTATGAGCAGATAACAATTTGCTCCCTATATACAAGGCATATCATTATGCACAGTTAAGCAGATAACCTACATTAACATGCACGATTAAGCACATAATAAGATTACATTTCACATAGTCTTAGTGTATTAACATATAGATTGGTGTGTTCCTCCACTTCATATTTCTCTGTACATTTCTCTTCCCAGAAACCAGCCCGGCTGCGATCAGGTTGCCATGGCGATGTGTAAATAGGAAGTCCGTGGCAATGATGAATTTTGAGCCCTGACGGCACCAGTACACGGGGGATCAACCAATGAGGTAATGCGCCCATGGTTGCCCAGGAAACGTGGTGTGCTCGGCGAATCGGAACTCCTTAAGCTGGTCACATGACCATACCCGGAAGTACACGCATAGGCAACCTGAGCGATCGGGCGGGAATGGGAAATGGCCATCAGCTGCAAAAGTGAGTACTTACCTTGATTTTAGCTCCCTATATAAGTCTGCTTATTTTTTTTAAAATTTGTATATGTTCTGATGAAAGCTCTGAGAGAGAGCTGAAACGTCGAATTTGTCTATTGGATTAAAAGGAAAACTTCATTTGGAAATCCGAGGAGTGCTGGTATTTTTTTCTATTGCTGTGCATGAGCTACCAGAGCACCAGGTACCGAATATACAGTGAAGAGTGCAAAAGCTGTTTGCATCTATATATATATATGTATATTTAGGAAAGGGGTTTCAAGGTGAAGCGGGGATTGCAAATGTATGTTTGTGTACACTGTGAGTGCAGATATGTTTGACTGGGCCACGGGAAAAATACATTTATTTACATCACTGGTTACATATCCACACCTACATCAACATTCACATCATACATTTACACATCTGAATTAATATAGTCACATACTGATTGGTTGGATAACTTATTTTAAAATACTTAATTTTTTAAAAATACTGAAAAGAAAGTGTTGTGGTAGGGTAACATTTCATTGCAATATAGTTTGTGCTGTATCATAGAAAGGGATATTCACCAACTTTGGCTTCATTAAGTAGTTTTGGTGTAGAGATCATGCCTCTGTAGTCTCACTGCTCAAAACTCTGCCATTTAGGAGTTATTATGTTCTCTAAACCCCCCCACCTCCCCCCCCCCCAAAAAAAAAAAACAACTCTTTTCTATTTGTCATGTTTGCTCACAGAGGATAAAATTAAATGAATAAAACAATTTGTAGAGTAATACAATATATTTTCTTAGTTTAAACTATTTATTTAGTGCCACTATCTATGTTATGGATGGATACTTTATTTAAAAAAAAAAAAAGAAAAAAAAAGTAACTTTATTTGGTAAATACAAATTTACTGATGGACCAGAAAAAAATTATATAAAAATAGTGTATTCAGAAAAGAATATCTGTTGCATTCCGTTATAATACATCAAATTATATATACAAAGTGATCAATAAATGTAATCAAGACAAAGAAATTCAATTTATGACATTTCTTACCATAACTGATGCATTCATAAATTAAAACGTATATATACATCTTGAAAACAATTATTAATGGTGCCCCTTACACAGTTCTTCAGATGATATTATACACTATCTTCTGAATCTCTGCCAAGTTTTTGCAATGTATAACATAGTGATGGAATATATATATATATATATATATATATATATATATATATATACACAATACACAAGATCCAGCGTACTCTCCTATCTACTAAACAGCAACTTCAATGTTGACAGATTTTATTAGTTTTTAAAAGTTTTTTTTTAAAACACCTAATCTAGGAAAAAAATAATGGGGATTTAGTTACATTATATGATCATACATTGCATAAGCCTGCCACAACGTCAATGTACCCCATCTTTGGCAGGTCCTACTCTCACAGTCTAATATATATATACTTATTATATATACTTATTTCATAAGTGTTGATTAGCATTATGTTTCACCTAGCTTCATTATAGCAATAAAATATACATAAAATATACATACTTTCCTTTTGAGATGTAAGCATGTAATTAAAACTCGTAATCTTACTTATATCCAAATAGTAAAATATATTAAATTCACATTATGCATGATATAAATTATGAACTATTCTACACGTCTATAAATGTCTATAAATTGTTTCTGAGTTTTAAGAAAAACATTTGTGACATTTTTTTATAAATTGTTTTATTTCTTTAATAATTTGTTGCATTACAGTGTTTTTTTTTTCTTAATTAGGTGGTTGAAACCAGTGCACAGTTTTAATCATGTATTTTATTACACTATGACCTAGTTCTCTGCCAGTGACATGTGAGATGGTGTGTTGTCTTTCCTAAGAAGATGTAACAGAGTTTGATGGATGTATACTCATTCCTAAACTCATTACAACAAGCTTCCCATCCATCTAGTAAAATGCTATGATACAAAGATGGAAGGTGCTATAAATCATAATATCCCTGCCACTTCAAGCTAATTCATTAGAAATACTCTCTCTCTCTCTCTCTCTCTCTCTCTCTCTCTCTCTCTCTCTCTCTCTCTCTCTCTCTCTCTCGTGTATATTGCAAGCAGAAAGACAGAAAGACAACAAAGTAGTTTTGTCTGTGCTATATAACCCCCGGAATGGTCTAAAACTAATTCATTTCATATTGTTTTATATATTGCTAATTTTTCAACCTTGTTAAGATTACCATATTTTGACCTTCTTAAAAATAAAAGTTTAGTTACTTTTTTCTCTACTTTTTTATTTGACCATGATGATACATTACGTTTTATTACTTCTCGTAATACATTTTTTGTGTGTGTAAGTTTTTCTATAGTAATATTACATTTCATAATATAAAAAAAATGTATACATTTAAAGGGAGTGAATTAAATATTATACTCTGTATCATTCACTTTTTGTGTTGATATCCTATATGACTGGCAGCATTGAGAAAGAAAAACAGACAGCTACTCTTCCTAGCTTATCCAAATCTGGTTATACATGAAAAGAAGAATAATTAATTTAGACAGAGGGCCAGTGATCTTTGGCCCTAATCTAAACCACTTAATTTCCAGTTTACAACTACCATTGTGCTCAGCAGGTTAATAGATGGACTCAACTGTACTGTTGCTGTGCACTTGGAATTACAGGATGTACAGCAGACAGAGGACAAAAATGTAATTAAAAGGACACTATAGTCACTAGAACAACTACAGCTTAATGTAGTTGTTCTGGTGATTATAATAGCTCCTTCGGGCATTTTCATGTAACCATTGCCCCTAGGGAAAACTCCAAGTGGCCACACCATAGATTGTCACTGGAGGGGCTTCCTGCTGTTCAGCGTCCCTACGTTCTGCATGGAGATGCCAAATTTTCCTCACAGAGATGCATTGATTCAATGCATCTCTATGAGGGGGTCCTGATTGGCCCCAAACGGCATTTGGCCCAGCCCCGTGACGATTTTAGCCATTCCAATGCTTTCTCTATGGGAAAGCATTGGATTGGCTAAAAATCTGCCATTTTTATGATGTCACAAAGGGGATGAAGCTAGCACCGGCGCTGGAAATAAGGGGAGTTTTAAACTTTTATAGGGGGCCTAAGGGTGGGGTAAGCCACCTAAATGGTGGGTGTAGCATTATAGGTTCAGGAATACATGTTTGTAAATAAAATTCCGATCTGATCCGATCTGTGCTGCGGCTGCAGCCACTTAGTAGATAGCTCCCTAATTCCCACGGTATTAGGGAGCTATCTACCAAAAGGCTGAAAGGCCTAAATTGAACCTATTGCCCCCCCAGTTCTCACCCATGAGCAGCGGGTGGGGGCCCTAAATGAACATGGGGGGACCTATTGTTGTCCCCCACTGGCTCCCAGCAATAAGCGGTGGGTGCCCTAAGTGATAATGAGGGGGGACCAATTGTCCTCCCCCCGGCCCCCTCCAAACCAACCAATCAGAGCGCTCTGAGTCAAATTGCAGGGCATGGAAAGGCTTTATAAGCCTTTCTCTACCCCGCAGAGCTCAGTCTGCGCAGTGCCCTCACTGGGTGCAGATGGATTATTTTTTTAACGTTGGGATTTTTTTTAGGGGGGGGGGGGCGTATTTTTTTTTGTTCAACGGGTATTATGGATTTTTATTTGGCCTTTTTTGGGGTTGAAAAAAGAAGGTCTTAGAAAAATGAAGATATCAAATGGTAAGTATTTATTTATTTACAGATATTTAGTCTTATTGTCTCCCCCTCACTATTTTTAGGGTGAGGGCGTAGGTAGGGCTTTATTTTTATTTTTTTGGGGGGTAAATAGGGGCTTGAGGACACCTAGTCACCTGGGGGGGTATTGTTACATTTTGCCCCCACCCACCGCTCATAAGTGGGGGCCAGGGGGGACAATAGGTCCCCCCAATTGCCATTTAAGGCCCCACCTGTTGCCCATGGGTGGAGGCAAGGAGGTACAATAGGTCCCCCATCTTCTTTTAGATCCCCCACCTGCCGCTCATGAATGGGGCCCTATTTTTACTTAGGTCCCCCACCCACCGCTCATGGGTGGGGGCCAGGGGGATAGACAATAGCTCTCCCCCATTTTCATATAGGGCCCCCACCTGCCACTCATGGGTGGGGCCGGGGAGGAAAATAGGCTCCCCTCATTGTCTTTTAGGGCCCCCACCCGCCACTCATTGGTGGGGGCCAGAAGGGAGGACAAAATGTCCCCCAATTTCATTTAGGGCCCCCACCCACCGCTCATGGGTGGTGGCCAGGGGGGGACAATAGGTTACCCCTCATTGTCTTTTAAGGCCTCCACCCGCCACTCATGGGTGGGGGCAGGGAAGGAGGACAAAAGATTCCCCCATTTTCATTTAGGGCCCCCACCCACCGCTCATGGGTGGGGGCCGGGGGATGGACAATAGCTCTCCCCCATTTTCATATAGGGCCCCCACCCACCGCTCATGGGTGGTGGCCACGGGGGGACAGTAGGTTCCCCCTCATTGTCTTTTAAGGCCCCCACCTGTCCCTCATGGGTGGGGGCTGGGAAGGAGGACAAAAGGTCCCCCATTTTCATTTAGGGCCCCCACCCACCGCTCATGGGTGGGGGCTGGGGGATGGACAATAGCTCTCCCCCATTTTCATATAGGGCCCCCACCTGCCACTCATGGGTGGGGGCCTGATAGGATAATAGGTTCCCCTCATTGTCTTTTAGGGTCCCCACCCGCCACTCATGGGTAGGAGCCGGGAGGGAGGACAACAGGTCCCCCCATTTTCATTTAGGGCCCCCACCCATCGCTCATGGGTGGGGGCCAATGGGGACCCTATGTCCCCTGTTTAGTTGCATAGCCCCAACTCACGGGGCACAGGTGGGGGTTAGTTAGTAGATGCTTTTGTTTACCACTGGTCACAGGCTGCGCACTTGGGAGATTATATTCTCCCTTATGTTAATATCGGGGCTATATTGACCCCCATAGAGTGAGGGAGGACAAGGGAGGATTAGGAAGCGGCGGGAAGCACAGCTCTCTGCCTCTTATATTTTTACATATTACAAGAAGGGAGCTGCGAGCGAGCCCGTAGCTCTGTCCTTGTAATAAACTGAACAAACAAACAAGCAAACACCGATATTCGGTGATTGTGTGTTCATCTGAAATTTCTATTCATTCCTTCTGACGAAAGAATGAATAGATGAAATTCCCGTCTGAATTTTGGACAATAGCGAATGCCCAAGTGTTTAACTGGGCATGCGTGGGAATTTCACAGCGCTATCTAGTGTGAGCAGATGAAGTGTCCCACAGGGACTTCATCTGCCCACACAAAGATATCAATGTCCAGAATCTAGCACCTGGCACGAAATTAAGATAAAAAAAAAAAAAAAAAAAATAGGTAATAGGCTTAGGGGCGTTTAGGGGTGACTTGGGGGGCAATTAGATTAGTTGGGAGGGGGGGATAAAAAAAAAAAACCAAAAACTGGATTTGGCCAACAACAGTGATGCTTTAAATTAACTTTATGAAACATAAAGCTTAGACTAGATTAAATCTCAAATTATTTTTTTCTCTTCCTTGTTCCTCTTCATGTTTCTTTGTTTTTTTACCTCTCCTTGTTTCTTTCCTCTGGCCTCTGCCTTCATTCCCATCAGCTTTCTATTGTACTGATTGAAGCTAATCTAAGTGCTAGTGTCTTCAATTAAGAAAAAACTCAAATGAAGTTACTTGTGTGACTATTGCTACTTGCATTTTTATGACTCTATTAACAGGGACAAATCATGTTTTTTTATTGAATATCAGTTCTCCCACTGAAATATGCAAACATAAAATACAAGCCCTGATCCTATATATCACACCACTGTAAAAATCTGTTGTTTAAAGGTATGGCATGATGAATTGTACTATGAAGTTAAGATAGTTGAAATAGCTGTAAGTAATTGCAGTTTTCTAACTTTGTTACATATTGCCCAATCATTATTCTATAATGATTTGGGCACTATTAAATCTTGGGGTACTGCTACTTTGTTGCCATTTATCTAGTTGCATATTATCACAAATACAAATTCTATGGTATTTACACTAAGGATGTCACATCAATCATTTTATATTATATTATTTCTTCCTTTGGCCTCTTTCATTATTTTATTAAAATTGTCTTTACGTTATTTAAGCAATCAAAACTGACCTTTTAAATCATATTTTAAGCATTAATATTTTGCCATACTTAAATGTTATCTGTTATTCTTTTCATCAGGCTAATTAACGGTTTCACTCATCAGAAGATTAGATAGAGAAAAAATAATTAGCCTTATGCCTTAACCTGTAACGTATTAAATATTCATTATGTCCTTATAGTAGCAGTGAAAAAGCATTTAATATATGTACTACTCTTGATCTTTGTTATTTAATATGTACTGTAGTTATCCTAAGATAAGGAAAAATGTCTTGCAAATTTGTTAATCTATATCACAGCTTCTCAGCTTAACTTCTTAAAAAGCGTACTTTCTGGAAATTGAAACCACAATCTGTCAAGATAGACAAAATCAATGTTAACTACACTAAATGTTGCTCTTTGACACAGTTCTCATAGAGACATGTAGAAATCAATAGAATAAATACTATAATTAGATTTTTCATTGTTCAAATTGGAGTTGGGTTCACTTTGATTAGCATGTGGTCCCTCATATGACCCAAACAAGATCAGGTAGAGTTGTATATGTCTCATTATGGTTAGAATCTTTATAATACATTAATGTTACCAAGGCCCAGTGGAATGTCTTTAGTTTAGGAGGTTCCCCAGTTGTTGAAATGTTGATGAGGCAAGTAGATGGTTAAAGTGACAACAGAATTCTAAGGACTCAATATTAGATTTGGTCATGATTAGTACAGGTGGAAAAGGTGAAGGATTAAAAAGTCTACACAATGTAAGTAAAAATGTAAAATAAGTCAATAACGAAAATATGTAAAAACATAATATTAAGCTGTAACTATGGGTAATTTCAGAGACAAACTCTCTTTTTAGCTGCTTGTTAAAGAGGTTCTGTTACCTCAAACATACCTTTCTCTTTTTGCTTCCCCTTTTCTTCCTCTTTTAGTCTGTTCTGATTTTCTACATTTCTGATCTGATATCAACATCACTAAAAAGAAATATTAGGGATACTATGACAGTATTTACCTCTACCTATTCAGTAAATGTTGTCTTTGTTAGCACTTACAGTATCTCCTTAGCTAATGTTTAGTTTCTTCTTGGGGGCTACAAGAAGTAAGGGGTAACATTAAGATCGTCAGCAAGCCAACTGTCATTCACCAATCCATTGCTTTAACCACAAAACACAGACACTATAGTGCACACCCTAGCTGTGGTATAAAGTGCTGCAGGGCCAGTGGAAGCGGCAAAAGAAGTTATTGTGGAGCTGGTGGTCAAATTTGTGGACCTAGTTAACTATGCTGTTGCAACTGCAGACTCTTCTGCTATTTTTGAGTCACCAATTGCAGCATTAAAAGGCAGAGAAAACACATTCACCTCCTGAGTGGTGAATTGGACATAACATATATTTTATATATATAATTTTACAAATATAAGGAATATAAATTATATATATATATATATATATATATATATATATATATATATATATATATATATGTAGCAGCGAACACATAAAAAATACATTATTATATTTTATAAGACTACTTAAAATCACCTATCTCAGCAAACAAATTTGGGGATTCAGTTCCACCATATGACCATATTGTGCAAAGCCCACCACTGCTTCACAGTGTCCCAATATTGGTGGGTCCTACACTACTTCTAACGTGGGAGGCAAACCAAATGGTGCTAGTGCTAAATAGGCTAGACTGTATTTAATAATCTGTTGTAAGAGCATTGTTAATATATTTAATGCAAAATGAATGTGATAAATGCAATAAAGAAAATGGAGTGATAAAATTAAAGAATTAAAGTGATAGTGCTTTGGTGTATATACTCACAATGCATATCATATAGCTGCTCTAGTGAAATTATAATTAAAATTATATTACTATATAAAACCTCCTCATATTTAGACCTTCCTGTGGTCACCCGCAAGGGACCTCTGAAGCTGTATGGCTGGACGGGGTGCATAACCCAAAAGGAATCTGGTTTGGATTCCAAACTTACATAGTATAGACAAAAAGGAATTGGGAGCACATGTCTAGTTTTTGGTCACCACTGCAAAATGCATAGTGTGCTACCAATTCACTTTTGTCTATGTAAGTTTGGAATCCAGACCAGATTCCATTTAGGTTCACCACCCTACAAGCCCCAGTGCTTCACAAGTCCCTTTTATAGGTGACCACAGGAAGGTATAACTTTGAGAAGATTTTGGATAGGAATGTCACTTAAACTGCAGAGCAAAGAAAAAAATTCAAACTGTTTTCAAGGCATTGGGAAGGTGACGGCAAAAAAAAGAAAAAAAATCAAAATAGTTTAATGCAGTTAAAAGTGCAACCATGCAAATATATTTAATAATCAGTATGAGTCAATACACTTACATTTTATAATGGCTTTAAACGCATTGGCTCTCATTTTATGGGCCTCTTTTCCTTCAAGGTAGAACACATACTTAGCTTCACAGGTTTCACTACATCTCAGAAAGAACAACAAAGCGACAGGACCAAAATAGTGTTGTATCCCATGTAAAAGATGGTATTTTTTTACACAGGAAGAAGACAATTGCTCACCTTTGAAGGAGCCTTTATAAAGCCAGTCTTCCTCTTCACAAATGGATGTAATGTATTGGAGGAGCAACAGCATGTAACAACCGGATTTATACATTCATATACAAGTGTGTATGGAATCTTGTTTCCCCTCTTGTAATGGTTACCTTTATTTCTCAGAGGATGATAACATTATTAAAGGAAATACACAGTAAAAACAGTGACTCTTCTTTCCATGTATAATATATATTTTACAAGTCCTAGCTGCATGATCAGCATATACATGTAGATTATATCTATTATTTTTTATATATGGATATATATTTATATATGTATCCATATATACAGTATCTCACAAAAGTGAGTACACCCCTCACATTTTTGTAAATATTTTTTTTTATATATTTTGATGTGACAACTCTGAAGAAATGACACTCTGCTACAATGTAAAGTAGTAAGTGTATAGCCTGTATAATAGTGTAAATTTGCTGTCCCCCAGTCCGACGATCTGCTG
This sequence comes from Pelobates fuscus, assembly GCF_036172605.1. Classification (NCBI taxonomy): domain Eukaryota; kingdom Metazoa; phylum Chordata; class Amphibia; order Anura; family Pelobatidae; genus Pelobates; species Pelobates fuscus. The sequence continues at coordinate 210,542,675 of NC_086321.1, forward strand.
TCCCACCCTCCACCCTCCTCTTTATTCAACATACTCTACTAGTGTAGTCCCACTAATATTACTGGCCTACAGCATACGCTGGTTTTCAACACAACTCAACCGACTTTTTCCCTATCACAGGTTCTGTTACACCAATCTTATTTCAATCATCCGATATAGCCCCGAACACAAATATACATACATACATACATACATTTATTTTTTACATCTATATATATATATATATATATATATATATATATACACAGACATATACATACATACACACATATACATACATATAGATGTAGATTAACACAAATCTTAAACATTGTGGATTACAATTATGCACATTTTTGAAATGAATGAGGACATGTTCCTCTATTCTTTTATGTAGATTGTGTTTTATACTGATCACATAGTACAAACCACATGAGCATATAATTAGATACATTTAAATAGCACGTTAATAATTGTTTTACCTTTTTTTTCCATAAAGGATATTGTTGAATGTGGTACTTGCCTAGCCCGAGTTAAAATGGAAAACAGAAAGAGGCATATGAATATGTTTGTTAAACTTTTTAATCTCCTCCTGAGACCCAGCCCATTAACTAGTGTTTTCTGTACTGGACAATTTGTTCACATGCATCTCCTTTTATTATTTTGAGCTACTCTATCAATCCCTGCTGTATTGTAAAGAGGACATCCTGGGCTTTCCAGTGATATGTCCATTGTACAGCGCTATGGAATTTGCTGGCACTATATAAATATTAATAATAATAATAATATGTCATGTGTTAGGTTGGGATGCTGGGAACTTCCTCTTCCTTTTCATCAAAAATGGATGACATATGTTAAAGCACATTTTTCCTCAGTTCCCAGGAGGATATACCTTTTTCTGTGTTCTGTTTTAATGCAGGTTAGGCAAGTACCACATTAAAAAAGAAATAAACTTTCTCTTTGTCTAGAAAATTCTATTTACATTCCCCTTAATGTGCTTCTGAATTAGTTTTTATGCAAATTAAAGCAAATTATGAGCATCCAAGACTATAGTTTTACCTTGTGGTTTATTATGGTTTTTGTGGATCTTAAACAAAGGATCGAAAAATGTAATCTTTTGAATTATTTTTGTAAATAATTATATTTGTGTTTATTAACCCCTTCCCGGCGCTAGACAGAAATTTTCTGTCATGCTTGTCCCTGCATTAAGGAAGCATGATGAAAAATTTCCGTAATTTACCAACGTTAACCCCAGATCGTTGCAATCGCAAGGTTAACGCTCCTCCAGTCTGCATCGATATTCGCTGTCCCTGCATCTGTGATTACTCTGACAGGCTGTATTATGAGAAGTATTATGTTTTACTACGTTTATGTAACATGTACTGTGATTGGCTGACTGGAATTTTGGCGCAAATTTTAATTAAGCATATCCCTATTTAAACATTCCATGCCAGGTATGATGTTCTATTCCATTTTGAAGAAGCCTTGATAGGCGAAACGTGTTAATGGTTTTAAATTGTGTATTTTAGCAATAAAAGTCTTTTGGTTACCTGTAACGAGAATATCCACCAACACGTAGGATTCAGCTAAACAGAAGACAACACAGAGGGGAGATACGTCTACCGAACCGTAGAGTGGCCGGACTTGACGTATATAAGAGAAGTACAGAGTCAGGAACGATCCGAGGTCAAGAGCACAAAGAGACAGCGTAAACTAGGACTAGCCGGGGTCTGGTACACAGTAAACAGCAAGCCGGCAAACAGAACACATGAGGATAAAGAGATAATGTAGTCAGAAAACAAAGCCAAGGTCAAATACAAAGGAACACAACTGAATACAACAAGCGCTAAAGTGAACTGAAAAAGAAACCACGATAGGGCAAGGAACCAAGGGAAAAAGGTGAGTATAAATAACTAAACATCTATTTTGATTGGTCCCTGTCAGGGACCAATGGGAGGCCTTTTCCAATTTAGGCCCCCACTGTCCCTTTAAGAGCGCGCCCGAGACCTGCCGGCACGCTCTTAGAGTCAGGCGGGACACGTGACCACTTTTCGCGGTCACTGCCCGCCTTCCTGTTCCTGCCTTCGGATGAGCCGCGCGCGGCTCGTGCAGCAGCAGGACCGCGCGCGGCTCAAACAGAGGACCCCGGCCGGCCCCTGGAAAGGGTAAGCAACGCTACAATACCCACCCTGAGGACACGCCCTCCGGGCGGGGAGGGCCAGGCCTGGCAGGAAAACGAGAATGGAAAGAACGCACAAGGCGAGGAGCGTGAACAGTGTCAACGGAAATCCAACTGTGTTCCTCAGGCCCATAGCCCTTCCAATGCACCAAGTACTGAAGTTGACCTCTAAGGAAACGAGAGTCAAGAACAGCAGAAACTTCAAACTCCTCATGACCCTCCACAGGGAGGAGGAGTATGCCGGGTATAGTGGTTGCGTACATAAGGCTTCAACAACGAAGTGTGAAAGACATTAGGTATACGCAGATTTTTAGGAAGACCCAAGGCATATGAAACAGGATTAACCTTATGCAGAATGTGATAAGGGACAATAAAGCGGGGAGCCAATTTCATAGAAGGCACCCGGAGGCGAATATTCCGTGTGGAAAGCAAAACTCTGTCCCCCACAACATAAGAAGGAGCCGCTCTGCGATGCTTGTCAGCCTGAGCCTCCTGGCGAGCAGTGGAATCCACCAAAGAACGCTGAACCTGCTCCCAAGTATTACGCAAACCAGCCAAATGCTCATCCAGAACTGGCATGCCCTGTGAGGAGAATGCAGCTGGAAGAACAACGGGATGCTGGCCATAGACAACGTAAAAAGGGCTTTTGCCGGAAGAATCATGAGTGGTGTCATTCCGAGCAAATTCAGCCCAAGGAAGCAGGTCAGACCAATTGTCCTGATGGTGAGACACAAAACAACAAAGGTACTGCTCCAGAGACTGGTTGGCACGTTCAGCAGCTCCATTAGACTGGGGATGGTAAGCGGAAGAAAATGAAAGAGAAATGCCCATTTCCGAACAAAAGGCTTTCCAGAACCTGGAAATAAATTGGCTACCCCTATCGGACACAATAGATACGGGAATACCATGTAACCTAAACACTTCTCTAGTGAAGATAAGCGCCAGTTCCTTGGATGTAGGCAACTTGTGAAGAGACACAAAGTGAGTCATTTTGGAAAACCGATCTACTATCATCAGGATGACTGTGTTACCATTTGAAGGGGGCAATTCAACAATAAAATCCATGGATAGGTTAGACCAAGGTCTCTCGGGAACGGGTAACGGACGCAAAAACCCACACGGTACTCTACGAGAAGATTTCATACATGCACAAGTAGTACAAGCACTTATATAGTCAGTGACATCCTTTCGTAAGGAATCCCACCAAAAATATCGAGAAACAGCTGACATCGTTTTGGTAATACCAGGATGTCCAGCAGTCTTAGTATCATGATACAATGACAGAATCTCCCGTCTCTCGGGAACATCAACAAACAACTTATCAATAGGCCTCTCGCTAGGTGCCATGCTTTGTTTCACCTGTATGGTCTGCAAGAGGGATGAAGAAATAGACAACATAGTAGTAGCTATTATCCTGTCTGGGGGAATGACAGGAGTAACATCAACCTCTTGTTTGTCAGTAGTTTCGAACTGTCTGGACATAGCGTCTGCTTTAATGTTGCGATCACCTGGCCTATAGGTGATAATATAATTGAAACGGGACAAAAATAGTGACCACCTAGCCTGCCTAGAAGATAATCTTTTAGCTTCACCAAGGTAGGGTAGATTCTTGTGATCCGTAAAAATGAGGATAGGATCCTTAGTTCCTTCTAACAAATGTCTCCATTCTTTAAGAGCTAAGATAATAGCAAGGAGTTCACGATTACCCCCATCATAATTCTTTTCAGCTTTGGACATTTGTCTAGAAAAGAAGCCACAAGGATGCAATGGCTTTTCAGGCGATTCTCTTTGGTACAAAACAGCACCTACCCCGATATCAGAAGCATCAGCTTCAAGAATATAAGGCAGTGAGGGGATAGGATGCTGTCAAATAGGTGCAGAGGCGAATGTAGATTTAAGAAAGTCGAAAGCCTGAAGTGCCTCGGGAGACCAGACACGAGTATTACCACCCTTTTTTGTCATACGGGTGATAGGTGCTACAATAGAAGAAAAACCCTTCATAAAGCATCTATAATAGTTAGAGAAACCAAGAAAACGCTGAATTTCTTTCAAACCTTGTGGTAGAGGCCACTCTATGACAGCAGAAAGCTTCTGGGGATCCATACGAAAACCTTTGGCGGAAATCAAATACCCCAAAAACTGGACTTCGGATTGGTCAAATAAACATTTTTCTAGTTTACAATAAAGACCATTAACAAGAAGGGTCTTCAGGACCGTTGTAACATGTATGTGATGAGTGTGTAGATCTGTAGAATATATCAGTATGTCGTCCAAATATACAATTACAAATGTGTGAATAAAGTCTTTTAGGACGTCATTAATGAATTCTTGAAATATGGCTGGGGCATTGCAAAGACCAAATGGCATAACAGTGTACTCATAATGACCAGATCTAGTGTTGAATGCAGTCTTCCATTCGTGACCTTTCTTAATACGTATTAAATTGTATGCACCTCTAAGGTCCAATTTAGTGAATACAGTAGCATTTTTCAGCCTGTCAAACAATTCTGTAATCAAAGGTATAGGGTATGCATTTTTGATAGTGATTTTGTTTAGACCTCTGTAATCGATACACGATCTTAAATCACCCTCTTTCTTAGATACGAAGAAAAACCCCGCTCCAGCCGGAGAAGAGGACCTCCTAATGAACCCCTTTTCTAGTGATTCCTTAACATACTCCTCCATGATACGGTTTTCTTGAATGGATAAAGGGTACACCCTGCCCTTGGGAGGTATAGTGCCAGGCAATAAATCGATAGCACAATCATAAGGTCTGTGAGTCGTTAATTTATCAGCTTCCCTTTTATCGAATACAGTCTTGAGACACAAGTACTGAGGAGGTATAACAGTAGACAAAGGAGGAGTAGTAGGAACATTGATAGTATTTAAAGGGGTGACTTTAATCATACAAGATTTAATCATACAAGGCTTTGCTCTATGATTTTAATTGTCCCAACTCCCAGTCAAAAATGGGATTGTGAGAACATAACCATGGGTACCCTAACACGATATGAGAAGAGGGAGAGGTGATAACCTGGAACTGAACGGTCTCAAAGTGTAACACCCCTGTGTACAGTTTCATAGGTAACGACTGAAGAACTTAAAGGTCTACCATCTATGGCCTCAATGGCCAAGGGTATCTCCCTCTCCCTGATGGGAATGTTGTTTTTCGTAACAAACCCAGAGTCTATGAAGTTCTCAGCAGCCCCAGAATCAACCAAGGCTAGTATGCTTTCAGCTATACAAGTCTCTCCCGTATGAAGAGAAACAGGGAGAAGCAAACGGTTAGGAGGCAATTTAGGAGACTTAGATATCACACCCAAGGCCAGTCCCCTATAAGGTCTTAGGTGCGAGAGTTTTCCGGAAGCAAAGGACAATCTTTTACCATGTGGTCTCTCCTACCACAGTATAGGCAGAGTCCGTCCCTTCTCCTAAGTAATTTTTCAGTATCCGAGAGTTTGGCAACCCCTAATTGCATAGGTTTCTCACAATCCCATTTTTGACTGGGAGTTGGGACAATTAAAATCATTGATTTTAGGAACCGGGAGATGGAAAAAGATGCTTGGTCGGTCCTCCTAATTCAAATTTGGGGCACTGCACGTGCAATCTAATGTGCCACCAGATAGAAGTGGTGTGTTAAGTAGTACTATTCTTATCAGTTTAATCCCTGTTACGTCCCCCTCATCAGGCTTTTTTTAGTCGAATGTATCGCCCACTGTCAGTCCCTTCGGGATCCATCCCTCATTCATCTTAATAAAGGTGAGGTAATCTAGACTTTTTTGACCTAGGCGACTTCTCTTCTCAGTGACAATACCTCCTGCTGCACTGAAGGTCCTTTCTGACAGGACACTTGAAGCGGGGCAGGCCAGAAGTTCTATCGCAAATTGGGATAGCTCAGGCCACAGGTCAAGCCTGTGGTGCTAGTGTTGGTGGTGGCGGCAGGCGGGCGAGTGGTAACTTGAGAGGTGCCCGAAGCTAAGCTGGAGGAGGATGGTGCATCAAGGTTACGAGCGGAAGCTGTAGAAGATTGGGTGTCCTGTGTTAGCCAGTCAACTATGTCTTTAGAACTTTTCAAGTTCAGGGTACGTGGCCTCTGAACACTGGGCATTATTCTAGGGCCAAAGGGAATCACAGCACCACGACCACGACGGCCCCTGCGGGTTGGCCTGCCTCTGCCTGTCATTTTTTTCCGATTAGTGGTACTATGCGTGCAAGCTACTGTGACAACAGATATGAGTGGCACTGTGCACTGGCAGAAGTTGGCAGAGAAGACGCTGTAGGCCTGACACACACGCTGGCAGACAACTAACTGCTATTCAATCTATTACAGTCAAATTTATTTATTTTTTTAAATGTACACTACTGTTACACCAGATATGAGTTGCACTGGTGTGACACTGTGCCCTGGCAGGCCCTGAAACGCACGCGCGTGAAGGAAATTGACTGCTATTATTTCACAGTCAGAAAAGTTTTTTTTTTTTTTAAATGTACACTACTGTTACACCAGATATGAGTTGCACTGGTGTGACACTGTGCCCTGGCAGGCCCTGAAACGCACATGCATGAAGGAAACTGACTGCTATTATTTCACAGTCCAAAAAGGTTTTTTTTTTTTTAAATGCAAGCTATTGTGACACCAGATATGAGTGGTGGCACTGGGCAAGTGGGCACAGTATACGCTGTGAGCCTGACACACACGTTGGCAGGCAGGCAACTGCAATTAGATTACATAGAAAAAAAAAAAAAGCAGATTGATGTTCTAGCCCTAAAAAGGGCTTTTTGGGGTGCTGTCCTTACAGCAGAGATCCGATGAGTCCTTCAGGACTGTAGTGGGCACTGAATACACAAGCCTATCTATCGATTTCCCTATTAAATCAGCAGCAGCTACACTGTCCCTCCTCTCACTAAGAATGCAGCTTCTGAATTAATCTAAAATGGATGCTGTCCAGGAGGTGGGAGGGTCTGGGAGGGAGGGTCTGCTGCTGATTGGCTGGAATGTGACTGTTTGGTACAGGGTCAAAGTTTACTCAATGATGACGAATAGGGGCGGACCGAACATCGCATATGTTTGCCCGCCGTGGCTAATGCGAACAAGCTCCGGCCCCGGTCTCATTCAGCAGCGCGCGAGGGTGGGAGAGCAGAGACAGCGCAGCTCCCCCAGTGGCCACCAGCACAAGTCCCCCAGCGGCCACCAGCAAACCTCCCCTAGCGGCTGCCAGCACAGGTGCCCCAGCAGCTGCCAGCACAGACAGCTGTCTGCACTGCACTGCACGATTCTCTGGCAGGTAGAGTAATGTGTGTCAGTGTGAGTTTGTCTGTCTGTTTTTGTGTGTCTGTCTGTCTGTTATAGTGTTTCTGTCTGTCTGTTATGGTGTGTGTGTGTCTGTCTGTCTGTGTCATGGTGTTTCTGTCTGTGTCATGGTGTGTGTCTGACTGTGTCATGGTGTCTGTCTGTATGGTGTGTGTGTGTGTCTGTCTGTGTCATGGTGTGTGTGTGTGTCAGTCTGCGTTATGGTGTCTGTCTGTCATGGTGTGTGTGTGTGTGTCTGTCATGGTGTGTGTGTGTGTCTGTCTGTTATGGTGTGTGTGTGTGTATGTGCCTGTCTGTCTGTTTCATGGTGTGTGTGACTGTCTGTCCGTCATGGGGTGTGTGTTTGTCCATCATGGTGTGTCTGTCTGTCTGTGTCATGGTGTCTGTCTGTATGGTGTGTGTGTGTGTGGGTGTGTGTGGGTGTGTGTGTCTGTGTGTCATGGTGTGTGTGTGTGTGTGTCTGTCAGTCTGTCATGGTGTGTGTGTGTGTCTGTATGTTATGGTGTGTGTGTGTGTGTGTCTGTCTGTCTGTCATGGTGTGTGTGTATGTGTGTCTGTCTGTGTCATGGTGTGTGTGTTTCTGTCTGTCTGTGTCATGGTGTCTGTCTGTATGGTGTGTGTGTGGGTGTGTGTGTGTGTCTGTGTGTCATGGTGTGTGTGTTTGTGTGTGTGTGTGTCTGTGTGCCTGTCGTGGTGTGTGTGTGTCTGTATGTTATGGTGTGTGTGTGTGTCTGTCTGTCATGGTGTGTGTGTATGTGTGTCTGTCTGTGTCATGGTGTGTGTGTTTCTGTCTGTCTGTGTCATGGTGTGTGTGTCTGTCCATCATGGGGTGTGTGTGTCTGTCCATCATGGGGTGTGTGTCTGCCTGTGTCATGGTGTGTGTGTCATGGTATATGTGTGTGTGTCTGTCTGTGTCATGGTGTGTGTGTGGGTCTGTCTGTTTCATGGTGTGTGTGTGGGTCTGTCTGTGTCATGGTCTGTCATGGTGTGTGTGTGTCTGTTATGGTATATGTGTGTTTCTGTGTCTGTAATGGTGTATTTGTGTGTTTAAAAATAGTGTTTTTGCTCACCTTTTTTTCCCCCACACAGCGTGCTGGTCTCCCCTTGACTGGTGTAGCATTACTTACCTCTCTTCGAGCCGCGCGCGGTCCTGCTGCTGCACGAGCCGCGCGCGGCTCATCAGACGGCTTCAGTAGGAAGGTGGGCAGTGACCGTGAGAAGCGGTCACGTGTCCCGCCTGAATCTAAGAGCGCGCCGCGGGTCTCGGGCGCGCTCTTAAAGAGACAGTGGGAGCCTAAATTGTCAAAAGGCTCCCATTGGCCCCTGTCATGCCACACACCCCATACACTTACCTTTTGGGGGTGTGGATAGGACAGGAGCCAATCACATTAGTTTTTAAGCTATTTAAACTTACCTCTCCCTTTACTCCCTGCCCTATCGTGGTTTCTATTGCAGTTCCCTTTAGCGCTTGCTGTGTTCAGTTGTGTTCCTTTGTATTGACCTTGGCTTTGTTTTTGACTACGTTATCTCTTTATCCTTATCTGTTCTGTTTGCCGGCTTGCTGTTTACTGTGTACCAGACCCCGGCTAGTCCTAGTTTACGCTGTCTCTCTGTGCCCTTGACCTCGGATCATTCCTGACTCTGTCTCCTCTCATATATGTCGAGTCCGGCCATTCTAAGGTCCGGTAGACGTATCTCTCCTCTGTGTTGTCTTTTGTTAAGTTGAATGCGTGTTGGGGTATATATTCGTTACATTACGATAGGGCTAGGGACAACGCAGATTTGGCTCAGCAAATGGCTTCTCATGAGGCAAGGTTTGTAGAGCAGGATCACCGTATGGATCAGATAGCTCAAGCTCTCCAAACGCTCTTGTCTAGAACTATTCCTGCAACCGCACCTAACCCTCCTACACCTCCTCTTCCCGAAGTATCCAATTTACCTAATACTTCGCCCCATTTAACACCCCCTCCTAGGTATGGAGGGGAAGCTAAGTCGTGTAGAGGGTTCATTAATCAAATAGAATTCCACTTAGATTAGATTGCAAATGCAGTGCCCCAAATTTGAATTAGGAGGACCGACCAAGCATCTTTTTCCATCTCCCGGTTCCTAAAATCAATGATTTTAATTGTCCCAACTCCCAGTCAAAAATGGGATTGTGAGGAACCTATGCAATTAGGGGTTGCCAAACTCTCGGATACTGAAAAATTACTTAGGAGAAGGGAGGGACTCTGCCTATACTGTGGTAGGAGAGACCACATGGTAAAAGATTGTCCTTTGCTTCCGGAAAACTCTTGCACCAGTTTAATCCCTGTTACGATAGGGGACGTAACAGGGATTAAACTGATAAGAATAGTACTACTTAACACACCACTCCTATCTGGTGGCACATCAGATTACACGCGCAGTGCCCTTAATTTGAAGTAGGAGGACCAACCAAGCATCTTTTTCCATCTCCCGGTTCCTAAAATCGATGCCATATACACGTCCCCTGATAGGGGACGTAACAGGGATTAAACTGATAAGAATAGTACTACTTAACACACCACTCCTATCTGGTGGCACATTAGATTGCACGCGCAGTGCCCCAAATTTGAAGTAGGAGGATCGACCAAGCATCTTTTTCCATCTCCCGGTTCCTAAAATCGATGCCATGTACACGTCCCCTGATAGGGGATGTAACAGGGATTAAACTGATAGGAATAGTACTACTTAACACACCTTATAATAACACAGAGAGAGGCAATGCAGAGAGAGGAGTCTGAAGAAGAGGAGTCAGAGGAGGAAGGTGGCTTTGAGGAGGTGGAAGACCAAACACAGCAAGCGTCCCAGGGGGCTTTTTGTCACCTTTCGGGGGCCCTTGGTGTTGTACGTGGCTGGGTGGGGGAAGAGACCTTCAATGACATCAGTGAGGACAAGGAATGGGACATGGCTAGCTTGGTATCCAACCTTGTGCAAATGAGGAGTTTGCGGTTGTGCAAATGGACTGTTTGCGGTTGTTTGCAGTGCGTTAAACGGGGAGTTTGGTCTGTCACTATGAAGCGGGCATAACCCTTACACTACCTGATCGATACAATATCATACCTGATGTTTTAAAGCACGTTATTCCAAACAATTTAGGAATGTTAGATGATTTCTGCCCTTTATGGATTAAAACCAGACTCTGCATAAACTATGTAATTTTCCATGGGAGTTTTGCCATGGATCCCCCTCCGTCATACCACAGTCCAGGTGTTAGTCCCCTTGAAACAACTTTTCCATCACTATTGTGGCCAGAAAGAGTCCCTGTGGGTTTTAAAATTCGCCTGCCTATTGAAGTCTATGGCGGTTCGCCCATTTCTCCCGTTCGCGAACATTTGCGGAAATTTGCGTTCACCGTTTGCGAACGGAAAATTTTATGTTCGCGACATCTCTAATCTCTAATAATATGACGTGTTTTCTACTGACACATATATATAGTACATAATTTGCAAAATCACATTGTAGAAATATACACTGATCAGCTACAGCAATAAAACCAAGTGGCTAACATTGTGTAGGTGCCAAACAGCTCTGCCATCTCTTCCTCAGGTAAACAACGCACACGCATCCAGCCATCCACCTGATCTAAAAGAAAACATGATTCATCAGACCAGGCAATTTTCTTTCATTGCTCCATTTTCCAGTTCTGACAATTACATCCCCATTGAAAGCACATTCAGTGCTGGACAGTGGTCATCAGAACACTATGATTAGGAAGAGCCAACATTTATCTTCGTGCAGAAGTCTAGTGTACATTGACAATTCAACTGGCATAGGAATCCAGGTGGTTGCAATATTATGGTGAACCATGGTCTCAATTCTAAGCTGCAATAATCAGTAGATTGATGTGGCAGCACCAATGGAGTTCCAAAAATAAGTTTAATTCCATCATTAGAGGAATAACATGGCAATATTTCAAAAAACAAATCAAAAACTCTGACACTGAAGCACAATTGGAGAATTTTAAAATCCTACCAAGCCAAATGCACCTAGTGCTACCTCAAATATGTGGATATATACAATTCATGTGTATTCAGATCAGAATAATGCAAAACTGATGCGGAAGGATGTAATTAAAGGACCACTCTAGTGCCAGGAAAGCATACTCGTTTTCCTGGCACTAGAGTGCCCTGAGGGTGCCCCCACCCTCAGGGACCCCCTCCCGCCCGGCTCTGGAAAGGGGTAAAAACTTACCTTTTTCCAGCGCTGGGCGGGGAGCTCTCCTCCTCCTCTCCGCCTCCGTTCCTCCCCGTCGGCTGAATGCGCACGCGCGGCAAGAGCTGCGCGCGCATTCAGCCGGTCACATAGGAAAGCATTCATAATGCTTTCCTATGGACGCTTGCGTGCTCTCACTGTGATTTTCACAGTGAGAATCACGCAAGCGCCTCTAGCGGCTGTCAGTGAGACAGCCACTAGAGGAAATAGGGGAAGGCTTAACTAATTGATAAACATAGCAGTTTCTCTGAAACTGCTATGTTTATAAAACAATTAGTTAACCCTAGCTGGACCTGGCACCCAGACCACTTCATTAAGCTGAAGTGGTCTGGGTGCCTAGAGTAGTCCTTTAACAAACAAATACAATGTGTGAGCACAGCAATATCTGTGTCCTTATGTAGGTTGCAAGTACAGATATTCTTCTGAAAAGTTCATCCAAAGGTGTATATAGGTGAGTATCTGTTGCCCAGGCCTCCCAGTTCCCCCAATTGCAGCAAGACAGACTCCGTTTTAGGGTTCTGTCCTACTGTTTTGATTTAATTCCTGGTGGAGCAACACAGCATGAGCACATCAGGAGACACAATCGGGCACTAAAAACATGTAGAGAGTACATCAGCTCTTCATGGTCCAGCATGTTAAGGGCCAGCTGGGAGCCAGTCTGACCCTCCCCTTTTTCCAGACAGACCCAACTCATCGTTCCCTGGGAGGCATGGTTGCCATTTTTTGCAACCTGAACTTGTAGTTTAATCTGTTCTAGTGAATTGTTACAAATTGTCTGGTTAGTCACTACCCCCTCTATTGCTTTAATCCTTCAAGCTACACCAACCCACTCCTATTATAGAATAGTGATCCATGAGGCAAAGGTTTTGCCTATATCCATAAGTGGATTTTAGTTGTTGGTATTGGAACCTTGTCTGTGTCTTCAGACTGTGGCATTAAGTTATATTATGTCATCTATTGTATCTAGGAGGTGTTTGCTTGAATAGAAGGACAAGTCACTTATTCTAAGAGCCATTTTGGGCCTCTGATCTCCAAAGAGTCATTTAATACAGGAATTATCATGCAGAGGTGTTGAACAAATAAACATCATTCATGTGGCCTGGGAAGAAAAGACCAATATCTGTCTTATATGCAGTCTGTCCGCTATGTATTCTAATTCTGTCTTCTTTACATTTAGGGGCCTTGCAAATAAAATCTGAACAATTTATTGTAAAAATGCACACAAATAGCATGTAGGACTGCTGACAGAGCTAACCAAGGATGTGTCTCATATCAAAAGATAGTTGTTTTCAAGTCCGGTATCCCAGTATTACCTCAAATTTTAAAGGGACACTCCAGACCCCTAAAGCACTTGAACGTGATTTAAATTTTAAGAGTAATAATTTAATTTAAATTTTATAAATTAATCTTGTTACACCCCCTGGCTGTCAGACAACTCATCCTGCAACTTCCTGGTAGTTGCTAAACTCAACAGGCAGCCAATTTCTCATAGCACCTAACTTGCAAAGACTTATCAGTGAGCTGCGTTGGGAAATCTGTGATTGGACAACCACAGAAAGGGCAAGACAAGAGATATGTGTCTTTTGTAAGCTGTTTCTATATTTCCCCAATGAAAAAAATGCATTATTAAACACATGTATGTTTTCTTTTTTTTTTAATTCTTTATTTTTGCATGTGCATATAAGGTACAGACAAGCCTATAGGGCCACGACAGCGACTGCAGGCATATTTCTGTCATTTCAGTGAGTGGCATTGATACAGCACATTTTTTTTTTTTTAACATAAAACATCGAGTTTAACTATAATGTGGTCATGCATATGACATTCCCAGTTACTTCTAGGTGTAGTATTACAGTTAACAGATTGCCATTGATTCGTCAAGCTAGAATAACAACGTTACTATCCCATTATTAAACTGAAGTAGTCGCTATGAAACAATGTTAGGTTAAAATTACCATGCTGGTGAACAGTAAGATTAGCAGTATGTGAAAAAACAGACATATTTTTTACATGAGACATCGAGCTGTGCTATAGTTTAGTCATACATATGGCCTTCCTGGGTACTTCCAGGTTTAGTGAAATATTTAGCGGATTATCATTCAATTGGCAGGCTAGGATAACAATATTACTATTATACTATTTAAATGAAGTAGTCGCTATGAAACAATGTTAGGGTTGATTAACCATGCTAGTTAATAGTGAGATTAGCGTTATGTGAAAAACAGATATATGTTTAGACAGATATAACTAGTAATGAGCTTAGCTAGGACGTTGATACTAAGAAACTAAAGCTAAGTGTCCCAATACTACGATAACACTAAAACCCAGCAATACGTGGAGATATATGCTAGACAGTGTGTCTGACCGTTAAGCCTTCGCTCTGAGTGCCAACTTGCCGATAATATATTCTCATGGAGAGACTGAGTGTAGGCAGGAGGGGTGTACCGCGTAGAGATAGAAGGTAGGGGGTCGTTTGCCCTTGTCAAGTCCCAGTCCATGAGAATAGTTCACCCCTTGCCTGCTGATGGCAGGGTACCTTCCCTGAAAAGTGTGCGCACTGGGGAGTTATATACGGTACTACAAATTTACAACAAGAGGCACAGAATTGTATATCGATTGTCGGTAGCATGTAATAAAAAGTAACCAAATTAAACAAGACGGGCCTCAAAGCGAAGCCCCATTAGAGAGGGTGTATTCAAGAAATAAATTGTGTTATACGTGTATCAGTAGAATTACACAGGGCGTGTGTTATGCATGAGAGGCCTAGCATTTTAAAATAGATAAGCCTATCTTTTACGTTTGCAGTGGTGTTTGCTAGTACAGCTGTAGGCGCCATGTTAAGCGTTCACAGCTCACCGCAGATCCCTGTCGTGTTTTTTATACAGCCTTCCGAACTGCAGGGGGTTATAGTAAATAGTATACGTGTCAAGGCATGTAGTGAACAAGCCCTGAGGTTACAATAAAGAAACATTAATAGAGGACATACTCGGCTAGAGATGCATACAGTCCCGTGAAATTAAGAACTGAGCATTATATGGACCGTCCATCCGTAGGGGTTCGCAGTACGGCGGTAGTCCATCGAAACAATATTATCCAGGAATGTCCAGGAATCCGCATAAGGGCAGTTGTCCGGTGGGATGGTGCGCCTTTCAGGGCAGTTCATGGTGCTGTGCGGGTAAGTGGGAATGCATGTGGCCCCCGGTTAGGTGGTGATCGAGGCATAGGCGTCCGGCGTATTATTTCTAGGGACAAACGTGGCAATTCGTGCCGGGTCCCAGCCGCGGGTTGGGGAGGCATGATCCCGAGAACTTTCTTGGGTGTGTGAGACTTGCGGTAGGCCCAGGGTTCGCAGTAGGTTCGCTGCGTCTTGATCGTTGTGGATCTGGTGCGTGTTTTCTCCGTGTTGTACGAGGAGCGTTTGGGAGGGTCGCCAGCGGTATTGTATGTTGTGCTGCTGAAGCAAGGTTGTGAGAGGCCTTAATGACCGGCGCCATGCGAGGGTACCTCCGGACAGGTCGGCGTAAAAGGTCAAGTGCATGTTCTCAAATTGCAGTGGGGTTTTACCCCGGAGGGCAGCAAGAATCGTCGATTTGTCCTGCCCATTCTTGAAGGTAACTATCGTATCCCTTGTGGCCGTGGATGGGGCCTTGGGAGGTTTGGGGACCCGGAAGAGTTCCGTGGGTATAAGGGACTTAGCCTGGCAAGTGGGTAGTATGGCTGTCAACATTCGTTTGAGTACTTGCGGTAATTCCGCGTCCGATATCCCCTCTGGGATCCCTCTAACCTTTAGGTTATGTCTCCTTCTGGTATCCTCCTGGGCAGCGAAGCGTCTTTCATGTATTAGGTTCTGTCGTTGCAGATCCTGTACTGCCATCTGTAGGGAGGAGATGTGCTGTTGGTTGTCTTGGGAGGAGACCTCCAGTGTTGATATGCGGCCTGTCAAGCCCTGCAGCTCGCCTCTCAAGGCGGTGACGTCCGTGAGTATATTTTTCTGCAGGTCTGCGAGCAGTGCTTTTAATACCCCAGTTGTTACTAGGTCGGCATCCAGATCAGCTCTTGGTTTGTTAGAGCTTGCCTTCTGCTTAGGTGCAGGAGCTGGAGGGTAATCGTCCTCCGCATCACCTGAACAGTCATCTGAAAAGAAATCCGAGCAGCCTCCGTGAAGAGCCGCCATATTGGCTTCGCCCGTGCCGCGTGCTTGCCGCCACATGTCTCCAATTGTTAACCCTGGAGCAGGTTTGTCCGCCGTCGGCTTTTTATTTTTCCGGCCCATATGGCTAGGGGTATTCTCACACTTGGATATTCGTCTGTGGGGGTGAAGTTGGTTGTAATTTGGTTCAGTGTGACCTCCAAGTATTGTGGCAACAGCCTGCAGAGCAAAGGGGTCGGCCGCCTCCCCCGTGCCGTCTGAGTAGGCCGCTCGTAGGCCTCAGGTCGGTCCCCAGCACGTCGTCGCTGTAGTTTGCCCCGGCTTTGCAGATGCACGTCCCCTGTGGTAAGCCCTCCGTTCAGGGGCTGTAAAATAGGCAGTGTTGGAGCGTAAAGTCGTTATTTAGGCTTATTTCTCGCTTGTTTGTGAGGAGCTCCACCAGTATGCGACCGTTCAGCCTGGCTGCTAGGCTCTGCCCCCACACATGTATGTTTTCATTGTGAAATATCTACTGAACAATGATTTTATTTGGGTAGTGGAGTGTCCCTTTAAATTCCCCTTGTTCCCTTTAAATTCCACAAAATGCAAACTTTAGTGAATAACTCTTTGAGTCTGAAATAGTCAAGTTAGAAATATTGCAGAGATGGAGATATTTTCCCTTCAAGCTATTTAGGTCAAAATCACCTTTTAGTATATAAGGCCCATTCTTTCTTACTCAATTGTGCATTTTAAATGTATTATTAAATTAATATGTGCAATACTTGTCAATTCTAGGCACTCCTCCCTTTTAAGAAATGTGTTATTATATTGTAGTGCACAGTATTTTATAACATATAATTAAATGTTACATGTAGGTGTAGTTTGTTATATTTTCACATGCTTAGATTCTGATCTAAATTGCAGTATTTGTCTTCATATTCACATCAATAACATGATACTGTAGCAAAACTATTCTAATTTCATTGCATTTAACTCAAGCCCACGCACTCACCATGAGGCTACACAATATATAATTAAGGAAGTGCAGGCGCTCAGTGCTTTCTGTGGATTGCTATTGATTTCAGTTGAAATCCCCCACTTAGTTTCAGTTCTGATATTAGGTATTTGATTGAGCTAAGTAACACTCTAATTATAGAGATTTCTAAGTGTGATATTGAAGTTATGATTTCTAAGCCCTGCTGTAATAGCTCATTTCCTGTCAAGAAAATCATTTAGCAATGCATAAAAATTGCATTTATTTATTTGTAATATAGTATTTTATAGATAATTTCAGTAAAAGTTGCAAGGGTTGAGAAAAAATAAATTAGAAAAAATAAAAGGGTGCAAGGACTTTCTACTGACATTTACTTTACAATTAATTTATCATAGATGTAGTTGCCCATAAAGTTTAGTGGTCCAGTTTCAAAGAGCAAATACAGGTGTGAAAATCAAAACTTTAACGCATTAAAGTATACAGTGATGAATATTTTTTTAAGGTGAATAAACATAGAAACTTAGAATGTGATGGCAGGTAAAAGGATTCGGCTCATCTACTCTACGCAGTTTTCTAAATACTTTCACTAGTCTCTTATATCTAGGATAGCCTTATGCCTATCCCACGTATGTGTAAACTCCCTCATTGTGTTAATCGGCACCACTTCAGCTGGAAGACTATTCCATGAATCCACTACCCTCTCAGTAAAGTAATACTTTCTGATATTATTTTAAAATCTTTGCCCCTCTAATTTAAGACTATGTCCTCTTGTTGTGGTAGTTTTCATTCTTTTAAATATAGTCTACTCCTTTACTGTGTTGATTCCCTTTATGTATTCATCATAAATGGTAAAATCTGCCGAAAAATAGGCAGAGTGACTTGTCAAGGACCCGACATTGTGAAGGGGCCCGGCGGCTTGCCCTGTGTGCCGCCGGGTGCGAGGCCCCTTCCATCTGCCCGGGGAGAGAGATAGCACAGTCTGCAGCTCTGCTGGGTGTGAGCTGCCAAAGAACACAGTGATATCACCCATGTATAGGTGTTTTGGGTTTTCTGGGGGAATAAAATACCTTATTTGGAGGGTACGCATTCCAGTTTTCCAACTTGGAATTTTCACAGCTGGTAATCATGCACCCATGTCCTATTTGGGACATTTTTAAAGCCAGCCAATGTAATTTACGCCTATCAAACCATATATTTTTGAAAAGTAGACAACCCAGGGTATTTAATGTATGTCCATCTTTTTTAGTATTCACTTAGTCACAAACAGTGGCCAAAGCTAGCATTTATATTTGTTTGTGTGTTAAAAATGCAAAAAGCAATTCTGAACGTTAACTTTGGCCATTGTTTGTGACAACTGGCTACTAAAAAAACTGAACAATTGCAATACCTTGGGTTGTCTGCTTTTGCAAATGGTATGCCATCATGAGGGTAATTCTCATTCCTCGAGGTACTGTTATACTTGGGAGACTTCGCTGAACAAACATATTAGTGTTTCAAATAGTAAAACGTATTACAACAATGATACCATCAGTGAAAGTGCCGTCTGTGTGTGAAAAATGCAAAAAACATCACTTCCACTGACAATATCATCGCTGTGATATGTTTTACTGTTTTGAAACACTAATATTTGTGTTCAGCGAAGTCTACCAATTAAAACAGTAATCCCCATATACAGGTTTTAGGGTGTCTTGGAAAGTTACAGGGTTAAATATAGTGCTGGCAAATTAAATTATCTGGACTTTTGGCCTGGGTTGTCAGGCAGGTCCAAATTGCAATCAATAAAATTACTTAATTATGTAAAAATATTACATAAATATGCATGTTTGTCATCCTGAAGAAGGCTCCAGAGGAGAGCCGAAACGTTGATGTATTTTTATTTTTAACATGAATTAAAAGTTAAATTTTATTTTCATCTGAAAGACCCTGGAGTGCTATCCATTTATTGGAATATCTACATCATTGTGCTGGATCAGCACCAGGCAATATCAGTATCTTCACCAGGAGTGCAAGCATCTTTGGATTTTGTCTATATATATATATATATATATATATATATAATTTCCTTCTAAGTGTATTTTGATATCAATATATATATTTGTGGTCGGTTAATATAGAGACCATGATATACCTTGTGATTGGAGCAAGTCGGTGTGGTGTGCCAAAACCGACGTAGGGGTACGCCTGTAATAAAGTAGGCCCACCTGGAGGAATTATTTAGGTAAGAAGAAGGTGAGGTGGGTGGGGTGAACGGAAATGCCACGGCGAAGGTAAGAAGGGGGAGTAGCGTTATATAGGAAAGATAACTCCTCCCACAAATACAGGCCTGCGGCATTAAACTTGTGGTCGGTTAATATAGAGACCGTGATATACCTTGTGATTGGAACAAGTCGGTGTGGGGTGCCGAAACCAACGTAGGGGTAGGCCTGTAATAAAGAGGGCAAAAGAAATGAAGAAAAACACACTTTATTGCAAACATTATTATAATACAAAGTTTGAAACAGTGGAGCGCTTATATATTAACCCAGTGTTATATTGTGCACCAAAATGAAATATTATAGCACTTAGCTGGGATTTTATTGGTTATTATATTGGTATCTTCTGTACATATTCCAGAGCTAATATGACCTAGCTCTGGTATGGACTGCTTTTAGGTCCATTGTGGGCAACCTCCCCCTCTTTTGTTCCAATGCTGGTGTATATCCAACATTACCTCTCAATAGAAAACAATATATATAGTGAAGGTCCACTAGAAGTGAGTTGCAACTTATTACAAGTAGGAGTATACTCACAAGTGTAGAGCTTGTGTCCTGGCTCAGTAAAACAGCTTAGTGTAGTTTGGGACTACACGCCCATCTGTGTAGATGCAGGAGACTCAAGTAGGTAAAAAAGTAATTGTGGCGAAACCAACTTCGCCACTGTGAACTGGAGAAGCCTGGTTGCTAGCCTCCTGCCCTGCGACTACGGCCCCTGGACATATTGCTCTATAAAAACTATATGTGGGCATGTAATGATTTATATTACTGCTACTGGGCCTTTAAGGGTCCTCCGTGAACTTATTGGGACTTTTGTGATACTGTACCTTTAAGACTGTAGAACATGGTACTTTAACCCTGCTAAATATTATGTAGGTATTTATGTGTTCAGTTAAACTGGGGATATGTAGAAATGTGTGTTTTATGTGTTAAATGTATCAGTATGTAATTTTATGTCTTTTACTGTCTTTTTGCAACCATGTGGTTAATGGAGTCTGACTCTAGTCCTAGATAATTGGATTACTTCTCCAATTATCTCCAGGGCAGAAGGGAGGAAGCCGGGATGCATTGTGGGGGATATTTTACTTCTGTTTGAGCCAGATTGTGCCATGCTGCAAGCCAGGGCCCAAAAGATACTTTTAGTAACTTTTAAACCCCTGGTCGGATTCATGCTATTTTTTAATATGTTGTTCCCCTGAATGGATTGATTGTGGATATGTATTTTTATGTGAATGTGATGTATGGTTTTAAAGTTATGAAAGTTGTGTAAAAGTATATTTTACTCTGTATGCATAATGGGATTATGTGTCACACTAAGGGGAGGGGATGTGTGGGAGGTAACATCTATGTCATTGGTTCTTTTATGCCTCCCCCTGGGTGTGGCCTGTATGTGTGAGTTGGAAATAAAAGCCAGGCTGGATGAGCCAGTCCAGAGTTCCTGTTTAACCCTCAAAATGAAGTGTCGTCTCGTTCTTGGGGGGGAATTGGATTGTAAGCTGACTGCCAAGAGTGTAAGCGGATTGTATGCTTTTCTTGTTCAGCTGTTCCAGTTCGGAGTGTTATTTCGTATCCAGATCGGGAGTTTGGTGTTCTGCAGTAGCTGTGCCTGTCTCTAGGAAAGGGGATTATCGCCTAAACGGATTTTTCCCCTTTTATGCTGAAACGGTCCGTTACATACTTTTTTTATAAAAAAACATTAAATGTATAAAAATATACTGAATACAGTATAGTGATGTTTGATTTATTATACAATGTATGTAACAGTATTTATTTTATTTTCTCTTTTCATGCATAATATGCACTTTATAAGAGGGATACTCTTTCTTTTTTTCATCATAAAACGTTTTAAATAATGAATTGATCTTACATAACTTTTATAAATTATCTTTCACTCCGAAAAACTGAACTTTTAATGGTGAGACGCATAATGGAACGCAGATTTCAGGAAGGAGGGAGGAGCGATATAACACGTCCTCTCGCAACATATCAGGTGCCCCACAACCTTTCACTTCAACGTAATGACGTCATGCGGCTCATGTACTCATGCCGGAATTGAGGCATGGACCGCAAATACAGCGCGAAAAAAGAAACAAACGAGCAACAGCTGCTGATAAACGGACAGAGAAAATATTTAAAAAGTGGAGACCTACGAAGTCATAATTAGACGACTGAGGAAGCCGAATTGAACGGTGAAACGCGTTTCTTTATTGATAGACTTTTTCTACATTTGGTATTTGTATTTCTATACCGTTATTGTTTTTTTATAATAAAGTAATACTTTTTTAACTACTTGAGTCTCCTGCATCTACACAGATGGGTGTGTAGTCCCAAACTACACTAAGCTGTTTCACTGAGCCAGGACACAGGCTCTACACTTGTGAGTATACCCTTACTTGTAATAAGTTGCAACTCACTTCTAGTGGACCTTCACTATATATATTGTTTTCTATTGAGAGGTAACGTTGGATTTACACCAGCATTGGAACAAAAGACGGGGAGGTCACCCACAATGGATCTAAAAGCAGTCCATACCAGAGCTAGGTCATATTAGCTCTGGAATATGTACAGAAGATACCAATATAATAACAGAAAAAATCCCAGCTAAGTGCTATTATTAGTGATGTGGCGAACATAAAATTTTCGGTTCGCGAACGTTGGACGCGAACGTCCGCAAATGTTCTCGAACCGTGCGAACCGCCATAGCCTTCAATAGGCAGGCGAATTTTAAAACCCACAATAGTGGTTGAAGGGGGGGAGGAGACCTACTCTCCTCCCCCCCCGGCCCCCACCCCTGGGTTCAGGTGGGGGCCATAATGATAATGAGGGGGGGGGACCTACTGTCCTCCGCCCCCCGGCCCCCACCCCTGTGCGGCGGGTGGGGGCCATAATGATAATGAGGGGGGGCTACTGTCCCCCCCGGCCCCCACCCCTGGGCGGCGGGTGGGGGCCATAAAGATAATGAGGGGGGGACCTACTGTCCTCCCCCTCTCCGGCCCCCACCCCTGTGCGGCAGGTGGGAGCCCTAAAATTAACAATAGGGGGGGACCTATTGTCCCCCCCCGGCCCCCACCCCTGAGCGGTGGGTGGGGGCCCTAAAATTAACAATAAGGGGGGGACCTATTGTCCCCCCCGGCCCCCACCCCTGAGCGGTGGGTGGGGGCCCTAAAATTAACAATAGAGGGGGACCTATTGTCCCCCCCCGGCCCCCACCCCTGAGCGGTGGGTGGGGGCCCTAAAATTAACAATAAGGGGGGGACCTATTGTCCCCCCCCGGCCCCCACCCCTGAGCGGTGGGTGGGGGCCCTAAAATTAACAATAAGGGGGGGACCTATTGTCCCCCCCGGCCCCCACCTGTCAGGCCTTAAGCCTCCCGATGTCTCCTCATGCTTCCGGGTTTGACGGAACTTAGCCACACCCCCATTGACGCGGTCTGCTATTTAATGCGACCGCACCAGCTGATAGACGCTGGATTATTGAAACGCGTACCGCACCTAACTCACCGGCTCACATACCTCGCGGAGACGACCACATGCTACTGGACCGGACTGGAGGATTATTCAAGTCCCCAACATCTCTCCTCATCACCGACAAGTGCCTGCACTCTCTGCAACCATTCACTGAAGCAACCGCCTCAGAGGAGAGCTGGGGACACAATCCCTCTACTTCTGGAAGCTAAGTATCTTACAGTCTCTGAGATAAGAGCTAACAATGCTAAAGCTTTATTTCAACTTACTAAAGTCTGCTATCAAGTTGTCCAGCAAGCCTGCTACAGCATCCCTCAAAACAAGTACTATTTAAGTTCTGCTGTACCTGTCTTGCTATTGATAATTCCAATGTATACAATCTCTTATAATTTGAACTGTTAACAAGAATAACGGACTCTAATTAATTCTGAACCTTGTCATTGCTAACTGAAGCAAACCGTTTATTATTTAAAGAAACAGTACCTGTAATTCTGGAACTGAAGTCTCAGTTCCATCTAAGTATATTAATAAAATATCAAAGTCCTAAGAAATCTGCAGTTGTGTTCCACATCATTTACTGTGATCGTGACACCACCCTTGAGCGGTGGGTGGGGGCCCTAAAATTAACAATAGGGGGGTCCTATTGCCCCCCCCCGGCCCCCACCCCTGAGCGGTGGGTGGGGGCCCTAAAATTAACAATATGGGGGGGACCTATTGTCCCCCCCCCGGCCCCCACCCCTGAGCGGTGGGTGGGGGCCCTAAAATTAACAATAAGGGGGGGACCTATTGTCCCCCCCGGCCCCCGCCCATGAGCGGTGGGTGGGGGCCCTAAAATTAACCTATTGTGGGGGCCCTAAATACAAAGGGGGGGGGGTGCCCTTGTTAACCCTCCCCCCCCAAAAAAAAAAAAATGATCTACCTACCTACCCCCCTCACCATAAAAATAATGAGGGGGGGGGACCTTTAACTAAAACCCTGTAAAAAAATAGATAAAAACAACTTACCATTTGATGTTTTCTTTCTTCTACAATCTTCTTTTTTCAGCCCCAAAAAAGGCCAAAAAAAAACCCATAATAACCGACGCAATTAAAAAAAAACAAAAAAAAAACGACCGCACAAAAAAATAATCCATCTTCACCCATGGAGGGCTCCGTGCAGACTGATCTCTGCAGGGCAGGGGAAGGCTTATAAAGCCTTGCCACGCCCTGCAATTAGGCTAAGAACACTCTGATTAGCTGGTTTAAGCCAATCAGAGTGCTCTTTGTCATTTTACACAGTGTGGAAAAATTCCAAAGAACTTTCCCACGCGTGTAAAATGACACAGAGCACTGTTATTGGATGGCTTGAAATCCATCCAATCACAGTGCTCTGTGTCATTTTACACAGCGTGGGAAAATTGATCTTTCCCACGCTGTGTAAAATGACACAGAGCACTGTGATTGGATGGATTTCAAGCCATCTAATCACAGTGCTCTGTGTCATTTTACACGCGTGGGAAAGTTCTTTGGAGTTTTCCCACGCTGTGTAAAATGACAAAGAGCACTCTGATTGGCTTAAACCAGCCAATCAGAGTGTTCTTAGCCTAATTGCAGGGCGTGGCAAGGCTTTATAAGCCTTCCCCCGCCCTGCAGAGCTCAGTCTGCGCGGAGCCCTCCATGGGTGAAGATGGATTATTTTTTTGTGCGGTCGTTTTTTTTTGTTTGTTTTTTTAATTGCGTCGGTTATTATGGTTTTTTTTGGGGCCTTTTTTGGGGCTGAAAAAAGAAGATTGTAGAAGAAAGAAAACATCAAATGTTAAGTTGTTTTTATCTATTTTTTTTTACAGGGTTTTAGTTAAAGGTCCCCCCCTCATTATTTTTAGGGTGAGGGGGGTAGGTAGGTAGATCATTTTTTTTTGGGGGGGGAGGGTTAACAAGGGCACCCCCCTTTGTATTTAGGGCCCCCACCCACCGCTCAGGGGTGGGGGCTGGGGGGGACAATAGGTCCCCCCCTTATTGTTAATTTTAGGGCCCCCACCCACCGCTCAGGGGTGGGGGCTGGGGGGGACAATAGGTCCCCCCCTTATTGTTAATTTTAGGGCCCCCACCCACCGCTCAGGGGTGGGGGCTGGGGGGGGACAATAGGTCCCCCCCTTATTGTTAATTTTAGGGCCCCCACCCACCGCTCAGGGGTGGGGGCTGGGGGGGGACAATAGGTCCCCCCCTTATTGTTAATTTTAGGGCCCCCACCGCTCAGGGGTGGGGGCCGGGGGGGACAATAGGTCCCCCCCTTATTATTAATTTTAGGGCCCCCACCCACCGCTCAGGGGTGGGGGCCGGGGGGGGACAATAGGTCCCCCCCTTATTGTTAATTTTAGGGCCCCCACCCACCGCTCAGGGGTGGGGGCCGGGGGGACAATAGGTCCTCCCCTTATTATTAATTTTAGGGCCCCCACCCACCGCTCAGGAGTGGGGGCGGGGGGGACAATAGGTCCCCCCCCTTATTATTAATTTTAGGGCCCCCACCCACCGCTCAGGGGTGGGGGCCGGGGGGGGGACAATAGGTCCCCCCCTTATTGTTAATTTTAGGGCCCCCACCCGCCGCTCAGGGGTGGGGGCCGGGGGGGGACAATAGGTCCCCCTAATTGTTATTTTTAGGGCCCCCACCCGCCGCTCAGGGGTGGGGGCCAGGGGGGGACAATAGGTCCCCCTCTTATTGTGATTTTTAGGACCCCCCCGTTTTTTTTTTTTTAACTGTTTAATAGACATGCCCCTACTCGCGGTATTGCGAGTAGGGGCACAATTTACTAATACTAAGTAATTTTTACTTAGTATTAGTAAATTAATAGGGGGCGGACCGAACATCGCATATGTTCGCCCGCCGTGGCGAACGCGAATACGCTAAGTTCGCCGGGAACTATTCGCCGGCGAACAGTTCGGTACATCACTAGCTATTATATTACATTTTGGTGCACAATATAACACTGGGTTAATATATAAGCGCTCCACTGTTTCAAACTTTGTATTTCACGGATTTGTGTGTTTGGGGAGAATTACACATTCAGTGTGGAAGCAGCTTGATTGTTAATAACAACTTGATACATTGTATCTATATAAACGTTCTCACTGCACAGATTTGTTTCTATATTATTATAATACAAGACTTTTAAATGCTTGCCTTAACTCTTTCTCTGGTAGTGGTATGTGTCTATTGTATATTGCGTATTTTCACCGTCCCGACTTTTTGATGATGTGGACTGGTGTATTGATACTGGATGCGGCTGATGCGGCCCCTATACTGAATAAATGCCCAGAATAAGAGGTAGGGTCCCAAGAGGTAGGGTCCCAACCTAATTTAATGCACTGAGTTCTAATGTGGAACTGTGTAGTGAGTCGTCTTTCCAGCTGTCAGGAAGCGGAGTCGCTGGATTTGTCCCTTACCTGATTTTAAGAAGTGTCTAAAACTTTGAAAGGGCATCTATGATTCTCGGTAGGGTAGAAGGGCACTTCTAGCGGATGGCCCAATTGTTTGTTCTTGGAATGCCCAAAAAGATAGTAATCATACCTTTTTTCAGTCTTTTTACCATCTGTAGGCGGACATTTCTGTGTAGTGTGATTATTTTATTGTTTATACCTTATGTTCTTAATAGGGTAAGCAGAAAGAAGAGGCATGGTGGTCATAATGTGGTGTTGTACACCTGATAGATAGGGTTTGATTGTGTTATATGAAAGTTTGATATGAAGGTTCCACGGTGAAGTGAAGAAGGGGGAGTAGCATTATATAGGAACGCTAACTCCTCCCACAAATACAGGCCTGCTGCCTTAAACATATATTAATATAAAAAAGTGAGAGAATAATTACATATATATATATATATATATATATATATATAAAAATAATTTTTTTGGTAAATTATTTTTACATTTTATTTATTTGTAATAAATTATTTTTTTTAATAATATATATATATACATATATATATATATATATATATATATATATATATATGTATATATATATATATATATATATATATAGTTAATATATTATACATATATATGTGTGTAATTTTACTCTAAGTGTATTTTTATATTAAAATATGTATATATTAATAAAAAAATAAACCTTGTATGACATTATGTATAAGATATTTTATATATAAGATATTTTGAGCTAATAAAAGCTAAGTTTTATTCATTCGACTTGGAAGTCCCTGGAGTGCTATCTTGTACTTTTGGCTGGATCTGTTTGCTGATAAGCACAGGGCAAGTACATCAAGGAAGGTAGAGTGCATTACTAATTTTGTTTATATATATATATATATATATATATATATATATATATATATACAAAAATAGGAAAAAATTCTTGCACTCCAACAAAAAGAATACATTGGTACCTGGTGCTCTGGCAGCAAAAGTTATACATCCAAGTAAATACCGGCACTCCAGGAATTTTTCAATAACACAAGTTTCTTTATTCAGTACAGGACGTCAATGTTTCAGCTCCTCATGGAGCTTTCATCAGGACAACCCTGTCCTGATGAAAGCTCCATGAGGAGCTGAAACGTTGACGTCCTGTGCTGAATAAAGAAACTTGTGTTATTGAAAAATTCCTGGAGTGCCGGTATTTACTTGGATATATATATATATATATATATATATATTATTATTATTATTATTATTATTATTATTATTATTACTTTTCTTTAACTATTTTCACCAGCAGGGAAAATGCCTGTCAGTTCAGGCAGTCCCCCTGCTGACAGCATTATGGACACCTATTGCTTCCATGTGCATGACCCCTGGGGGTCCTAATTTCCAGAGGGGGGACTGTCTGGGCTGTCAAACAGTCCCCCCCATAGAAGAAGAATTCAGATCGCTGGCGGGGGAATGGAGGCGATCAGGTAAGTACATATGAAGGGAGGGCGAGGGAGGGAAGGGGTGACTCCTGATGGCATCCAATGCTCTGCCTCACTGCCGGGCGCCACATGGGGCAACCCAGAAGTGATTGTTCAGGGGGGAGTGAGGGGGGTATTGCACGATGCCTCGACATCGAGGCATCGCTTCAATACCGTTAGAGCGGCTGGGAGCGATCGTGATCGCTTCCAGCGCTCTAATTAGCCGCGGACGTATCAGGTACATCCGCAGTCCTTAAGGACCATTTTTTGTTGAACTTACCTGATACGTCCTTGGTCGCAAATGGGTTAAAGACACATTACTGTGAGTATTATTGCTGTTGAGCTCTGTGATATACTCAGACACACTGGCTGTGATGCTTAATGTAAGTCTTTAACTGTTCTAAAATATCAGTGTTTGGATACTCATGGATACTGATCAAATGAACTTAAACACTCAACTATAGAATGTTTTTATTTATTACCATAAAATGTAAAAGGAAAGTGATGGCTCTAAATATTTTGAGTATTATGTTTATACTTTATGTATTATGTTTTTTTTTTTATTGTGCCACAATTTTTAATTTCCATTTTTGCCAGGTACTCCACATCATAATATGCTTTTGATAATATTATTATGCTTTTGACTTTTTATTGATAAGGTACAGCTCCTTTATTATTTATATATTATTATAATATATCCTTTCAGGTTGGTTTTTGTGGTTTATTTTTTATTTTGTATTGATTTATTCCGATCCACACACAATAATACCCTTTTCTATAAATCCACAGATAAGTGAATATCTGCGTTGCCCTAATGCAGTGTTGTTTTTTCTGGTATACTTAGGTGTGTTTTTTTTAAATTTCTTAATAGCCTTTCAAAATGCAATAAAAAATCTTGACTTATGAAAGACAAGATCAATTTCACAGTGTCATCATCTTGTTCCTCGAAGACAGTGTACGGCTTTGCACACCGAGATCAAATGTTCTGAGCACTCTTATTATTAATGATCATTAAATCATATTTTCATTAAGTCTTTTCTTCCCACCCTGGTGCTATATGTGTGGCATTTTAATGAGATATATTTTGCAATCTGAAAATGTCAATAAAAATAATAAACTGTATTTAAAACCTGTAATTGATTGATTGATGTGCATTGTAAGACATGGGTGGAGTATTCCATTTGAGAATTAATTATTAGGCAATGCACTTAAATTATATGTATTCAAAAGTGTATGGAACTGTTGCTCCATGGCTATCATTTCATGTATACATCAATTAATAGTTTCATAACAATTTTAGCCATTAGTTGTTTTTACTATGCATTTAATTTTGCACATATATTAATTTAGAATCATGGTATATTAATACAAATGATCACGCCAATGTATTCTTTCTTTCATTATAGCAACAGTCTGTTGAGAAGTAATGGGTACTCTTGCTAAAATGAGGAGAATTTGAACAATTAGTTTCCAACCAATACCCATGAATTTGGTACAAATTCATAGTCCAGGTAATAAGTAAATGCACAAGGACACAAAAATGAGACAGTGTTATAAATGAGAAAGACTACAGACTAATACAGTCCTATTATACAAAAACAGTGTAATGATGTATCATTTCAAAAAGTATGCTAAATAATTTAAGAAACACTATTAATATGTTGATTACAATAATAATTTATGAACTTTGTATAGAACAGGGGTTTTTACACCAAACAACATGGCCCAGCAGCATTCCAGGATTTATGTATTCCAATACTTAGAAAACCTGGACTGTAGCTGGGTCAAGACTGGGTTGGGAACCAATGTTATTGAAGGTTCTAAAAATACTTGTCCTCATCCAAGGGCATAGTGGTGTGTGCAGCATACCTGAAAAATGTAAGACCAGTCATCATATCATTTTTTCTCAAGCTATTGGTGGATATATATATATATATATATATATATATATATATATATATATATATATATATATATATATATATATATATATATATATATATATATATATATATATATATAATGTATTACAAGATACAAATTGTATCTGTTTTTTTACATACATACATACATACATACATACATATATATATATATATATATATATATATATATATATATATATATATATATATATATATATATATATATATATATATATATATATATATATATATATATATATATATACAGAAAATAGAAAAATAATACCAGCACTCTAGGTCTTCTAAAAAATCCGTTGGTTTATTATAAGTCAATCCAGAGGGTCAACGTTTCAGCTCCCGTTTGGAGCTTTCATCAGGACACATAAAAATCATATCATAAAATGACAGGCTTAAATAGGACTAGAGATCATTAAACACTCACCAAAGTACAGCTGTTGCTTGTTGCCTCCAATGCACGGCGTCTGTTCGGCACTATTGCGCATGTGCGCCGTTTTGGAGATCACTTCCTCGTCACAGATCAGCTGGGATCCTCCACGTGACCCGGCTGGGTCACGTTGCCATAGTGACCGCAGTAAACACTACGGTCAGACGCAACATTGTGTCTCTGCATGCCGGGGGGAGAAAATTACTCCTTCTATCAGCTGGAATAATGTGACCACATTATTCCAGCTAAAACTTTTGCCCACTTTTGCCCACATACGGGTAAGGTTTACAAAATATCCCATCGAATACACTGTCGCACTGAGTTTGTGATCTATAAGCTTACATGTCCTTGTGGACTAAGCTATATAAGGAAAACAGAGACTGCTCTTCGCGAGAGAATAAGGGGCCACAGGTCAAGCATCCGTCTTGCCTACCGTGATGGAAAGACGGATAAGCCTGTGGCCAGACATTTCTTAGAAAAACAACATTAACTTTCTTCATTGAGATGTTTGGCCATAGACCATGTCCCAGAAATGGCCAGAGGTGGTAACAGAGGCAAACTCTTGCTACAGCGAGAGACATTCTGGACATTGGAACTCAATACATTATCCCCTAAAGGCCTTAATGAGAAATGCTCCTTTAGTCCGTTTCTGTAAATATTGTCCTCTTTAGCTATTATTTGTAATTATCAGTATACAAGATTAGCGGTATTATATACATCATAAATATTGATGTTACTATTTCCTTTTTCTTTGTCTCTCCTCTATATATTGTTTATTTTAATTATACCTTGCTGTGCCAATAGTATGTACTAAGTTATCATTGGATACTCACCTATTTGATTTTTAAGAATCATGAACTATTTGTAATTTTCTAGAAATGCTAAACTTTAGAAATTTCCCAGTTCTTTCACCTATGGATATTTAGCACACTCATGGTACTATGTACTATTGATATAGCTTATTTTGACACTTTTTAGTTTTTTATTAGATTTGAACACTATTATGTTGATTGATTGTATTTTCATACACACTATCACTCTATTCAATACAGTGAGATGCATTATCAGACACTATCACTTTAAATGTGGAGTATATTTCATACTCTACCATATATCAAATATGTATGTTTAATTAACATAATACACATATATATCACATCACTAGATAGGATTTTTTATTAAATTGCATATATAGAACTTTATCAACTATACACACATATATATATATAGCTTCACTAGATAGGAGCACATTTCATACTACATTTACAGAATTTAACATTTGATAATCTGTTCCTTTTATTTGTTTCTTTTCCCATGTATATATTATGACTTTTGTCCCCCCATGCACGACGATCTCGGCAATTGATATTCTAAATATATCCCCAGTCCGGTCTTCAGGTGGATCCTCCCCTGATAGAAGGAGTAATTTTCTCCCCCCGGCATGCAGAGACACAATGTTGCATCTGACCGTAGTGTTTACTGCGGTCACTATGGCAACGTGACGCAGCCGGGTCGTTAATTATTTGGCAGGTTGCTAAATTATCCGAACAACATCTCACCGCTTGACCTGACCAAGCTGTTTCCCCAAGCTACTTCAGCAGCTTTAATAGGGTAGAGCTCGGGCAGGGCAGATGTGTTGAAAAAACCTGGTACATTATACACTTCAATAGGCCAAGCCCCACAAAGCTATTTATCACCAAAAATAGCTGCACAGCCTGAGGTAGCCGCTGCATCTGTGAAAATAGTGAGGGATTTAGAGGTAAGTAAAGGGATAAACATGCTTTTCCCATTCCATTTTCTGAGAAATTCCTGCCACAAGTGTAAATCCGCTGTAGTAGGCCCATATAGTGTAATGCGGGAAATATCTGACTAAAAGCCGGGAAGCAGCTTGAGCAGTATAGATATGAAAGCCCTGCCCTGTGGGATAATTTTCATGGCAAAGTTGAGGGAGCCTAATAGAGACTGTAGTTCTGTACGGTTACAGGATTCAGTAGAGAGACAAGTTGATGTTGGATAGGATGCGCTCAATCTTATCTCTAGGCAAATTGGCAAGTATGTTGACCGAATCTAGCTTGATACCAAGGAAATTAATCAATGACCCCCAGGTATTGGAATGGCTAGATTGTGGTTCTTAGGCTACTAGGTGGGAATAAGTTACACTCAATAGTCAAGAAGTCATCCAAAAAGTGAATAACTGTGGGGCATCTACAGACATTGAGCAGTAACCTGCATAATGTCTCAGCGAAGGTATCAAAAATCCTGAGGCTATATTTTGCACCAAAAGTGAGACGAGTAAAAAAGTAATAAGAACCTTGCCACTTAATGCCATGTAGATGCCACAAAGAAGGGTGTATTGGGAGGAGCTTGAAGGCGTAAATGATGTCCCTCTTACTAAGCCATGCCCCCTCTCCTGCTGTGATAATTGTGTCAATGGCGTTATCAATAGTAGCATACTGCAGGGAAAATTCCTCTGAAGGAATGAGAGAGTTCAGACCGGGTGTTGTGGAAGAGTGGGAAGCAGAGAGGTCGACAATCAACCTTTGCTTGGCTAAACTTTTACCAGAGACCACCCCCAATGGGGTTAGTTCTCCAAGCAGAGAAAGGTGGGGAACTGAATGGCCCAAGTAGGAAACCTTGATCCAATTCATAGTTACATAGTTGCATAGCTGAAAAGAGACTTGCTTCCATCAAGTTCAGCCTTCCTCACATTTGTTTTTTGCTGTTGATCCAAAAGAAGGCAAAAAAAAACAGTTTGAAGCACAATTTTGCAACAAGCTAGGAAAACAAATTCCTTCTTGACCCCAGAATGGCAGTCAGATTTATCCTTGGATCAAGCAGTTATTACCCTACATTGAAAGATTATATCCTTGAATATTCTGTTTTTGCAAGCTGTTTGAACATCTGTATGGACTCTGATAAAACCACTTCTTCAGGCAGAGAATTCCACATCCTTATTGTTCTTACAGTAAAAAAATCTTTCCTTTGCCTTAGACGAAATCTTTCTTCCAGTCTAAACGCATGACCTCGTGTCCTATGCAAAGTCCGGTTTGTGAATAGATTTCCACACAATGGTTTGTATTGGCCCCGAATATATTTGTATAATGTTATCATATGCCCTCTCAGGCGACGTTTTTCTAAATCTGTAACAGATTGTTAACTGATATTGGATTGGCGAGGGCAGATAGTAGGTTCTTACATTCTACAATGCCGAACGGCATGTAAATAATTCCCGTGTGGAACCCTTCCGTGAATTCCGACAGCAAAAACTGCACCAAGTGGGGAATGGGGTGGTTCTGCAGTAAGTCGGCGAAATAAGTGACATTAATTGAGGCCATGTAGGGTTTGGGAAACAATTTGTTAGGACACATTGTTTTGGCATGTGCCCTGAAACAAAGAGAACACACATGCAATAACCGCCATGTGCTAAATCCACAGGAACCTTCATTGAAGTTATTGCAGATCTAGGATTTACCAAGGAATGTAATAGTACGGCCGAGCTTGTCCTTAATCACTCTCTCAGGTTTTGCTGAGGGAGTAGGAAAAGGAAAGGCCGCACCCAGCTCAGGGGTATTAGGACATAGGTTTGTGGTGTGTGAGGATGAAGAGCAAACACTACAAGCTGGGGACCTGAGGTCTGCAAAGTGCCTGCAAAATAGCTCTGTATCCAACTGTCTCCAGACTGTCTGAAAATTAAACTGAGCCAGGGCCACAGATGCCTTCACGGAGAATAATCTGTGGTAATCATAAATAGATGTACCACCATATTTATGCCCTAGGTCCATCAACTTGTGTAACTATAGGTCAAACTCCTATCTGCATTCCGGATAAACTGAGCACACCATGTCCATATAAATCCCAAAAGCCAGGACAAACTCAGGGTTAGAGAACTTCCCATTCAACCTGGGGTCCCTAGCCTTTAGTACAACCGACACGAGCCATAGAAATACGTCTTATTTTCCAGGATATTTTGTGCTGGTACCATATGAGCTGGGTTATTAATGTTAGGGTTTTTTGTAGTGGACCAATGAATTTACCAGT
The DNA here is from genome assembly GCF_036172605.1 of Pelobates fuscus. NCBI lineage: Eukaryota > Metazoa > Chordata > Amphibia > Anura > Pelobatidae > Pelobates > Pelobates fuscus. The sequence continues at coordinate 210,576,503 of NC_086321.1, forward strand.
CAGGGTGCCCGAGAGACCAGTAGGTCCTAGACTAACCAATCCAAATGGTGCCACTGGCCTATCATTAGCATCCAAATGGTCCAGCCTATCCGTAATAAGTCCCAATGAGGACAGGACTGATGACAGTATGGCCTGAAGGTCAGGTGACTGGGCACTACTAAAGCCCTTGACAGCCCTGGTATTATCAGTGTTGGTGTTAAGTAATCTATATAACTCTGCCTTCCTGGCAGTGGCAGGGTAGGGAATCTTCCTGTGTCTTAATTCGGCCTTGATCCTGGGTATGGTCCAGGACCTGAGGGAAGACAGGCTGGCATTGTCCCCTCCCTGAGATGGAGAGGTGGGCAGGAGTACTGGGAATGGACAGATCCTCAATAGCTTCTGGTAGTTCAGACATGCTAGAATAGGACAAAAGATTCATAAGTAACCAAAGTGATACCAATGTACTGGCTAGCTTATCTAATGGTGAAGAAATTATCTAAAAACAGGAGAGGGGAGCCCTCACTAGTTGCCAAGTGGCATGAGGGGCTCTAGCTATGTGTTGGCCCGAGTGGATTTTTGAGGCCACTGGCGTTGTGGCAGGGGGGTGGCCTCTCGGTGACCAGTAAAGCAAAAGACAGCATGGAAGTGACAGGGGAGGCCCTCTCTATACCACTATGCGAGGTGTCTAACTATGTGTTGGCTGTTTGGGCATGAGTACCTCCGAATATGAGGATGTGTGTCGGCCTAGCGGGACCACTAAGACTTAGCAAGAAGGCCAAAAAAAATCAGCCAGTATCAGCCAGTATCAGCCAGCAGACCAAAATCTTACCCTAGTAGGTAGTGCCGGATGGGGAGGGGAAAAGTATAAAGTATAAAAGTATAACAACCCCTGGGTTCACCTACCTGTAGTTATCAGATGTATAGAGTAGGAAAGCGTAGATTAATTTGAGTAATACCTACGAGAATAAATAGCCATCATGTAGTACCCATCACGTGATTGTAAATAGTGGTAAGTAATAAGAAACAATATGGCATACCTACCACTTAATAGACTAGACCTAAAAATGAACCCGGTGGAGCATAACTGTTAGTATAACCAGAAGGGCCTAGCATCTAGTAACATAAAAGGAACAGTTAGATTATTCGAGCAATGAGGGGCAGAACATGGATTCGTAAGACAAATCCCAAACCACTAACCGATGCAATATTGTAGGAATCGAAAGAAAGGAGAGGATAGTGAATATGCAGAGTGACTTTGATCTGTAATATATAATATGGCCAACATTAGAACTTCAAGAGAGCACAGAACCCACCTAAAGAGTGTGACAATTGAAAACTGAGTCAAACAGAATTTATAAGCGTTGACTAGCTCAGAGGTACAGCAAAAAGGGGTTTCAGGCTCGGCAACATATCAAGAAAATAGACAGGAAAATAGAGACAAAGTGCTGCTGAATTTAACTTGTGAAACACATTTATTTGATAAATTGTAATACGCGCAGTTCTTCCTTATGAACTCAATAGCCTACCAAGCATATTTGTGTAATTTAAATGAATGGCAGCACGGACTCTAGGAATTCCTATAATTCAAAATAGGGCATTCAGCAGTAATCATACGGACGGCTCCAAAAGAGGAACAAAGAGTCGAATAACAACTGGACGCTCCAGTACAACGAAACACTATGACATACTTGTTGTGAGAATCGTGAGTATTGTTCATGTGTGCGAACTAACTGCTGAACGGGTGAGTATAATACCACAAAAGACAAGTATACGAACCGATAGAACATAGTGGGCAAAATTTTGAAACCGGTTGTTCGTATGAAAGTTTAAAAGAAAGACTTATATGAAAGCATATGAACAGAGGTAAGTTACTGTAGCTTTGAGACTGTGCGGTAGTGACAGGAGGAGAGGGGAAAAATCCCAGAGGCCTTGAACGGTAGAAGAAACTTGATCCAGGAACGGGCAGACACTCTGAAAGCAGGTAAGGTCTCCACGAGGAAAGGAAGCAAGATGGCAGTCTGCTGCAGCCAGAAATCCAGGTATGCAAATTGCAAGACCTTCAATGGTAATGAGAAGGGGTCTGGCAGTTCTTAAGTAGGGAAATTATGCCCCTCCCACATCTACAGGCCCAGCCATATATATATATATATATATATATATATGTTAGTGGATCACTCAGGGCTGTGACTCCCAAGTTGGGGAGTGGCTTCAACAGATTCCAGGTGGGACATCTGAGATCGCTGTCCAGAAGAGTGCAGTTCTAGGAACAGCTTAAGTTGTGTGGCACTGCAAGGCCAACTCCCATCCTCCCGCTCAGAGGTACAAGCCCAACTGCCCAACGCATTGTTAGTGCCTTGCATTGTGTCATAGTCAGGGCCTCACCTGTAATGGCCAATCTATCTTAAATCTTGTAAATGTCACCGAGAGGCCAACACCCCGCCACGTCTGTGGCATCAAGAAAATCCACATGAGCCAAATCATAGGTAGAGCCTCTCAAAGCCACTTGGCAATTGGTTAGGGCATCACCTGTCACCTAATTAGTTAGAATAATATAATCTCACCTCTTGTCATTAAAACTAGTCAGTTGGGTTACTTCATACCTATCAGGATATTATAACCAAGTCATTTCCTTCACGCCCATAGCATGTCTAACACTTCACATCAAGGAGACGACCTGTCGCTTACCAGCACCCCGGACAGATCTAATTCCCAGATGAGGCAAACCATTGTAGCCAGCCCAGAAATCATGGCTGAACTTAAAAGAAGGAACATTCCCTTTCCTGCCTCAGCCAAGAAAGCTGAACTTTTCCGTTAGTTAAACATGCATTATGATAATGAAAGGCCTGACCCTAGATCTGAATGTATTATCCAAAACAGTTTGTCAGAACTGCATAACATGGTATTCTCTCTGGTGGCTTCTGTAGCCACTATTAACAACCGGTTGGATAATCTGGAATCCACTAACCAAATGTCCCGGATGTCCGACTTCCCGTAGCTCAGCAAAAACCAAGCACAGTAGGTAACTCTAATCCTCTACCTGCTAAAAGTACTAACATCATTAATCCAGTACATCTGATTCCACAAAATTTAAAATGTGACATAATGGAAGGCAAAGATGTTAATTTGGCTTCTCTCCTCATTGCTTCACAGGATATAATTGAAAACAGGTCATACACGTTTGACAAGTTATCTGTGATAATGAAGTCAAGAGACCCCAGACTTAACAGGAAATTAAATATTCCAGAGTTTGTTTTAGTTTTTGGATTATATAGGGACATTATTTGCTCTTCTTTTCCCCACCGTAGAGAAGAACTAGATTTATATTTGCACAAGTTGGTGGACCTAGCTTATACATACGGAGGCTACGCGTTCTACGATTATCATAAGTCCTTTTCAGCAAGATCCACTGGCTCAATTCAATACTCCTACTGACTGGGGCCAAATAGACACAGAACTGTTTTGTAGACATTTTGCAGGTCTTAAAACACCAGCTTATGTAATATGTTCTTCAGCTTCTCATATGGCAAATTTCTGTCCCGATAGCGTTGCTTTACCTTCCACTACTAATATCAACCAAATATGTCTCAAAGAGAGATAAAAGATAAATTAGGCAGGCCTATCATATTTCTTGGGAAAGCTCAGGTATGTAATAATTTTAATGAGGGGGGGAGGGGGGGGTGTAGTTACGGCACCTGCAGACTTCTTCACATTTGCTCACTTTGTTTCAAAGCACATGCAAAAACGATGTGTCCGAACAAATTGTTCCCAAAAAAGTTAACTCAAATAAACGTACCCAATGTTGCAATGTCATTTGACGGATCATTAGAGTTGAGCAAACCCGAACTGAAAAGTTCGGGCTCATACCGAACATTACGTTTTTTTGGACCCCGGACCCGAACACGGACATATCACTGTATGTTCGGGTTGGAGTTTGGTGTTCGGCGATTTAATGATGCGTTTTGAAAGGCTGCAGGGCAGCCAATCAACAAGCGTTTGACTCATGTGACCTTAGAAGCCATCACAGCCATGCCTACTAATGGCATGGCTGTGATTGGCCAGTGCAGCATGTGACCCAGTTAGTAGGAGCATGTGGCTGCTTACTGTTTAAAAAAAATAAAAAATTGTCCCCCCTGGCCCCACCCCTGAGCGGTGAGTGGGGGCCATGAACAAAACTTGGAGGGGGGGACCAAATGTCCTCCCCCCTGGTCCCCACCCCTGAGCGGTGGGTGGGGCCATAAATAAAAATTGGGGGGACCTAATGTCCACCCCCCTGGCCTCCACCCCTGAGCAGTGGGTGGGGGCCCTAAATAACAATAAGGGGGGGACCTACTGTGCTCCCACCCGGCCCCCACCCCTGCATGGCGGGTGGGGGCCCTAAATAACAATAAGGGGGGACCTACTGTCCTCCCCCCCGGCCCCCACCCCTGAGCGGGGGTGGGGGCCATAAATAAGAATTCCAAAGAACTTTCCCACACTGTGTAAAATGACACAGAGCACTCTGGTGGATTTCAAGCCAACCAATCAGAGTGCTGTGACAGGTAAATGTAGAGACTTACCTGTCAGTCTCGTCATTCACCTGTCAGAGCACTCTGATTGGATGGCTTAAACCCACCAATCAGAGTGCTCTGAGCCCAATTGCAGGGCGGGGCAAGGCTTTATAAGCCTTGCCCCGCCCTGCAGAGCTCAGTCTGCGTGGAGCCGTCCATGGGTGAAAATTGATTTATTTTTTTTGCGGTCGTTTTTTTTTTTTTTTTTTTTTTAGTGCGTCGGTTATTATGGATTTTCATTTGCTCTTTTTTGGGGCTGAAAAAAGAAGAATTTAGAAGAAATATGACATCAAATGGTAAGTCTATTTTTTTTTACAGGTATTTAGATAAGGGTCCCCCCTCATTATTTTTAGGATGAGGGGGTAGGTAGGGGTAATTTTTTTTTTTTGAGGAGGCGGGTGACTAGGTGTTTGGGGACCCCTATTCACCTGGGGGGGGTTTAAATTTTTATTTAGGGCCCCCACCCGCCGCTCAGGATGGGGGCCGGGGGGGAACATTAGCCCCCCCTTATTTTTATTTAGGGCCCCCACCCACCGGCCACCGCACAGGGGTGGAGGCAGGGGGGGGAGGACAGAAGGACCCCCCCTTATTGTTATTTAGGGCCCCCACCCACTGCACAGGGGTGGGGGCCGAGGGGAGGACAGTAGGTCCCCCCCAAATTCTTATTTATGGCCCCCACCCACCGCTCAGGGGTGGGGGCCAGGGGGGAGGACAGTAGGTCCACCACATTATTGTTATTTATGGCCCCCACCCGTCGTGCAGGGGTGGGGGCCGAGGTGGAGGACAGTAGGTTGCCCCCATCCGCTGCACAGGGGTGGGGGCCGGGGGGAGGACAGAAGGTCTCCCCCCAAATTCTTATTTATGGCCCCCACCCACCGCTCAGGGGTGGGGGCCTGGGAGGAGGACAGTAGGTCCCCCCTTATTGTTATTTATGGCCCCCACCCGCTGCGCAGGGTGAGGGCAAGGGGGTAGGACAGTAGGTTTCCCCCAAAATTCTTATTTATGGCCACCTCCCACCGCTCAAGGGTGGGGGCCAGGGGGGAAGACAGTAGGTCCCCCCCCTCCGCATTCTTATTTGGGGCCCCCACCCATCACACAGGGGTGGGGGCAAAAGTTTTTTTTGTTTTTATTTACAGTGAGCAGCCAGTGTACTAGACACGTCCCTACTCGTGGTATAGCGAGTAGGGGCTGAATTTACTAATACTAAGTAATATTTACTTAGTATTAGTAAATGTGGCTGAGTGTCAGTGCGCGTATCTGTGTGTCTGTGTATGTCAGTGTATGTATCTAAGTGTGTGTATGTATGTGCCAGTGTGTATCAGTGTGTTTGTATGTGCGTGTGTGTGTATGTATGTCAGTGTGTGTGTGTGTGTGTGTGTATCTGAGTGTGTCAGTGTGTGTATGTGCCAGTGTGTATCTGTGAGTGCAAGTGTGTGTACATGTCACTGTGTGTACCTAAGTGTGTGTGTGTGTATTTGTGAGTCAATATGTGTGTGTCAGTGTGTATCTGTCTCTGTGTGTCAGATACATATACACACACACACACTGACACAGAGATACACACACTGGTGCATACAAACACAGATATACACACCTTGACACACACCGGCACATACAAACACAGATACACACACTTTGAAACATAGATACACACTCGGGGTTTGCTGCAATTTTTGGTAATCACTGGTTCAGGGATGTTTGGCCTAAAGAAATACTTGTCTTACCGGCCTTCAGGAAAACTTCAACCCCTTTTCGAGATCTATCCCATAGTAGCAGCAGCGCATACTTGGGGTCAACTGTGGGCTGGTAAGACAGTCAAGTGTTAATAAAGGGCACTCTTCCTCCTTAACCACAATGTGGTTAATACGGAAATTGACATGGCTGGCCGCCAAACTACATTTTTTTCTAGTGTGCGAACACATTCCGGGCATTCATAATATGGCAGCTGACTCTTTATCCCGGTCTAACTTTCAGACATTCTACAAGGTGCATCCCTTCATCAACGAGCTCCCATCAAGAATCCTGACATTTCCAGAGTTACAAAATGGATTAACAAGATTATTGACCCACGTACAGTCACTCTCACGAAACGCTCTGTCTGCCAACACCAAAATGGCCTACGACAGGGCTTTGACTGTTTTCCACAAATTTGGTGGGGAGTTTCACATTTCAGATAATTATTCTATTGAAACCATGGTGGCTTTTGCCTCTTTTTTGCCACCTACACCTCAAATTAGCACATAACACTATTTAATTATATCTTACAGCACCATGTCATCACGACCTTTCCCAATCACCCACCTTTTCTTTCCACTTAACAGGAAAGGTAAGTAAATGCTTCCTGCCAGCCCCCAACAGGACCGCCGGGCTTGTAATGAGCCCGGCGGTCCTGGTCTGTATTATGGCAATGTAAGTTGCCATGATACAGACATTAACTTGAGTATAAGTCGAGTTGGGGTTTTTCAGCACAAAAAATGTGCTGAAAAACTCGACTTATACTCGAGTATATACGGTACCTATTTTAAATCGTAACTATTTTTATTTTAAGTGTTTAGCAATATTTTTCAGTGATTAGTTCATATTTACTATCACTATACATAAATTTAGGCTTTTGCCCGACAGTAACATGGCTGCTAATAACATTCTTATGTATGCTAAGTATTGTACTATATCGTCATGGTAACGCCCTCAAAATATTCATGTTCCTCTTTCCTCCCGAATGCATATATCATCACATCATACGTTTGGAACGCAACGCACGGCATTTTGGCAATACTAGCATTCCAATAAGACGTAAGAGCAGTTTCATGCCAACATCCACAAATGGATCTCAACGCGTCACTTCCGGTGTAACACCTGCGTTCAAGACGGGGAAACAGAAACAGCCTGCTATCATCACCATGAAGAGACGAACGGCACGTCACTTCCGACGCAACTTATGCGTTTCGACAAAACAGGATATTGAAGACACCAGGAAGCAATTCAAATGAATATATATAAACTTATATTTAAACTTAAGGACTACTCCACACTTTTGAAAAAGCCTCATACAGGCGAAATGCATCAAGTGGACTCTCCTATTTATTTTTAAAAGGATTTTACTATTTTGTTCAATAAAAGCTTGCTTTTTTTATAGCTTTTTGCTTTGTATTGATTTTATTGTTTTGCTTCCTGAAATCCATACATCCTTAGGTGGGGATTATACCACCCATGCTCTTTATACTAGAGCAGGTCTTGCTCTAGTAAATGTTAGTACATTACTTTATTCCTCTAATATATGTACAGTACTTTCTTCACTATTGGAGTTTTTTCTTTCTCATTTTGTCTCCATATATACCTGTACACTACATTTGGAGCATCAATACTATCTACACTGCCACAATATCCTTAGACGGGGATTGTACCGTCCATGTGCAACACAGCTGAGCTCTTAGTTAGCTCAAGCAAATGTGAGTGGATACCACATAATATTTTGATTTGCAGTTAAATATACTGTATTGCACTATTATTGTGTTCTCTTCTTTTTTGTCATTTTGAGGTCCAAAGTACCATACTATCCAGAGTTATATGTACGTATAATCCCTTTAGCGCAGTATACGCCTTTTTTCTCTTTGCTTGTTAATTCACGAGGTTAGGAAGCCTTGCACTGTGTACTGCAGCCCACATACATAGACCCCTCAACCTATAGTGAACACCTGTTACCCATACTCCTCTGTAAGTGCAAGTAGTGTGAGTGAGTTTGAGATGAAAAAGTCAGGTATGGCTGCCGATTTTAAATTACTCCAGACGGAGCGGGCGTTCCAGAGTGCACACTGAAAGTTGGTAAGTGAGGGTAAAGGGCAAGGGCAAGGTATTGTGAGGAGGTTTCTGGGGTTTCTGGTTTTCTTAGTGTGTGTAGAGAAGGTGAAGGGCCCTGGATTGGGAGAGACATCACACGATACTAGAAGCAGGAGGAGAGAAAGTGACAGGAGATGTGAATGGGTTTTGTATGCATGGGATCTAGGATGAGATCGATTGTGGGTAGGAGTGAGAGAAGGGGGAGTGTAGCAGAGGGGCATATGTAAAAGTGGTTGGGGGGATGAGTGAAGTGGGTGTAAGGAGAGATTTTTTATACTGAGGGAGAAGGAGGAAATAAAGAGGAGGAGAGGGAGAAAGAGGAAATAAAGAGGAGGAGAAGACAGATCATTGTTAAACTGGGAGAAAGTAATTGGAAATAATTGGAATATCAAAAACAGCTGAAGGTAGGGTGAATATTAGGTTTTATGGGTTAAGAAAGCGCAGGAGTGTACTAATAAGAGTCAGTGTGTACACATGTTATTTTTACTTATCTAAAATTTGGGTGTGACAGACAATCTATAAATGTAATAATGAACGTGGGGTGGACAGGTATCAGACTTTCTTACAGCAGTATTGGGGCTTGATCGTTTTAAAATCAGGCTGTTGAATAAAGATATGTGAAGGTCAGATAGGCTTGAAATAAAGCTGAGGGAGGGGATATGTATCTAGGCACAGAGATGAATGGATGGTTATTCAAATAAAAACAAACATATTAATAAAAGAAGAGAAGGGTCAGAGGTCAGTCGGAAATAAGAGGGGAAATAGAGTAATGCATATAGATGAATAAAGCAATTACATACAGGGCTAGCAAAACTATACCTTGGCATGATGAGGTCTTCCAGAAGGCTACCTTGCTTATTGCAGATGATCAGCTGATGGAGCACAGACTTTCTTACAGCAGTATTGGGGCTTGATAGTTTTGAAATCAGGCTTGCTTATTGCAGACAATCAGCTACATAGTTACATAGCTGAAAAGAGAATTGCGTCCATCAAGTTCAACCTTCCTTACATTTGTATTTTGCTGTTGATCCAAAAGTAGCCAAAAAAAAAAAAGAAAAACCCTCTTGATCCCAGAATGTCAGTCAGATTTATCCTTGGATCAAGCAGCTATTACCCTACATTGAAAAATTATATTCTTGAATATTCTGTTTTTGCAAGTATGTATGCTGTTTGAACATCTGTATGGACTCTGATAAAAAAACTTCTTCAGGCAGAGAATTCCACATCATTATTGTTCTTACAGTATAAAAACATTTCCATTGCCTCGACAAAATCTTCTTTCTTCCAGTCTAAACGCATGACCTCGTGTCCTACGTAAAGTCCGGTTTGTGAATAGATTTCCACACAATGGTCTGTATTGGCCCCGAATGTATTTGTATAATGTTATAATATACCCTCTCAGGCAACGTTTTTCTAAACTAAAGAGGTTTAACCCCTTAAGACCGCAGCCAAATGTACAAGTTGTGATCCAAAAAAAGCGTAAACAAAACCTGCCATTTGCGCTATATGTCTGTCCAACCGTAATTCACCTCTTTCATATTAAATGCACCCACACTTGTTATATATCATTTTATTCAGGGGAAACAGGGCTTTCGTTTAACATCAAATATTTAGGCATGGAACATAATTTAATCTGAAAAAAATATTTAAAAAATGGGAGAAAATACGAATTTTTTCAATTGTTTTAGTTCTACGTGACATTTTAACTGTGAATGTCAAAATACTGTTTGCTTTTACTGCAATACAATACACATGTTGTAAGGACCTCACGATCACATGGCCCTGGGGGGTAGAAGAGGACAAAGGGGGACACCCTGGGCTCCCAGGCAAGTCCCCCATACCGCGATCGCCGGCGACCGGGTAAGTACATAAGATCGCAGGACGTTCTATGCCGTCCTGGGGCATTTAGAGCCACCAAAATAAGGACGGCATAGAACGTCCTGCGGTCTTAAGGGGTTACATTTGTTAACCTTTCTTCATAGCTGATATATTCCATTCCTTTTATTACTTTTGGAGCCCGCCTCTGCACTTTTTCTAGTGCCATAATATTCTTCTTTAGAACAGGCGCCCAAAATTGCACGACATATTCAATATGTGGTCTTACCAGTGATTTATAAAGAGGCAAAATAACATTCTCATCCCGAGAATGAATGCCTTTTTTCATGTATGACAATACCTTACTGACCCTAGACACTGCTGATTGACATTGCACATTGTTGCATAGTTTGTTGTTTATAACAAACCCCAAGTCCTTTTCGTGTGCTGTTATCCCTAATTCGCTTCCATTAAGGGTATACGTTGCTTGTGCATTCTTTACACTGAAGTGCATAACTTTGCATTTTTCAACATTTAATTTCATCTGCCATTTGAGTGTCCAGTTTCCCAGTCTATCTAAATCCCTCTGCAGCAAAGTAATATCTTACTCGCATTGTATTACTTTACCAAGTTTTGTGTCATCTGCAAACACTGAAACATGACTTTCAATGCTTTTTTCAAGATCATTTATAAACATGTTAAATAGAAGGGGTCCCAGAACAGAACCCTGAGGGACACCACTTGCCACCTCTGTCCAGCTTGAAAATTTACCATTAATGACAACTCTTTGTACTCTATTTTTAAGCCAATGTTCTACCCCAAAACAAGCATTTTCTTCTAGACCGATTTCCTTGAGTTTGAGCACTAATCTCTTGTGTGGAACTGTATCAAATGCCTTGGCAAAATCCAAATAGATCACATCCACTGCAACACCCTGATCTATATTTCTACTTATTTCTTCGTAGAATGCAATCAAGTTCGTTTGACATGACCTGTGCTTCATAAAACCATGCTGATTTTTGCTGATAACCATGTTCTTCTCAAGGAATTCTTGAATATTATCCCTTAATAACCTTTCAAATATTTTCCCAGCCACAGAAGTTAAGCTTACAGGTCTATTCTTTCCAAGGATTTGAACCATTTTTGAATATAGGAACCACATCTGCCTTCCTCCAATCCTCCGGAACACTTCCTGAAAGAAAAGAATCTTGAAAGATTAAAAACAGAGGTTCACTTATTTCTACACTTAGTTCCTTAAGTACTCGTGGATGAATACCGTCAGGCCCTGGAGCATTGTTTATATTAACTTTCTTTAGTTGCTTCTAGACATGTGCAATTTGTTTCGATTGTCAATTCGGCCGAATTGCGGGCAATTCGGGCATTCAGATACATCCAAATGTCCGAATAGCTGAATTGGCGAATTGCCGAAGTCCTGAAGTTCCGAAATTGCTGAATTTCCGAAGTGTCAAAGTTCTGAAGTGTCGAAGTGCCGTATTTCCGAAGCACAGTATTGCCGAAGTACTAATGTACCTACCCAGTGGAAGGATGAAGAATGTTACACTGTATACAAGTCTGAATAAAAAGTATTAAAACATAGCCAGGATTCAGCTCTAAGCATTTGCAACACTTACAACAATCAAGTAACACACATTCATATAAAATGTAAGTTACTAAGACAGTCAATGGAATGACAGGAATGAATAAGTAGATAACTCCCTAATTCCCCAGTATTAGGGAGCTATCTACTAAAAGCCTGTGGCTCACAGGAACTATTGTCCTTCCCCCCCACGGCCCCCACCCCTGAGCAGCGGTTGGGGGGCCTGAAGTAAAATAAGGGGTGGGGGACCTATTGTCCTCCCCACCCAGCCCCCACCCCTGAGTGGCGGGTGGGGGCCCTAAAGTAAAATAAGGGGGGGACCTTTTGTCCTTCCCCCTGGCCCCCACCCCTGAGCGGCGGGTGGGGGTCCTAAAGTAAAATAAGGGGGGAGGACCTATTGTCCTCCCTCCGGCCCCCACCCTTGAGCAGCGGGTGGGGGCCCTAAAGAAGAATAAGGGGGACCTATTTTCTTCCCCCTCAGCCCCCACCCCTGAGCGGTGGGTGGGGGCCCTAAAGAAGAATAATGGGGGGACCTATTGTCCTCCCCCCGGGGGCCCTCACCCCTGGGCAGCGGGTGGGGGCCCTAAATTAGAATAACGGGGGTCCTATTGTCCCTTGCCCCCACCCCTGAGTAGTGGGTGAGGGCCCTTAATACCAATAAGGGGGGCCTATTGAGGAACCATTCAAAAGAAACCTCATATTGTATAAAAGATTCATTGATGATATTTTCATGATATGGCAGGGGGACGTCGAGTCTCACACACATGATAGACCACATTAATGGAGATTCCACACCAGTGAGACTTCCCTAAACCATCAGTCCAGATGGAGTTGATTTCCTGGATGTCCACATATACAGAAGTAATAATAATCTTGCCTACACCTTGTTTTCCAAACCTATGGACAGAAACACCCTACTCCGGACCGACAGCTTCCACCCCAAATACCTTAAGAAATCCCTATCACTATTACAATTCATGAGAGTTTTACGAAACAACTCAGAACCACACAAAGCTCAAGAACAAATTAAAGAAATATGGAATAAATTCAAATAGAGGGGATATAAGGAACCCACACTGCAATAAGCACTAACTAAAAGCCAAACAACCTCCAGATGGTCCAAAGAAGTGACACAACTCTTGGTATTTCCTACCACCTTTAACTCAGCACTTCCTAAACTACTCAGCACATTAAGATGTAATTGACATCTCCTGGAAAAGTATCCTACCTTATCTAAGATCCTTCACAACCCTCCAATGTTGGGCTACAAGAGAAGAAAAAACCTACGGTAAAAACCGACTCAATACACTGTTATACTAAGAGAGAAACAACAATCAACATGGATTGTTTTCATTGCTTAGGCTGTGTAATATGCAGCCACATGGTACCAGGTAAATTCTTCTCCCACCCTCACACTGGAAAGAAATATTCCATCAAACACAGAATGACTTGTACGACAGACTTTGCTATATACAAACTACAATGCCCATGCGGTTTATCCTATGAGGGGAAAACGGACCTCCCTCTTAGGGAACGCATTAGGAACCATAGATCCAATATTCTTATTGTCTACAGGGACAACAAGACTGACCTCCCAGTGGCCAAACACTTTTTGTCAAATTAACATACCCTGCCCACCCTAAAATTAAAATGACGAACAAGCAATGCATTTGCTTTACCTAAATTAAATACTATCTTCAACAAAACATAAGACTAACTTAAAATATCCACATGTGCAATATAAATACTGACCAATATAGGCCGATATTTAACACTTTTTATTTACTGAAATAAAGAATTTATAAACATTCCATAAGATTATGCATAGAAAATAAACATTAAGGACTAGACAAACTAATGAGAGCCATATATGGGCCAGAATAACTGTAACCATTAACCAAACGCACAGTAAATTGTGAATAGTAGCAGTGATGGAGCTCCAATGCAGAGTGTTCTGTGGATCTGAAACAGATATAATATATACATGTATAAATCCACTTAATTGCTTCTGGAGAGCAAAACTTTAGAGTTGTGCCCGAAAGATCAATGGTCTTAACGTAACTTAAGTTAGAAGGTAGATAACCTCCCTATGGTTTGAACAATAAGAACTGGCAATTAACCTGAATTACACAATTGAGTCCCCTACAAAGAGAAACATGAAAAAATCGTGAAAAAATCGTTCACAAGCTAGCTCTTGTTTGACCTGAATTAATCACTTTAAAATATCAAACTTCAAATATAGCTCGTGCAATGTCGAAATTGACCAGTAAAGGTCGACATTAAACATGCAATAATTACCTGACTTCAATTAAACTCCTGTGCAATTTAAAAATTGACCACTAGAGGCTGACATTTAAAACATACAGTATTTAACTGGAACAGTGAAGTAAAACAATTTGTATGAAATCATGTGAAACCTACTACTAAAATAGGGTGTATGATTATAAATATACGAACGACCCATGTGGTAAGTTAACTTTTGTATATAACCGAACGTTCCGAAAACTATACAAAATAATAGTTTGAGAAATACAACAACTTGGTGTTCGTACGTTTGAGCCAAACATGTGCGTTTGTGCGCATGCTCCCAAAAAAACCTGCTAAACCTAAGTGGGATACGAACAGGCTGGAAATAGCCGAAAGACCGTACTATAGCTTAATCATTCACATAGCCACGAGAAAACAGAAAAATAAGCAGAATGACGCTGAGTGCCGCGACTGAGGTGCGGCAATAGGCTTGACTCACGTTTTTAACAATTCAGTCAACAAAGTGACTGATGCAGGTATGGGAGTCCTGTCAAGGTTCTGGAAAGTTGGAAAGGCAGCAAAACAGATGACCAGGGGCTGCAGGACCAGGTAAGCATTCCCACGATGTAAGTAAAATGGTGATTTACACATACCAGAAGTCACAGTATGCAAATCACCAGACTGAAAATGATAATGGGGAGTGGTCTGGCGTCCCTTAATATATATATATATATATATATATATATATATTTTTTATTTTTTTTTGTCTGAACTTCATATATTAAAATAGAGATGAGGGGGAAAGTTGGATGTGGTGTGCCGAAACCAACATACAGGTAGGCCTGTAATAAAGAAGGCCCACCAGAGGTAATGTCATGATCATAGTAAATTAATAGAGGGATTGGTGGGAGGGGTCGCTCTAACAGGAATCAGCATAGGTAAACGGGGGAGTAGAGCTTATATAGGGAAAACTCCTCCCACAAATTCAGGCCTAGGGCCTTTTATTTGTGGTCGGAACTTAATTTGTATATGAAAATAGAGAAGAGGGGAAAAGTCGGTATTGGTGTGCCGAAACCAACGTACGGGTAGGCCTGTAATAAAGAGGGCAAAAGATATTGCTGAAAACACACTTTATTGCATAATTTACAATGCTAAACATTTAAAGGCTTTCCGGAGTTCTTTCTCAGGATGTGGATCTGCCCAGTCATTTGATGATATGGACTGGTGTGTCCATACTCGATCTGAGGTAGCTGCCCCAATTCTGAAGGAATGACCGGAAACTGAGGCGGAGTTATGTCCCAATCTTAGCAGTAGTGTCCTAAAGTGGAATATGAATTTGGAAGTGGTAAGTGGGTGTCCGTAAATAAGTAGAAGGAGCGAGTTAGGTGGGAGACTGAAGCACGTGGATAGAAAAAAGTCTAGTATTTTAACAGGACACCAGAGGTTCTGTCAGGATTACTGTTTGATCCAGCATGTAGAACTGTATAGCACGGATGACAAATAAGTAACGTATTACCGGTCCTTAGAATGGCCGGATTTAACGTACATAGAATAGCCAAAAATACTAGCCGAGGTCAGGGTACACAGAAAGGGAGGCAGCGATGAGGAAATCCAGGAGTCAGGATACCAGTATATAGAGAAGTCAATAAACAAAGCCAAAATAAAAAAACAGGTAGAAAACTAATAACAGGAACACGCTCTCGGACAACCACAAGGGAAACCACGACAGGGCACTGAGCAGGATGAGAACTGGGCCTGAATACCTCTCCTTTAGTTCTGATAGGCTGTAACTGGCCTTTGACCCCAAAGTCAGTTACCAGGTTTCATTTGCATAATTGCTGCTCAGCATTAACCCTTCTCTGGATTAGGTTGCTGCTCGGCACAACTTTTCTTGTGTGGACAGTAAATGTAATTAACCACATTTCTATAAGCGGATAAATACGTGACAGGTTCTTTGTAGGAAACAGTGGGATTGCAGTCTGGTAGTTTGTGTGGTTGGTTTTAGCTGATATACGTTTGACGAACCACAGTGAACTCTCGGGGTCTGAGGAAGCCATAGAAGGCTATGTAGAAGGCTACTTTAATGATAGTTAGTCTGGTATTAAAGGGATTTGTGTCCAATAGGTCTGACATGTTTCCCTGGTCATCTGTTTTGCTGCCTTTCCAACTTTCCAGAACCTTGACAGGACTCCCATACCTGCATCAGTCACTTTGTTGACTGAATTGTTAAAAACGTGAGTCGAGCCAATTGCCGCACCTCAGTCGCGGCACTCAGCGTCATTCTGCTTATTTTTCTGTTTTCTCGTGGCTATGTGAATGATTAAGCTATAGTACGGTCTTTCGGCTATTTCCAGCCTGTTCGTATCCCACTTAGGTTTAGCAGGTTTTTTTGGGAGCATGCGCACAAACGCACATGTTTGGCTCAAACGTACGAACACCATTTTTCATGTTTCTCTTTGTAGGGGACTCAATTGTGTAATTCAGGTTAATTGCCAGTTCTTATTGTTCAAACCATAGGGAGGTTATCTACCTTCTAACTTAAGTTACGTTAAGACCATTGATCTTTCGGGCACAACTCTAAAGTTTTGCTCTCCAGAAGCAATTAAGTGGATTTATACATGTATATATTATATCTGTTTCAGATCCACAGAACACTCTGCATTGGAGCTCCATCACTGCTGTTATTCACAAGTTACTGTGCGTTTGGTTAATGGTTACAGTTATTCTGGCCCATATATGTCTCTCATTAGTTTGTCTAGTCCTTAATGTTTATTTTCTATGCATAATCTTATGGAATGTTTATAAATTCTTTATTTCAGTAAATAAAAAGTGTTAAATATCGGCCTATATTGGTCAGTATTTATATTGCACATGTGGATATTTTAAGTTAGCATTATGTTTTGTTGAAGATAGTATTTAATTTAGGTAAAGCAAATGCATTGCTTGTTCGTCATTTTAATTTTAGGGTGGGCAGGGTATGTTAATTTGACAAAAAGTGTTTGGCCACTGGGAGGTTAGTCTTGTTGTCCCTGTAGACAATAAGAATATTGGATCTATGGTTCCTAATGCGTTCCCTAAGAGGGAGGTCCGTTTTCCCCTCATAGGATAAACCGCATGGGCATTGTAGTTTGTATATAGCAAAGTCTGTCGTACAAGTCATTCTGTGTTTGATGGAATATTTCTTTCCAGTGTGAGGGTGGGAGAAGAATTTACCTGGTACCATGTGGCTGCATATTACACAGCCTAAGCAATGAAAACAATCCATGTTGATTGTTGTTTCTTTCTTAGTATAACAGTGTATTGAGTCGGTTTTTACCGTAGGTTTTTTCTTCTCTTGTAGCCCAACATTGGAGGGTTGTGAAGGATCTTAGATAAGGTAGGATACTTTTCCAGGAGATGTCAATTACATCTTAATGTGCTGAGTAGTTTAGGAAGTGCTGAGTTAAAGGTGGTAGGAAATACCAAGAGTTGTGTCACTTCTTTTGACCATCTGGAGGTTGTTTGGCTTTTAGTTAGTGCTTATTGCAGTGTGGATTCCTTATATCCCCTCTATTTGAATTTATTCCATATTTCTTTAATTTGTTCTTGAGCTTTGTGTGGTTCTGAGTTGTTTCGTAAAACTCTCATGAATTGTAATAGTGATAGGGATTTCTTAAGGTATTTGGGGTGGAAGCTGTCGGTCCGGAGTAGGGTGTTTCTGTCCATAGGTTTGGAAAACAAGGTGTAGGCAAGATTATTATTACTTCTGTATATGTGGACATCCAGGAAATCAACTCCATCTGGACTGATGGTTTAGGGAAGTCTCACTGGTGTGGAATCTCCATTAATGTGGTCTATCATGTGTGTGAGACTCGACGTCCCCCTGCCATATCATGAAAATATCATCAATGAATCTTTTATACAATATGAGGTTTCTTTTGAATGGTTCCTCAATAGGCCCCCCTTATTGGTATAAAGGGCCCTCACCCACTACTCAGGGGTGGGGGCAAGGGACAATAGGACCCCCGTTATTCTAATTTAGGGCCCCCACCCTCTGCCCAGGGGTGAGGGCCCCCGGGGGAGGACAATAGGTCCCCCCATTATTCTTCTTTAGGGCCCCCACCCACCGCTCAGGGGTGGGGGCTGAGGGGGAAGAAAATAGGTCCCCCTTATTCTTCTTTAGGGCCCCCACCCGCTGCTCAAGGGTGGGGGCCGGAGGGAGGACAATAGGTCCTCCCCCCTTATTTTACTTTAGGACCCCCACCCGCCGCTCAGGGGTGGGGGCCAGGGGGAAGGACAAAAGGTCCCCCCCTTATTTTACTTTAGGGCCCCCACCTGCCACTCAGGGGTGGGGGCTGGGTGGGGAGGACAATAGGTCCCCCACCCCTTATTTTACTTCAGGCCCCCCAACCGCTGCTCAGGGGTGGGGGCCGGGGGGGGGAAGGACAATAGTTCCTGTGAGCCACAGGCTTTTAGTAGATAGCTCCCTAATACTGGGGAATTAGGGAGTTATCTACTTATTCATTCCTGTCATTCCATTGACTGTCTTAGTAACTTACATTTTATATGAATGTGTGTTACTTGATTGTTGTAAGTGTTGCAAATGCTTAGAGCTGAATCCTGGCTATGTTTTAATACTTTTTATTCAGACTTGTATACAGTGTAACATTCTTCATCCTTCCACTGGGTAGGTACATTAGTACTTCGGCAATACTGTGCTTCGGAAATACGGCACTTCGACACTTCAGAACTTTGACACTTCGGAAATTCAGCAATTTCGGAACTTCAGGACTTCGGCAATTCGCCAATTCAGCTATTCGGACATTTGGATGTATCTGAATGCCCGAATTGCCCGCAATTCGGCCGAATTGACAATCGAAACAAATTGCACATGTCTAGAAGCAACTAAAGAAAGTTAATATAAACAATGCTCCAGGGCCTGACGGTATTCATCCACGAGTACTTAAGGAACTAA
Source organism: Pelobates fuscus (assembly GCF_036172605.1). Taxonomy (NCBI): domain Eukaryota; kingdom Metazoa; phylum Chordata; class Amphibia; order Anura; family Pelobatidae; genus Pelobates; species Pelobates fuscus. Next base: position 210,595,479 of record NC_086321.1, read on the forward strand.
GTGTAGAAATAAGTGAACCTCTGTTTTTAATCTTTCAAGATTCTTTTCTTTCAGGAAGTGTTCCGGAGGATTGGAGGAAGGCAGATGTGGTTCCTATATTCAAAAATGGTTCAAATCCTTGGAAAGAATAGACCTGTAAGCTTAACTTCTGTGGCTGGGAAAATATTTGAAAGGTTATTAAGGGATAATATTCAAGAATTCCTTGAGAAGAACATGGTTATCAGCAAAAATCAGCATGGTTTTATGAAGCACAGGTCATGTCAAACGAACTTGATTGCATTCTACAAAGAAATAAGTAGAAATATAGATCAGGGTGTTGCAGTGGATGTGATCTATTTGGATTTTGCCAAGGCATTTGATACAGTTCCACACAATAGATTAGTGCTCAAACTCAAGGAAATCGGTCTAGAAGAAAATGCTTGTTTTGGGGTAGAACACTGGCTTAAAAATAGAGTACAAAGAGTTGTCATTAATGGTAAATTTTCAAGCTGGACAGAGGTGGCAAGTGGTGTCCCTCAGGGTTCTGTTCTGGGACCCCTTCTATTTAACATGTTTATAAATGATCTTGAAAAAAGCATTGAAAGTCATGTTTCAGTGTTTGCAGATGACACAAAACTTGGTAAAGTAATACAATGCGAGTAAGATATTACTTTGCTGCAGAGGGATTTAGATAGACTGGGAAACTGGACACTCAAATGGCAGATGAAATTAAATGTTGAAAAATGCAAAGTTATGCACTTCAGTGTAAAGAATGCACAAGCAACGTATACCCTTAATGGAAGCGAATTAGGGATAACAACACACGAAAAGGACTTGGGGTTTGTTATAAACAACAAACTATGCAACAATGTGCAATGTCAATCAGCAGTGTCTAGGGTCAGTAAGGTATTGTCATACATGAAAAAAGGCATTCATTCTCGGGATGAGAATGTTATTTTGCCTCTTTATAAATCACTGGTAAGACCACATATTGAATATGTCGTGCAATTTTGGGCGCCTGTTCTAAAGAAGAATATTATGGCACTAGAAAAAGTGCAGAGGCGGGCTCCAAAAGTAATAAAAGGAATGGAATATATCAGCTATGAAGAAAGGTTAACAAATGTAACCCCTTAAGACCGCAGGACGTTCTATGCCGTCCTTATTTTGGTGGCTCTAAATGCCCCAGGACGGCATAGAACGTCCTGCGATCTTATGTACTTACCCGGTCGCCGGCGATCGCGGTATGGGGGACTTGCCTGGGAGCCCAGGGTGTCCCCCTTTGTCCTCTTCTACCCCCCAGGGCCATGTGATCGTGAGGTCCTTACAATATGTGTATTGTATTGCAGTAAAAACAAACAGTATTTTGACATTCACAGTTAAAATGTCACGTAGAACTAAAACAATTGAAAAAATTCTTATTTTCTCCCATTTTTTAAATATTTTTTTCAGATTAAATTATGTTCCATGCCTAAATATTTGATGTTAAACGAAAGCCCTGTTTCCCCTGAATAAAATGATATATAACAAGTGTGGGTGCATTTAATATGAAAGAGGTGAATTACGGTTGGACAGACATATAGCGCACATGGCAGGTTTTGTTTACGTTTTTTTTGGATCACAACTTGTACATTTGGCTGCGGTCTTAAGGGGTTAAACCTCTTTAGTTTAGAAAAACGTTGCCTGAGAGGGTATATTATAACATTATACAAATACATTCGGGGCCAATACAGACCATTGTGTGGAAATCTATTCACAAACCGGACTTTACGTAGGACACAAGGTCATGCGTTTAGACTGGAAGAAAGAAGATTTTGTCGAGGCAATGGAAATGTTTTTATACTGTAAGAACAATAATGATGTGGAATTCTCTGCCTGAAGAAGTTTTTTTATCAGAGTCCATACAGATGTTCAAACAGCATACATACTTGCAAAAACAGAATATTCAAGAATATAATTTTTCAATGTAGGGTAATAGCTGCTTGATCCAAGGATAAATCTGACTGCCATTCTGGGATCAAGAGGGTTTTTCTTTTTTTTTTTTTTTTGGCTACTTTTAGATCAACAGCAAAATACAAATGTAAGGAAGGTTGAACTTGATGGACGCAATTCTCTTTTCAGCTATGTAACTATGTAGCTGATTGTCTGCAATAAGCAAGCCTGATTTCAAAACTATCAAGCCCCAATACTTCTGTAAGAAAGTCTGTGCTCCATCAGCTGATCATCTGCAATAAGCAAGGTAGCCTTCTGGAAGACCTCATCATGCCAAGGTATAGTTTTGCTAGCCCTGTATGTAATTGTTTTATTCATCTATATGCATTACTCTATTTCCCCTCTTATTTCCGACTGACCTCTGACCCTTCTCTTCTTTTATTAATATGTTTGTTTTTATTTGAATAACCATCCATTCATCTCTGTGCCTAGATACATATCCCCCTCCCTCAGCTTTATTTCAAGCCTATCTGACCTTCACATATCTTTATTCAACAGCCTGATTTTAAAACGATCAAGCCCCAATACTGCTGTAAGAAAGTCTGATACCTGTCCACCCCACGTTCATTATTACATTTATAGATTGTCTGTCACACCCAAATTTTAGATAAGTAAAAATAACAGGTGTACACACTGACTCTTATTAGTACACTCCTGCGCTTTCTTAACCCATAAAACCTAATATTCACCCTACCTTCAGCTGTTTTTGATATTCCAATTATTTCCAATTACTTTCTCCCAGTTTAACAATGATCTGTCTTCTCCTCCTCTTTATTTCCTCTTTCTCCCTCTCCTCCTCTTTATTTCCTCCTTCTCCCTCAGTATAAAAAATCTCTCATTACACCCACTTCACTCATCCCCCCAACCACTTTTACATATGCCCCTCTGCTACACTCCCCCTTCTCTCACTCCTACCCACAATCGATCTCATCCTAGATCCCATGCATACAAAACCCATTCACATCTCCTGTCACTTTCTCTCCTCCTGCTTCTAGTATCTGGTGATGTCTCTCCCAATCCAGGGCCCTTCACCTTCTCTACACACACTAAGAAAACCAGAAACCCCAGAAACCTCCTCACAATACCTTGCCCTTGCCCTTTACCCTCACTTACCAACTTTCAGTGTGCACTCTGGAACGCCCGCTCCGTCTGGAGTAATTTAAAATCGGCAGCCATACCTGACTTTTTCATCTCAAACTCACTCACACTACTTGCACTTACAGAGGAGTATGGGTAACAGGTGTTCACTATAGGTTGAGGGGTCTATGTATGTGGGCTGCAGTACACAGTGCAAGGCTTCCTAACCTCCAAGCAAACAGAAAAAAGGCGTATACTGCGCCAAAGGGATTATACGTACATATAACTCTGGATAGTATGGTACTTTGGACCTCAAAATGACAAAAAAAGAGAACACAATAATAGTGCAATACAGTATATTTAACTGCAAATCAAAATATTATGTGGTATCCACTCACATTTGCTTGAGCTAACTAAGAGCTCAGCTGTGTTGCACATGGACGGTACAATCCCCGTCTAAGGATATGGTGGCAGTGGAGATAGTATTGATGCTCCAAATGTAGTGTACAGGTATATATGGAGACAAAATGAGAAAGAAAAAACTCCAATAGTGAAGAAAGTACTGTACATATATTAGAGGAATAAAGTAATGTACTAACATTTACTAGAGCAAGACCTGCTCTAGTATAAACAGCATGGGTGGTATAATCCCCACCTAAGGATGTATGGATTTCAGGAAGCAAAATAATAAAATCAATGCAAAGCAAAAAGCTATAAAAAAAGCAAGCTTTTATTGAACAAAATAGTAAAATCCTTTTAAAAATAAATAGGAGAGTCCACTTGATGCATTTCGCCTGTATGAGGCTTTTTCAAAAGTGTGGAGTAGTCCTTAAGTTTAAATATAAGTTTATATATATTCATTTGAATTGCTTCCTGGTGTCTTCAATATCCTGTTTTGTCGAAACGCATAAGTTGCGTCGGAAGTGACGTGCCGTTCGTCTCTTCATGGTGATGATAGCAGGCTGTTTCTGTTTCCCCCTCTTGAACGCAGGTGTTACACCGGAAGTGACGCGTTGAGATCCATTTGTGGATGTTGGCATGAAACTGCTCTTACGTCTTATTGGAATGCTAGTATTGCCAAAATGCCGTGCGTTGCGTTCCAAACGTATGATGTGATGATATATGCATTCGGGAGGAAAGAGGAACATGAATATTTTGAGGGCGTTACCATGACGATATAGTACAATACTTAGCATACATAAGAATGTTATTAGCAGCTATGTTACTGTCGGGCAAAAGCCTAAATTTATGTATAGTGATAGTAAATATGAACTAATCACTGAAAAATATTGCTAAAACTTAAAATAAAAATAGTTACGATTTAAAATAGGTACCGTATATACTCGAGTATAAGTCGAGTTTTTCAGCACATTTTTTGTGCTGAAAAACCCCAACTCGACTTATACTCAAGTTAATGTCTGTATTATGGCAACTTACATTGCCATAATACAGACCAGGACCGCCGGGCTCATTACAAGCCCGGCGGTCCTGTTGGGGGCTGGCAGGAAGCATTTACTTACCTTTCCTGCAGCTCCTGTCAGATCCCTTCTCTCTCCTCCGGTCCGGTCATCTCCCTTCTCCTCCACTGTAAGTCTCGCGAGAGCCGCGAGAGACCGCAAGACTTACAGTGGGAGCTGACAGGGGAGCTGACCGGACCGGCAGGGAGGAGAAGGGAGCTGACCGGACCGGCAGTGAGGAGAAGGGAGCTGACAGGAGCTGCAGGAGAGGTAAGTAAATGCTTCCTGCCAGCCCCCCTCCTACACAGCCCATCCACTGGACCACCAGGGAATAAGAGCCCCCCTCCCTGGCCCGCAAACAAGCAGGGAGGGGGGACGAAAATAAATAAATAAAAATGTAAATAATAAAATAAAAAATTAATAATAAAAAAATAATAAAATAAAAAAAATATTAATATAACAAAAAATGAATATTAAAATAATAATAAAAATGCCCCCCCAACCAAGGCTCTGCATCACACACACACACACACACACTGCATTCATACACACACACTGCATTCATACACACACACACTGCATTCATACACACACACACACTGCATTCATACACACACACACTGCATTCATACACACACACTGCATACACACACACACACACACACACACTGCATTCATACACACACACACACACACACTGCATTCATACACACACACACACACACACACACTGCATTCATACGCACACACACTGCATTCATACACACACACACACACACTACATTCATACACACACACTGCATTCATACAGACACATACACACACTACATTCATACACACACACTGCATTCATACACACACACACACGCACTGCATTCATACACACACACACACTGCATTCATACACACACACACACTGCATTCATTCACACACACACACACACTGCATTCATACACACACACACTGCATTTATACACACACATTGCACTCACACACACACTGCATTCATACACACACACTGCATTCATACACACACACTGCACTCTCACACACACACACTGCACACACACACACACTGCACTCTCACACACACACACATACACTGCACTCTCACACACACACATACACTGCACTCTCACACACACATACTGCACTCTCACACACACACTGCACTCACACACACACACACTGCACTCACACACACACACTATACTCACACTCACACACACTGCATTCATACTCACACACACACACACACACACTGCACTCACACACACACACACTGCACTCACACCCACACACTGCACTCACACACACACTGCATTCACACACACACACTGCATTCATACACACACTGTAAATAAATATTCAATTAATATAATTTTTTTAGGATCTAATTTTATTGAGAAATTTACCAGTAGCTGCTGCATTTCCCACCCTAGGCTTAAACTCGAGTCAATAAGTTTTCCCAGTTTTTGGGGGTAAAATTAGGGGTCTCGACTTATATTCGAGTCGGCTTATACGGCGTATATACGGTAAACAAAAAACATATTTTACACATAAAAAGCTATGGTATAAATAAATAGTGATTTACTGTGTGTGTATACAATTTAAAAGATAAGACAAAATTAAATCAACTACAAAAATCTTGATAATAGTAAATATAGCAAATTTAAAATTGCATGTAGTCATATGAAACCATTGATCTTAGTTTTACATAGCATAAATTGTTTGTAAATATGATATTAAATAAACAGACAAGGTTAAGAAGACCATATAACAGCTCTATTTGCATAAATGAATAGAAATGAGGTTTTATTATGGATGGGAAACTGTATGAGATAAAATACAAAAAGAGTATAATAAAAAAAAATTAAATAAAACTATCAATAAATAAGGAGAACAAAGAAGAATCATATAAATAAAATTATAAAAAATTAAATAAGACAAACTCAGTGTTTAGACTAGTGATGTCGCGAACATAAAATTTTCGGTTCGCGAACAGAGAACGCAAATTTCGGCAAATGTTCCGCCATAGACTTCAATAGGCAGGCGAATTTTAAAACCCACAAGTTGTTTCAAGGGGACTAACACCTGGACTGTGGCATGCAAACTCCGATCCGCGGATGCATCTTGCAGCCGCTTAGTAGATAACTCCCTAATTCCCACGGTATTAGGGAGTTATCTACTAAAAGGCTGAAAGACCTAAATTGGTCTTTCAGCCACATTTACTAATACTAAGTAAAGATTACTTAGTATTAGTAAATTCTGCCCCTGCGAGTAGGGGCATGTCTAGTAAGCAGTGAGCAGCCAGTGGCTGCTCACTGTAAAAAAAAAAAACACAAAAAAAAAACCCTATTGTCTCCCACCCCTGTGCGACGGGTGGGGGCCATAAATTACAATGGGGGAGGGGACCTACTGCCCTCCCCCCAGCCCCCACCCTTGAGCGGTGGGTGGGGGCCATAAAGATAATGAGAGGGGGACCTACTGTCCTCCCCCCCGGCCCCCACCCCTGGGCGGCGGGTGGGGGCCATAAAGATAATGAGGGGGGACCTACTGTCCTCCCCCCGCCCCCACCCCTGTGTGGTGGGTAGGGGCCATAAAAATACTGAGGGGGGGACCTACGCTGTGTAATTTTACTCATAACACTCTGATTGGTGGATTAAGTAACCAATCAAAGAGTTATGAGTCAAATTACACAGCGTGGGAAAATTCCAAATAACTTTCCCACGCTGTGTAAAATGACACAGAGCACTCTGATGGGTGGATTTCAAACCAACCAATCAGAGTACTGTGACAGGTAAATGTAGAGACTTACCTGTCAGTCTCTTCATTCACCTGTCAGAGCACTCTGATTGGATGGCTTAAACCCACCAATCAGAGTGCTCTGAGCCTAATTGCAGGGCGGGGCAAGGCTTTATAAGCCTTCCCTCGCCCTGCAGAGCTCAGTCTGTGCGGAACCCTTGCCGGGTGAACATGGATAATTTTTTTTGCGCTCGTTTTTTTTTATTTTATTTTTTTTATTAATTGCGTCGGTTATTATGGTTTTTTATTTCGCCTTATTTGGGGCTGAAAAAAGAAGATTTAGAAGAAAGAAAACATCGAATGGTAAGTTTTTTTTTTTTTTACAGGTACTTAGTTAAAGGTCCCCCCTCATTATTTTTAGGGTGAGAGGGTAGGTAGGGGGTTAATTTTTTTTGGGGGGGGGAGGGGTGACAAGGGGTTTGGGGACCCCTAGTCACCTGGGGGGACACATTTTTTTTAGGGCCCCCACCCACCGCTCAGGGGTGGGGGCCAGGGGGAGGACCTTAGGTCCCCCCGTTTTTAGTATTTAGGACCCCCACCTGCTGCTCAGGGGTGGGGGCCAGGGGGAGGACATTAGGTCCCCACCTTATTAGTATTTAGGGCCCCCACCTGCCGCTCAGGGGTGGGGGCCAGGGGGAGGACGTTAGGTCCCCCCCTTTTTAGTATTTAGGGCCCCTAACCCGCCGCTCAGGGGTGGGGGCCAGGGGGGAGGACATTAGGTCCCCCCCATATTAGTATTTAGGGCCCCCACCCGCCGCTCAGGGGTAGGGGCCAGGGGGAGGACCTTAGGTCCCCCCCTTTTTAGTATTTAGGGCCCCCACCCGCCGCTCAGGGGTGGGGGCTGGGGGGGAGGACATTAGGTCCCCCCCCTTTTTAGTATTTAGGGCTGGGGGGGACAGAAGTTCCCCCCTATTGTTTTTATTAGGGCCCCCACCCACCGCTTAGGGGTGGGGTCTGGGGGGAGGACAGTAGGTCCCCCCCATATCATTGAGTAAACTTTGACAACCCCCCCGCCCCCACCCCCGAGCGGCGGGTGGGGGGGTTGTCAAAGTTTACTTAATGATATGGAATAGGGGGCGGACCGAACATTGCATATGTTCGCCCGCCGTGGCGAACGCGAACAAGCGATGTTCGCCGGGATCTATTCGTCAGCGAACTGTTCGGGACATCTCTAGTTTAGACCATTAGTGTGTAAAGTATTTAAATAATACACACAATTCATTTCAGTTTTCCCAATCTGTTTTACAATATCTCCTCATCTCCAATGGTTTTTTACAACAGTAATACCCGTGAAAGTGAGATGTTTAGGGTTTTGTTCATGCATACAAAAATGTGATGATACGGAATGGTTTTTGTTTCTTGTTTTTGTTCTTTGTTTTTTGTTTCTACAATGTTCCGCTATCCTAATTTTTAATGGTCTGATGGTTCTACCAATATATTGGAGGCCACAGGAGCACTCCAGTAGATAAATCACAATCTTGCTATTACAAGTAATTAGATCTTTGATATTATATACTTTTCCCGTATTGTTGGATTTAAAAGTAGTAGTTATTTTGGATTTAGGTTTTGGTTTTTTTGCACGCTATGCAACAGTTACATTTGTAGAAACTTTTGTTGTTAGTCATAAAATTATCTTGTTTTAGTATAGTTTTTGTTAAGTGCATTTTTAATTAGGTGCGCCCCTAAATATGACTCTAGGCTTGTCTGGAATGATATTTTTTAGTAAATCATCTTCTTTTAATAAGTGCCAATGTCTGTTTATAATATTCTTTAAGTGCTTGTTTACGAGTAGGAAAGTCTCGGTTTAAGACGAAAAAGCGTAGACCATAAGTCCGTTTTATCTATCACACATCCAGCACTTATTCTCCAGTGCGATCTTCCCTACTCAGTTATGGTTCCCTGGTGTTGAAGTTATTAGCCAAAGTTAGCTAACATACATACCTTTTGGCGGGAGATCGGTGTGCTCCCCTAGCCTGGCGTGAGGTGTGGCGAACAGGGTAAGTTGCTCTGGGTTATTCCCAGAGTTTTTCTGACTTGGGGTCCCAGTGCAGCACCCTTAGCCCTTCCATGTCTGCTTGGTGGGTTTCAGAACTCCCTGCCCCCCCGGGTATCGCCTATTTCTTCTCCATATCGCTTATGGTTATAGATGACCATATGCAATATGGAGAGTACTGGAGGTATATTTTTCCATCTACAGGGACTATTTGAGTCTTGCAATTTTACAATCATCTTTGTTTTATATGTATTTTACGTATTAGTTTTATATCTGTTATATCTATGTTTGTCATAATACATGGCATGTTATAGATTTATATCTCTTGTAGGTTAATACTCTGAGAGATTTTTGTTCTTACATTCATAATCAAAGCTTTGTTTTCACTGCTAATTAACATTTTAGCTGATCAGGCTCTAATTTATGTTTTATAGTACCAAGTGAGCTCTACATGTGCAACTACATGCTGTTACATTTAGAGTATCTCTGATATACTGTATCTTTATATTTAGTTTTTTATCTTATTGCTGCTGGAGATTAGTCTGAGTTTTTTATTATTGGAGTGCTCACACACCTATATATTTTTGATGTCTTATATATTTATCAGTCGCTCAAACTGGTTGTGACGCAGCCCTCTAGTTTATATATCTATAGTGATACTAAATTCACTTTATTTATTACTCTAATTCAGTTCCTTACTATATTTTCATCTACTTAAACGCAACTTGACCAAAACTGAAATTCTGGTCTTTCCTCCCTCAAGTGTTGCTACTCCTTTGTCTGTCTCACTCTAAGTCCACAGTGCTGTCATCAGCTCAAACATGCAGGCTCACTGCCTAGGTGTTCTCTTTGACTCCGACCTCTCCTTCACACCTCATGTTCAGTCTATCACCAAATCCTGACGCTTTCATCTCAAAAACATTGCGCGCATTCTACCCTACTCAACACCAGATGTGACTAAGGTGCTAGCTCATTCTACTGTCCTTTCTCGCCTTGACTACTGTAATCCGCTTTTCAGTGGTCTTGCGTGCTCTCAACTTGCGCCATTACAGTCCACAATGAATACGGCGGCGAGGCTCATCTTCCTGTCCGTCCGCACCTCCCACGCCTCACTCTTCTGTCACTCCCTACATGGTCTTCCTGTAAGATATAGGGCTCAATTTAAAATTATGGTTCTTGCTTTCAAATCTTTACATAATGCTATCTATCCTCCCTAATACACAAGTATGTCCCGTCTAGACCCTTAAGCTCTGCTGCAGACTTACGTCTATCTTCTGTCCGTACTCCCACCTCTCATGCTCGTCTTCAAGACTTCTCAAGGGCTGCACCATTCCTGTGGAACTCACTTTTCCTTCCGTTAGATGCTTACCCGGTCTCCACTCCTTCAAAAAATAATTAAAAATCCCACTTCTTCATAAAAGCTTATCAATTAAACTGTTAATAGCTCCCAACTGATTCCTCTCTGGCAACTGTCATTAGTCTAATCCTATCTTTACACCTTTTGTGTCACTTTACCCCACTCCCTCTAGCATGTAAACTCATTGAGCAGGGCCCTCAACCCCTCTGTTCCTGTGTGTCCAACTTGTCTATTTACAACTACATATTTGTTCGTCCAAACTATAAAACGCTGTGGAATTTGTTGGCTCAGACTTTCCATTTGTGGTCGGAGACAATAAGCCGAGTTATGTTAGTGGTGCACAAGTTGGTTGTGGTGTGCCGAAACAGACATTCGGGTAGGCCTGTAGAGAGAGGGCAAAAAGTTAGTAGTTTAATAGTTTAACACTTTTATACGTGTCTACATTACGCAATCAATACTTTACATCTTATCAGCATTTATCTCCATACCTGAAAGAGAAATTCATTAGTGGGAGATACTGTATAACACTAAGATACTGGCTAACCTATGTTATGCCAAGTGGCGAAACAATTAAGCATAATTGGTGACTTGGGAACCTAACTAGTTGCCAAATGGCGATGAGAGGCTCTGCCTGGGATTTGGCCCGTTGGGTATGATTGCCACCGAGCGTTATGGCGGGGTGTTGGCCTCTCAGTGAGGATTAAAGAGATTCAAAATAAGTTGGCTGTGACAGGTGAAGCCCTAACTGCTTTTACCAAGAGGGCTGAGATGCAACCTGAATATTTTGAAGGGTCGTATCAGACTTTTATGAATTGTGTTCCAGGATGAATTTGATGTAGTGAGTGGTTACCGTGTAACCTTAAAAGAGAGCGTATGCCTGCGTAGTCCTATAAGTGTCGGACAATTGGTCTAGTATGTTGACCTGGCACCATTTATTGTTGATTGTATGTAGGTAGGCAAGGTTGAGGTGGCAAAAGGATGTGATTGTCACCTTGGTATGGATGGAGTACGGATTGACGATTCGACATTCGGATGTGAACTTATTAAAATGGTCATTCTGGCATTTAAATGGTTGGTATAAGCAGAGATAAATGCCAGAAATCTACCATGACCATGAGGTGAGCTAATCCAGAATGAGATCCTGGAGTTTTAGTATGTGGTTAAGCAGCCATGGAATGTTTGGATGAATCCCTGAAATGGGATTGAGACAAGGCTTCAGCTTCTGTGACAGGCTTGTATGTGTATGCAGACAAGGTAAAATTTGCTGTAGTAACTTTACAAGTAACTTTACATAGTGCTGTGTTTGAGTAGTAATTGACAGACTTCCTCCCCCATAGAGACCCCCAAGCTTGTGGAGTGGCTGCGAGGGAGTATACTACAATGACAGCTGAAAATTACTAAAAAAAAGTAGGCTTCATGTCTCTGCGAGCCATGTGTCACAGAACCAGTTGTCCTTGATAAAAGCTGCAAACCCAGTCTAAATAACAGGGGAATCGTTGGTCAGTGGGGGAATGAACCTTTGCAGACGAATGACTCTGTCTTCCCTGATATGCTGGACACTGTCTGCGGGGGGCAGGGCTGTATTGTCAATAAGTTAAGATGTACGCCTAGAAATATTACAGGTATAGGCCTATGGTATATCTTGGGGTAGCGGAATACCCATGAAATGGGGCCATGGGATTGTGAATGCTCTAGAGTATAGCAATAGGTTCCTCAACAGTCAGAAATGAATTAAATGTGCCAGTGAAATAGTGTGAGCAGAGGGAATATGTACCAGACTGTAACTTGTGATGTTACCCATAGTGGATGAAAGTAAGGGGTGCATAGTGGAGTACTCTGTGTGAGGATAAGGAACTCCTGAGTTAGGAGACTAATTCCAGACTATCATAAAACATAATTATGATGAGAGGACAGATGTCATCATAGCATGCATCTTTGCCATGTTGTCTGTGATATTTGCACGGGTGCAGATACCCAGCTGGGGAGCTCAGAGTTGACAATCATGAGTCTATACAGCTCAGCTTCAGTACTGTTGCTGGGAACGGTAAGTCTTTATGCATGAGTTCGGCAGCAACTGGAACTGTGTTAGTGGTATCCTGGTATCCTGTCACCCAGGAAAGACACACAAACGTTTGTACTTAGAGCCAGTCTGGAAGGCCCCCCACCAGGTGAGCATATCTATGCATGTGTTATAGCTCTTAACTTACTACACTTAGGACATCTCTCTTCACCTTTTATCTCCCTGCTATATACATCATACGGAGGGGATATCCATACATTTAGAAGACCAAGAGGGTTTGTATGTCACCCTAAGACATTACAGCCATAGAGTTTAGAGCCTATGTCTAAAAGGCTCTCTACCATGTGAGTTTGCTATCACTCACCCATATCACTATACTCTAAACTATTGTGCCACAGTATTATACTATAAACACTTTTATTTTCCGTTTTCATATTTGGTCCCTGTGAAGAAAATGGACTTTATTTCAACATTTTCTTCTGTATTTGTGTGTTTCCTCCATTTGCTGTATGAATATTGGATATTAGTTCGGCAGTTTGAAACTACCGAACACCGACCACCCTCCTGGCTCATTAAGTTCAAAAGCACCGTCGATTAAGTGTTCCCTGGGTGGCCGCTGTTTGTATTGCTGAACGCCACGTGGAAAATAAAACGGCGGCCATCTTGTTCACACAAGGGGAGTCAGCGGGACTTGGTCGTCGGGTGTCTGGAACTAAAATCGGATACTCAACCTCACGAACCACCACTGAAACTACCGAACGCCGGCTTCTCCCACTTACCGAACAGCCAGAAGAGCGGCATTCGGTAGTTATGTTCGTGCAGACAAGGGGAACAATCACTACTATGAGCCAGGAGGATCTATTCAGTATTTTGCTTGTTTTTCACCTTTTTCCTAATTGACCGACCGCACACGCTGAATTCGTGGAACTGTTTTGGGCAGGAGCCTCGTGTGTGGTCGGTAAAACATGACTTCCACACTTTTTAAGATCCCCTGAACCGATCTGGGTGAAATTTCACACATTTGTTTGTATATGTATCCTGGTACTTGACCAAAGTACAATGGACTAGCTGGGGTGGGTAAAAAATTAGCTTTACAAGGGAAAGGTGAGGCCTTGCTGAATGCAAAGTAGGCTCTAGCTGTGATTTTGACCGAGGGACTGAGGCCACCGAAAAAGGTGGCACGAATGTTGGCCTCTCAGTAACAAGTAAGAGATTCAAATGAGTGACTGTGACAGGTGAGGCACTATCAAATAACCTGTAGAGTTTGGAGTGAGGCTCTAGCTGTGAGTTGGACCGATGGGTGAATACCTCTCGATGGGTGAATACCTCTGCGTGAGGATGAGTGTTGGCCTTGTGGGACTGAATTATGAGCATACTAGAAAATGGCTCACACCAAAGCCTTTGCAGCCAGTTGATCTAGCCCTAAGGAATGTAGGGGGAATATAAACATAATGGATTGATAAAAAGTGTGTCGGAACAAAACGTACCTTGCCCAACTAGTGAGGTTGAGCTTGAGAAAGGAATATAATAGAGAGGAACCTAAAGACACAATGGGACTATTTCCAGGATGATGCAAGTGCTAATTGAAATAACATACCAGTGTTGTGGTTAAGGATTAATACGTCAACAACAGGTTGATAAGTAAGGATGGTGGGAACCTAAAAAAATAAGGGAACTTATGTATAAGTACATACCTAGGCCAAACAAAATGAGTAAGGAAAAGAGATACCTGATTGAACTGAATCTAGATACTAGTTCCTACTGTGCGTCCTTCTACTAGAAGGACCTGAAGTATGTGTGAGAAGGAATAGCCTAAGTAATTAAACACCAAAACATCTCTAGCCTACTAGCATGTAGCAAATTATTAGATGTAGTAAGCGCCTTAGTTGAAGGTGTGGGTTATACTAATTTAAGTAAAATAGACAGATCGAAGAGGTCTGAATACCTATAATTGCATAATGAGGGGTTCTTGTGTGGGCCTATCGAGGCAGTGTGGAATAGTAGGATGTGATATGAAAGTTGTAGTTTTCCCTCATAAGTAGGAAAATGTTGTATGTAAATGCTAAAATGGGGGACAGAAATTGGATCATACTTGTTTGCCCAAAGAGGGCCGTATGTAACCGTATGGAGTGAAGGCCTAGTGAGGGCCACGTGTAGAGGTATCATAGCGAAAAGCCGAGGGTGCTAAATGTAAGTCCTGAGCTGCAGAATGGAAAAAATAGGGCTGTATGAGGGGTACAGATGTATGGAACAGACAAATGTGGAATAAACATATCAGGGTTGTAAAAGTTGTATAGAGGCCAATAATGATGCCTTTGTTGTTTGAACCGGTCCATATGTAGTGGTAGGGAGAAAACTGTCATGAATACCAGGGTGGCAATGTTGTACACAATGGAGGGCCGTCAGAGGCTGTGATCAAAGGATAATGATATAAATGACCAGCATGATAGATTATTAAGTGTCTAGATGTAGGTGTCATATGCAACGTTGTCAATACTGTGCTAGACCAAGGTGGCTTAATATGTGGAGTAAGGATAAAGCTTATCGGATGAGGAGGGCCATATAGGTTGGGTTGGTGTAGGCCTAGCGTATAATTTAATGAAGTAAGATAAGACATATATAACCCTTATGGAGCGGGCAGGTATACTTATTTCAAGCCCAAATGAAGGGCCAAAATTGTGTTGTATTGGGTTGACCATAGACGGCCTTGTGAAGCAAATGTAGCGAAGGTCAAGTAAGGACCATGTTTAAAGGTATTCCATGAATCAAGATCTGGATAGTATTGATGACACTCAATAGTTTGCAACATATGAGCATGTTTAGGTTGTGTTCTATGTAGTTGATGATGATCCCACCTAATGGATACTGCTGAACCAGAGTGTTTGACATAGGGTAGGGACAACGTATGAGATGAAGAATACAGTTTCCCCAGGAGAATGGCCTAGTGAAAGGTAAGGTGTGATTAGTTTATCAATATTGTGTAGTGTGTTGGGGTAGGGTAGTATGCAACCCCTGTAAGTGGATTTTATGCAAATGAAAAGCCCAATGAAGGGCTGAAATAGGAACATAGTATGTTGCCCACTGAGGGTCACGTGAAACAGATGTTGCAAAGTCCCACTGAGGGCCTTTTGCAAGGACTATGTTTATGAGGCCAATGTAAGTCCTGAGGTGCAGGGTGGCTATGTGAGGCTGTGATAAAAGTAATGGGAGGGGGTGATTGGTAGATCAGATATAGGTTGTATAGAAAATACATGTTAAAAGTTATACAATACATACTTACTGAGCCAGTTGAATGGAGGGTATAAAACAGAATTTACAACAAGAATGAGGTGTAGACCACTAGAATAAAATAGTGATGAATTGGTTTGAGGCGATGATAACCATACGCTAAACGTAGAAGGAGACAGAATTTATAAGACATACATTTATAAAACGTCTAGTTTGTGAAATGGTAAATGTATATTTTTGTAATTTTTGTATTTTATTATTTTTTATATATAATACATACGTTTATAAGAGATATTTGTGGAAAGCCTAGGAGGATGAATAAGACTTATGCATACATAATTGGTATTTATGCATGCTTTTATTTAGGGTATATCTACTAAGCAGTTTTTTTGTTGTTTTTTTATTTTAATTAATTAATTTATTTCTATTTTGGGGTAGTGGAGTTTCCCTTTAAGTATGTTTACTGATGACACCCAAGTGGCAGACCTTATTCATGGCATGTCTTGATTGAAGTGCGACTGTAACATTTAGATGAGTGCCATATATATGGCTGTATAACAACAGAACAGACATAATTATAACCAACATAATTTTAAAGTATGATTAACTGAGCCCATGCTGAGCCCAGAAAGGGCTAAACCAATGTAAGTAATGACAGACAGTGAAATAAGACAGATTATTAACAGGCTGTACCATAAATGCTGAACACATGTATAGGCCCAAGTTTGGGCCTGACATAAATGTAGACAATCAGTAGCATCAATTTGCCACATAATTAGTAAACAGTGCAGGCCCCTTGAGTGCCTGAACACTAAGAGGCAACCATGAAAGATACATATAGGTACTGAGGCCTGGTGAACATAAGTAACAAATGCTGAGTATAACCGAGGACATGTGGGCTGACAATAATAAGCTACAAATATGAAAACGGAATATTGCATAGCATTTATTATACAAAAGAAGGTAGGCTGATTAACTAAATTGCATATTATCAAATACGATATGTTCAAATACAGTAAGCATAATGCATGAAACGAATTGAGGTATCACTGTAATGCTGTGATTGAAATAAGCTGTATTTGCGTTAGTAGTGAAATCCGCCATATCCGAGTGAGGAAGGACTATGGACTGAAATGCTAATGCCTTCCTAGTTAGTGAAAGGCCAAATGTGGGCTGAATATGTGTGGAATGTCACAGATAGCGTGGCCCAAAGCGAACAAACTTACGGTTTTATTGAAAGAAAAAACACGCGAACAGCAACAGGAAAAGCCGCGGTTGGGCCGGATGTGGCAATGCCCCATGAGCTTCAAGGGAGGGCTTTTTTTTTTTTACTCAACTAAGTAATGAATACTTGCATAGGCCTCACTAGGCCAAGACCAGCTTGTTTGTTTGGCATTCAGGTAGTTTGTGTTGATGACCTATGAACCTAAACTGGAAGTAGATGGTTCTGTACTGAACCAGGAAGTCTTGGCCCAGAGGAAGGAGAGGCCTGTGAATTGATAGGCTGGATAAACTCCTCCCACAACTACAGGCTCCGCCTCTTCATTTACCAAACTAACCAAAGGAAATTGAACAGTGTAATAAATGACTGAGTTTATCATACATGCAAAAGTACCCCCAAATATGCAATGGTCGGTACAACGTATACCTGGTGAGACTTGGCATAGTGATATAGGCCATTAAGGAGGCCTGTGAAGTATTTCAAGAGGATCACAAATTATCAAGTTGAGGATAACCAGCTACAAGTTTGGAGCAAGTAGGGATAGTGACAGAAAGGCATATTATAAAACATAACAGTGCAGACATGTGGAGTAACTGAAAATTAACAGTTTACATCGAAAGCTGGTACTGTATACCGAATTGTACTGAATCTAGGCATGAGTTCCCACTGTTAATCCTTCCACTAGATCTTAACTATGTATGAAAAAGAACACCCTGCGAAATAACCAACCATCACATCTAATCAAATCCCATGGCATACTACTGGAAGTGAAATACCAGAACTAGCAAGTGCGTTAAAGTGAAAGTACTAAACAGTTAAAATAGTGGCAGACCGAAGAGGCCTGGATGTTAAATGCGTAGTGATAGGTTCCAGGTTCTCGGTAGTCTACCGAGAGAGGTCCGTATGGAAAAGACTTGCGTGGGCCTAACAAGGCCATGTGTAATATTGGAATGTAGCATTTCTTTGACCCTCGGATAGCAGGAAATTGACATATGTAATTGCCCAAATAAGGGGGCGAAATTATCGTAGTGCCCTTGGAGTTCCCATGTGTAAACGTATGGAGTGAAGGCCTAGTGAGGGCCATGTGTAGAGATATTGTAGCGGAAGGCAGAGAGCTCAATGTTAGTCCAGAGCTGCTGGATGGAGAAATAGGGCTGTATGACGGGTATGGGTGTATGGAACAAACAAAAGGATAAGCATACCAAGGTGCAGGTATTGTGAAATGGCCAATAATGAAGTGTTCGGCCCAGTCTATTTGTAAAGGTAGGAATAGGAGTTACGCTAGAAGAATAGTAATGTGGCATGCAGTGGAGGCTGACTATAAGGTGTAATGAAATGTTCTAAGAAAGAGTGGTGTATACATAAAACCCCCATGAAGCAGGAAGGTACTTATGCAAAGCCCAAATGATGGCCTGAATTGGGCTGCCCATATAAATGGGAATGAAATGAAGGCCCAGTTTGGCCGTGTATGAAGGCATTGGACCTGAAACAAGACCAGGTTAACATTTATTCACAACATTGCTGTGACAGATCCTGTGTCTCTGGGTTATAAATCTATCCTTTGGTTTGTCTGTATGTTCACCTAAAACCCCTTCCATTCCCTTTCTGCAAAATGGCACTTTGGATACAGTTGAAGTGTCAAAGTAGTCGAACACGTGGCAGTGGCCATCTTATTTTATCGAACGTGTTCAGCGGTGTTTCGTCATTGAGTTTATGGAATTTAAATACCCAACGGCACGAACACCGCTGAACAGTTAACTTCCAGAGAAATTCGACTATTCATTCATATAGACGAATGACATTCGGTAAATTGAAGCCCAAGAACAAGAGAAACACTTTAACCATGGCCATTCACAATTCCGTTCGTTAATTTGATTATTTACCCTAATAGTATCACAGGCAGAGGGGAGGGATTGTGTGCTGTATGTGGGAGTGTCGGACATTGTTATATTGTTCTCATTGGTCTGTACAGTTTGTAATGCAGTGCTCGATCAAGTCCAGGGGGAGAGCCTCTGGCCTAAGGCATTGTATTTAAAGCCAACCTGAACCATTAAACCTTCAGACTAGTTCAGACTAGTTCACTCTCAATGCTGAGTTATGTCTCTTATTGTAGGAAATCGCTATAATACAATCACTAGCTCTTGTAAGAGCTGTTCCTGCTTCTCTCACAGATGACTCTGGGATCACTACAGCACCTCTCACTCTTGGGAAAAGGACGTCTCTGGCGGTGAAACCCTGTACTACTTGGGGTACCGCTACAATTGCAATATGTGAGCAGTTTCAATATGATATCCATCAAGGATATAATAAACTCACCTAAATAGATATAGGTGAACCGAAGAGCTTAATGTGAGGTAAAGATAATGTACATAATGAGGGATTACAATTACCCCATCAGATTGGCCAAATGAGGGTCTCAAGGATAGGTATGTGGTCAATAACATGTAGTATAATGGGGTAGTATGCAACCCCTGTAAGACAGATGTAATGCAAATGAAATGCCCAAATGAGGTGCCGAATTAGGATGTGGCATGTTGCCCACTGTGGGGCACATGACCGCACATTGTAAAGACCTAGTGAGGGCGATGAGTAGGAAACTGTGCGTAATACCAGAAGGTGTCCCAATTTGGTTCCTGAGTTACAGGATGACTGTGCAGCTGTGTTAGGATTAATGCAGGTGAATGTAGGATGTGAATCAGAGAATTGTTGTGGAAAAGTTGTATGTAACCAAGACATGTTGGTGATGAGATGATAGAGAACCTGATGGAGTTACAAATAATCATCTAGTTGATGAAATGGCGAACAGAATAGAAACCGTATGTAAACACTTATAAAGCATCATAGAATACATAACCACCGAGACAAATAAAAGGGGGGTATCGGCAGACAGAATCAAAAACGGGAACAGAGGCCCATGCCTCTAGAATTCCACAGTGGCTTAACAGGCTAGCTGTTGAGACAGCTGTACACAATACATAAGAAGAGACAAGAGATATAAGATATACGTTAAAAAGACCTGTGACGAGACCAATCTCGCCACATTGCATTGGAGGAGCCTGGTTGCCCGCCTCTTGCCCTGTGGCCCGTTCAATTCAGTATGATAGGAGTTATGTATTTTTGTATCCTTTTGTGTTTTACTGGTAACGTGTGCTCAATGGAGTCTGCCTCTATCCCTTGATATAATTGGATTATTTTCCCCATTGTCTCCAGGATAGAGGGCTCTGTAAAACCGGTTTGGGCCAGATAGCCATGCTGCCAGCCAGGCCCCAAAAGATACTATACTAACTTCTGAACCCCTGGTCTGATTCATGCCATTTTTTATATGCGGTTCCCCTGAATGGATTGATTGTGAATATATAATTTTTATGTGAATGTGATGTATATTTTAGAAGTTATGAATATGCTGTAAAAACTGTATTTTTCCTGCCTGTGATAAATTACATTAACCCATTGTGTTCAGTAATTATATCACAGGCAGAGGGGAGGATTTTATGTGTTTGTGCTGGGTGTGTTTTATGTTTTACTGTACGGGATTGGTTACATGTTGTCCCTCCCTGTGAGATGTCCCCTTGCATGGGGACTTGCATAAAAGTCTGTGAGTGATAATTAAAACAGACCACTGCTTGACCCTCAACACGGATTCTTGTCTCGTTCTTGGGGGGATTTACTGTATGCTGTTAGAGACTAATTGCCAGGAGTGTAAGCTGATTGTCTGCTTTTCCTGTTCGTCTGCTAGCAGCTATTAGTGAGGTTCCAGTTCGGGAGTTGGAGTGCTATTTTGGGGAAGGGGAAGATCTACTAAACAGATCTACTTTAACCCCTTTTATGCCTGGGGGTGCCGTTACAAGACCTACATGCGGAATGATAGGAGGATGATAAACACTTATGCATACTCAACTGGCATGGAAGAATAGGGTTGAAAGCAAATGCTAGAACAATGGTAGAATATCTCAGTAATATCAACATCAGCTATAACTTCATGCTTAAATTGAACATGTCTGAATGAGATTTATGTAAAGCATTATTTGTAAACCCTACAAATAAGACAGTAAAAGTAATCACAATACCTGAGCCGGCCTAATATAGCTAAATATGACTGACATGTGTTCGTGCAACTGATAAATCAAGCAGCCTAAGTGGGCCAAAATGTTAACCATGTCTAAAAAGTGGATGAGGTTATGTGATGGGATTCCAGCATGGTCAAAATTTTGTAGGCCGAAATCTCCACATGGCATCTGCTAATTAGTATTTGATCACAAACAGTTGGATGAGTCATCAGTGTACTGAGCATGTGCGGAAGTGAGAGCACATTCCTTTGTCTCAGATAAACCATGTGGTCTGCCCATATAAGGTGATCCTGAATATCATGTTTGCTGATTGGTCTGAGGCATATAGGAGGGGTTATACTGTATGGGAGGGGTTATAACAAAAAGCTTCTGCAATTTGTGCTCTGGCTCTCAGACATTTTTGGAACAGGAGTTCATCTGAGACACGATCGGTATGAATAAAGAACCTTTTTACTTCCTGAAGACCTGCCTCCATCTCTCTGTGTTTGGCTTCTGCAATTGAATACGGTAAAATTTCTGGTGCGTATTGGCCGGGAATCTTATCGCACGGAAGCCTGTGCAGAGATTTGAGACGTAATCTTTTACCAAATCCTCTACTGCTGCACCCCTGGACTTCTACGTGGACCTCCTTTCATCTCGGCGCCACTGGCCTGTTGTCCAGGAGATCATTGGCTTCTATGCAGTGAGTATCGGGGTGTCCCGTCGATGAGTGTGAACCCAGATCCAGGAACTTAAAGGTAAGACTGTTAGACGGTAAACCCACAAGGGGTTGAATTTGTATCTGTAACCGGCAATCTGACTGCCCCCTTTGAACCAACGGATGAAGCGAAGGCGCACCACTTATTGGAAATTAAACGCTCTGTAGCCAGCCCGTTTAATATAGGAGGATTGGAGTCAGGCTGAATTCTGGTGTAAATATAAATACAAAAAGAGAAGTCCTGCGCTCACTCCCATCACTTCTGGGCCGGCAGCAATGACTACAGTACACATCAGCCCCAATATTTAGTAAAAACCAAAGAAAAGAAAAAATTACCTGCGCTCTCTCCTCCATCCCTATGTATATTTAGAAAAATGGAGGTCATTTAATTGATCCAATGGCCATTGGAGCGAATGCCCGCCTGCCAACGTCAAGGCAGACCCCCCTAAGCGGGTCCTAACACTGACCCTTAAAACTGCTTCCATGAGCCTCTGGCAAAGATATCTCCAATGAGACAGAGAGGGGTATTTTTTATATACACCCCTATATACTTATTAACCCTTAATAGGGAACACAAGATGGGCGGCAGCATTGTAACCAGGCTGTGTGATACAAAGTAAATACAAATACAAAAAGAGAAGTCCTGCACTCACTCCCATCACTTCTGGGCTGGCAGCAATGACTACAGTACACATAATTGGAGCAACTAAATGACCTCCATTTGTCTAAATATACATAGGGATTGAGGAGAGAGCGCAGGTAACTTTTTCTTTTTTTCTGGTGTATCCTGGCTTGACTAAGTGGAATCTTGTTGTAAATTCAGTCCTTAGATCATGGGATACCGGCGAGACTAAGCACATCCTGGTATATATTTTGTCTGCTAGCTCTCACACTATCTTGGCTAAGTGTGTCCTTTTGTAAAGTCCGCCACTAGACCATAGATAGAATATATTGACTAGTGGATCCTGGTGTAAATTCCGTCCACTAGATCAGGGATAGGCAGCCTTCGGCACTCCAGGTGTTGTGGACTACATCCCCCATAATGCTCTTACACCCATAATGCTGGCAAAGCATCATGGGAGGTGTAGTCCAAAACATCTGCAGTGCCGAAGGTTGTCTGTGCCTGCACTAGATTGTGGTGCCTAGGCAGCGAAGGCTAGCTGAATTCTGGTGTATATTTCGTTCACTAGACCTCGAGGTGCTGGCTAGTTAGATTAGTTGGGTTTGTTGTAAAGATTGTAAAATACGTTGGAATTGGTGAAAATGTATGTCCTGCTAGAAAGCTTGAGCTCTGCCGTTTAGCCGACGTGTAAATTGTGTGTATAGTGTAAAATAGCGCACGGTACCATAACCACCAACTTGTACCATAACTACTGATATTGCGTGAAAAATACTAAAAAGTACTGTTTAACGTTGTATGTGTAACACTTTAACTATTACTAACTGGCCTTGTAACTTTAAAACCATAATTGTCTAAACTGTATAATACTTGCTAACCATACCATAACCACTGACTGTAAAGACGATATTGCTGAAATGTTATGTAGTCGCTTAGTTTAGGTTGATTCATAGTGTGAATAGTTGTATGGTTTGATTAATAATTACAGTGATGAGTAGATAGTGTTTGGTGAGACTTTTTGATTTTACTTGTGTGTGCGATGTCGTGATATTGTTGAGTGTGTGAGGATCCTGTGTGTGTGTTTGGGTCTAGTAATTGTGCCATGTGGTGCTGGTGATAAGGAGATTGGTGTGACTGTTGAAACTGTTTGTATATTTGTACAGCTTTGAATCAGACACTCTGTTGAATTCATGGGTGCTTCTGATTCACAAACTGTTGGTCCTTTGTCTTGTATGTTTTAAAAAAAAAAAAAAAATTCTAATGGATATGCTGCTTGTGATTATGCTGCAAAGCTGTCCCCAAAACGTTTGACTACACTGTGTAGCAGGGAGTGGCCTGTCCCGGTGGCCGCATGGCCTCCATGTGGCAGTCTTGACCTAAATTTAGGGCAGCGTGTACATGTGGCTGTAACTAGTGGGCCGGAATTCTATGATTGGTTTCTGTGTGTTGATGGTTGGAAGTAGGTTGTTGAGAGACAGCCTAATTGGATAAAGATATGCCATAAGGAACACTAGAGCCACATGGTAGTCAGAACTTGTTTGTCCACTAAGGCCTTAATACCACCTAGTTTGGACACCCCCCCACTTGCATCTGATGACCAACCCCCTTATTCATCCTCCAGAGCCAGAGTAGCCACTCCCCCACTCTTCCTCCCTAGCTAAAATTGGTATAGCTGGTATTTGCACTCCCCCTGCTCTATTGTCCCTGCCTACCCAAATACCTAACTTAGACTCTGTTCTTTTGTTTCAAAAACTCCTATTTCTGTACCAACCCCCCACTGGTTCTTTGTATTTTGAACAGACCCCCTTTTGGTAGGAGTGTATTTTAGCATTGAATTGTATTAACAATTAAAATTGTGAGGAGAATTTTTAATAACAGTAACTGAGTCTATTGGATCAGATAATTCTCAGCAATGACATTGTACCAAAATCACTGAAATAGCACTACAACTGCTGAACCCTGAATGCCTTCAGTAACAGTAACAGTCTAAAATACAACTGGAAGAAATTATCAATGGTATAAGATGCTAGAATATACTTTTATCCTTTTTTTAGTTACTGGTTGGGCCCCTCCCAGCTTTGTCCAAAACTGAGATGCTTAATTTAACTTAGAAGCACTCAAGGGTCACCTACGGGCCATCTTCGTGAGTTACATTGACTTACATTGCTTAAAATACTAATGACCGTTTACAACAGACAGAAGTAGGACTGCTTACCCTATTTTAATATTTCTTGTTATAAGGTTTTCTTTTAGGTATAAATATATTAAACATAGTGTAAACTGTGACAAAAATGAAAATGGATTTAAATTAAGAAGGAAAATTCCCACTCACACTTTAGAGAGCTAATAATGTATAGCTCAATTTGATCGCCTGTGGGGTCCGTAGAGGCGACCCTATCCCTTCTTTTTGCTGGATATTGTTGTCTTAAAATTCTGAAATGTTAAAACATATATATGGTGCAGTACCGTATGGTTCCAAATGTATGTGAAAAAAAGAACAGATTTGTACTCACAGACACAGAGCCATCCACATCGGCTCTGATCACGGGTATATGTGGTTCAGGACCACACACCTTCTTTAAGAGCAGGAACAATGCCACCAGTGTTTATAGCAATGTAAGTATATTTATTACATAAAATTATTTATAACAATAAAAAACTATATATAGCAATATAAAAACACTGTATAGGCATAAAAAAGTCCAAATGAATAAAGACCGATATTCTCCAAGTTCCAGGACGCGTTTCGCTTTAACAGCTTCTTCAACTGGATAAAAAAAAGTCTCTATTTCTTCTTTGGGACCTGTTCCTGCTTTTATATGTCTTTGAGAGTTCATTCCTTAATTAAGAGTCCGTGATTTCGCGGGCTATCTCCATGGGAACGGTGACGCCCTGCGATTCACGTCTCGTTTTCATGTATTTCCGGGTTTCCGCGTCACTTCCGGTCACGTGTCTCTCGGCCGTTACGTCATGCGTTCCACCTTGCGGTTCACTCGGCCGATACCCGGAAGTGAGTGGTATCATTCCACAATGATGGGAGATAGATATATGGATAAGAAAAACACATACATTCATAATGGCAGAAGTTTAAATGAGGGGAAATATTGATTAT
The DNA here is from genome assembly GCF_036172605.1 of Pelobates fuscus. Taxonomy (NCBI): domain Eukaryota; kingdom Metazoa; phylum Chordata; class Amphibia; order Anura; family Pelobatidae; genus Pelobates; species Pelobates fuscus. Next base: position 210,621,102 of record NC_086321.1, read on the forward strand.
TTCTTCAATCTTATCATTAAAAACATGATAAATATATTTGTTTCCTGTCTTTCTAATGAATGGAGCCATAGAAATATGGCAAAGGGACCGATAGTTTTATATAGAGAAATTAAGTTAGATTCGCAGAAGTTCCCTTGTAGCAATAGGGGAAATGAATAATACACATATATAGATAACCGGGACCATAAAGTGCATAAATATTTTCTTAGTGAATTCTCGCTATAGGCGGCCAAATGGGGCGTTAATAAAAGAGATCCAATGAGTTATAGAAATATATACATAACCAGGACCTTAAAGTGCATAAATATAATTATAAGGGATCCTAGCTATAAGCAGCAGAAAAAAGCATATATAAAGATATCTAATGGGTAAAATTAACAATATCAAAACTAAAAAGGCATATAAAGACCCAATAAAATCCTTCATAAGAACCAGAACCTCCTAAAATTGAAATAAAACATATATTTATCTTAAAAAATGGCACATCTCAAAGTCCGTGTTAAGACCATATGGGATGAGCGTGTTTAATTTAAAAATCCATTCCATCTCGTTCTTACTCATTTTTGTATCAAAATTTCCTCCTCTCCAATCTTTTTCTAGTTTTTTGATTGCAAAAAATTGGGTATCGGCTGTTTCGCAATTGTGGTGGATTTTGTAATGGGCCGAGACACTATGGTTCTCAAACCCTTTAGATATATTCCTTCCATGTTCTTCAATTCTTATATGCAGTGCCCTTGTGGTTTTACCTATATATTGTAGACCACAAGGGCATACCATGCAATAAATGAGATTATTGGAATGGCAAGTCAGGAGTTCTTTAATTTTATATTTAGTTCCATCTTTGCTGAAAAAATGGTTAATGTGTCTCTTTTTACTGGTAGTTCTTTTACATGCTAGACAGCTTCCGCATCCATAAAAACCCTTTTCTAAATTTAAAAATGTGTCATTGGTTTTTCTTTCTTTTAGGAAGCTTGATGTAAGTGCTGTGCGTAAATTGTTTACTCCCCTGTGTATGAATCTGGGTCTTTTAGGGAGGAAGGTTTTTGCTACCGGGTCTTGAAGGAGAATAGGCCAGAATTTGGAAATAATATTTCTGACTTTGTGATTTTGCGTGCTATAATTGCATATGAAGGGGATTTCTTTGAGTTCATTATCTTTTTTCTCTTTGTATTTTAAGAGCTTCTCCCTCTCCAGAGTTTTTACCTCTTTCCTAGCTTCTTCCAATTTTATTTCCTCATAGCCTTTCTCTATGAAGTCTTGTTTGATTTTGTTTGATTGGGTCTCAAAGGTGGTGAGATCCGTGCAATTCCTGCGAATACGTAGGAATTGCCCTCTAGGGGCGTTCTCGAGCCAGGGGGCAAAATGACAGCTTTCTCTACCTATGAAACTATTCGCTTCTACAGTTTTGAAGTGATTTTTAGTCTTAATACTACCATCTTCTATATATATTTGTAGATCCAGAAATATGATTTCTGATTTGCTCCAGTTGTTGGTGAGTGTTATTCCCCATGTGTTATTATTGAGATAGTTTAGAAATGTCTTTAAATCCCCTTCCTCTCCTTCCCAAATAAAAAAGATGTCATCAATGTACCGGCCATAGGTGACCAAGTTCTGCCTCCAGCCATGCTGGCCATAGATAAACTCTTCCTCCCAATGGGCCATGAATAAATTAGCATAGCTGGGGGCGAACTTGGTCCCCATGGCCGTACCATTGATCTGGAGATAAAATTCTTCTCCATACCAAAAAAAGTTATTCTTTAGGATTAAATCCATACCTTCCAAAATGTAATCTATTTTAATGCTTGTTAGATCTGAGGTATTCGTTAAGAAAAATTTAGTGGCATTGCACCCGTAATTATGTGGGATATTGCTATAGAGGGCCGTAACATCACTGGTGACTAAAAAACAGTTTGGGTTCCAGGAACATTCTTTTAAAATATTTAAAATAGAAATGGTGTCTTTAATGTATGAGGTAGTTTTCTTAACGAGGGGTTGAAGGTGAATATCTACATATTGGGATAACCTACTTGATATTGAGTCTATTCCTGCTACAATGGGTCTCCCTGGGGGGTTATTTACATCTTTATGAATTTTCGGTAAAAAATAAAATACAGGAATTTTTGGATATTTAATATTTAAAAAGTCGAATTCTTTTTCATTTAATATTTGTAACTCTTTTCCCTTGTTAAAAAATTTTAAAAAGTTTTGATTCATATTGTTACTGGGGTTGTAGTTGAGTTTTTGATATGTGTGTGCATCTAATAGTAGTCTTTCGGCCTCTTTGCAGTATAGCTCTTTTGACATTAAGACTATCCCCCCTCCCTTATCTGCCGGCTTAATAACCAGGTCAGTATCTGATTTTAAATCTTTCAAGGCTTGTCTCTCTTGCATGGTAAGATTATAATTAAAATTCTCTTTTTTCTCCAATTTTTTGATTTCCGTCATTACCATGGTTTCAAATGTGACCATTTTTTCAGAGATCATTTGTTTTGGATAAAAAGTAGATTTTTCTTTTAATCTAGTGTGTCTTGTTTCCTCCTCTTGATTATATTGTCGTTCTATGGGGTTTCTAGCAAAGTATTTTTTTAGGCATACATTTCTTTTAAATTTATTTAGATCTATGTAAAATTCAAACTGGTTCAGAGGTCTATTTGGGGCAAATTTTAGGCCTTTTGTTAGCACTTTTTTATGATGTTCTGTTAGAATTTTCTGACTTAAATTAAAGATCCCCTTTATGGGATCTGATTCCTTTGTGGCCTCTCTCTTTTTTCCTTTTTGGATATGTTTTCCTCCTCTATTTCCTCTACACTCGAATTTCTTTGTCTTTTGTAAGGTGTTGTCATGTTTGTGGTGTCTTCCCTTTTGTGCCTTTCTTTTCCCCTGCTCCTCCAAAAATCCTGATCCTCAAATTCATCTAGGGTTAGGAATCTGTTGTGTGTGGGTAGGGGTTCTCTCCTTCTCAAGAAATGGGCCGGTTCTTGGTATGGAGACCCATTTTCAATCTCCCTCCTTCCATTTCTATCTTTTGGTCTCACATCTTTATACATAGGTCTCCTTTCGTTTCTCTCCCTCGATCTCTCTTCATATACTGGTCTTTTTTTATAGTTTATTCTTTCCCATGGTTTTACATCGTATGTTACTCTCCTTTCATCTTTTTCTTTCCCATAGTCAACCCTATTTTGATATCTTTCTTTATTCTGGGCATATCGTATTCTGGGTCTGTCCCAGTTGTTTAAACGGGTTTGTCCGTAATGATCATTATGTCTCTGATTGTATGATTTATTTTCCCTATATTTCGGATATATTCTTCTCTCCTTATCATCTCTTTGATTATCAGAATTTAATCTCTCATTTGGGTATTCGTTTGGATTTTTTAGATTATCTCTTGTTTCTGGGTCCTTATTTGGATAACTATATTTTGAAAATGTTCTAACTTGATTTAGTTTATAGTCTCTTGTGTCCCATTAGATATCTTTATATATGCTTTTTTCTGCTGCTTATAGCTAGGATCCCTTATAATTATATTTATGCACTTTAAGGTCCTGGTTATGTATATATTTCTATAACTCATTGGATCTCTTTTATTAACGCCCCATTTGGCCGCCTATAGCGAGAATTCACTAAGAAAATATTTATGCACTTTATGGTCCCGGTTATCTATATATGTGTATTATTCATTTCCCCTATTGCTACAAGGGAACTTCTGCGAATCTAACTTAATTTCTCTATATAAAACTATCGGTCCCTTTGCCATATTTCTATGGCTCCATTCATTAGAAAGACAGGAAACAAATATATTTATCATGTTTTTAATGATAAGATTGAAGAAATAATCAATATTTCCCCTCATTTAAACTTCTGCCATTATGAATGTATGTGTTTTTCTTATCCATATATCTATCTCCCATCATTGTGGAATGATACCACTCACTTCCGGGTATCGGCCGAGTGAACCGCAAGGTGGAACGCATGACGTAACGGCCGAGAGACACGTGACCGGAAGTGACGCGGAAACCTGGAAATACATGAAAACGAGACGTGAATCGCAGGGCGTCACCGTTCCCATGGAGATAGCCCGCGAAATCACGGACTCTTAATTAAGGAATGAACTCTCAAAGACATATAAAAGCAGGAACAGGTCCCAAAGAAGAAATAGAGACTTTTTTTTATCCAGTTGAAGAAGCTGTTAAAGCGAAACGCGTCCTGGAACTTGGAGAATATCGGTCTTTATTCATTTGGACTTTTTTATGCCTATACAGTGTTTTTATATTGCTATATATAGTTTTTTATTGTTATAAATAATTTTATGTAATAAATATACTTACATTGCTATAAACACTGGTGGCATTGTTCCTGCTCTTAAAGAAGGTGTGTGGTCCTGAACCACATATACCCGTGATCAGAGCCGATGTGGATGGCTCTGTGTCTGTGAGTACAAATCTGTTCTTTTTTTCACATACATTTGGAACCATACGGTACTGCACCATATATATGTTTTAACATTTCAGAATTTTAAGACAACAATATCCAGCAAAAAGAAGGGATAGGGTCGCCTCTACGGACCCCACAGGCGATCAAATTGAGCTATACATTATTAGCTCTCTAAAGTGTGAGTGGGAATTTTCCTTCTTAATTTAAATCCATTTTCATTTTTGTCACAGTTTACACTATGTTTGGTATATTCTGTTTTTCTTAAGGTACTGATTACCAACTTAGAACACTTCTGTATATACCTAAAAGGTACTGTTTATACATATATTCACATGTTAAAGTTTATTCACCAATTGTAAATAGGAAAAAACACTATTGTTATAATTTAATATTGTATAGCGCTTCACCAGTACACTACCACTGAACTCACTCTTAAAGATAAGAACTTGGTGTTAAAGCTGCTTATCCATTGTTCACTCTTTGCAAATTAGCGCTAGTACTACCCTGTTTTGTTTGCACTTCTATTTTTGGTAATTTTTTCTTATCTTTTTACCTGCTGTACTTAGCTGCTGCAATATTCAATATGTCACTATTTGATACTAGAAATAAAACATATATGGAGATGGAGACAGAGATAGCCAAATGGTCAGATTCACAATCAATTAGACAAAAAATAACATACAATAATGATGAACATTTAGAAAAATTGTTACAGAAAGAACTAAAAATAAAATGGGAAATAGCAACATTGGAAAAATATCTAAAAGAAGGCATCACCCCAAGAGGCTTAAGATATTTTAAAACTCCCACATTCGATAAAGACGTTACGAGTTTCATGGAGGAATGGAACTGTATGCTTGAAAACTTTTCGATAACCTCTATGAACCTTATTATAAAAAGAAGAAAAGAATACCTTAAAGAACTAGATTTAGAGATAAATAGAAGCCAAAATGCTATTTTGAACAAACTAAATCAAGAACAATTTGATTGTATGACACTTGAAATCAAAGAAAGTTTAGACAAATTAGAAAAAGAAGTTATAAATATAAAAAAGAATAAATATTTAAGAGACACAAGAGACTATAAACTAAATCAAGTTAGAACATTTTCAAAATATAGTTATCCAAATAAGGACCCAGAAACAAGAGATAATCTAAAAAATCCAAACGAATACCCAAATGAGAGATTAAATTCTGATAATCAAAGAGATGATAAGGAGAGAAGAATATATCCGAAATATAGGGAAAATAAATCATACAATCAGAGACATAATGATCATTACGGACAAACCCGTTTAAACAACTGGGACAGACCCAGAATACGATATGCCCAGAATAAAGAAAGATATCAAAATAGGGTTGACTATGGGAAAGAAAAAGATGAAAGGAGAGTAACATACGATGTAAAACCATGGGAAAGAATAAACTATAAAAAAAGACCAGTATATGAAGAGAGATCGAGGGAGAGAAACGAAAGGAGACCTATGTATAAAGATGTGAGACCAAAAGATAGAAATGGAAGGAGGGAGATTGAAAATGGGTCTCCATACCAAGAACCGGCCCATTTCTTGAGAAGGAGAGAACCCCTACCCACACACAACAGATTCCTAACCCTAGATGAATTTGAGGATCAGGATTTTTGGAGGAGCAGGGGAAAAGAAAGGCACAAAAGGGAAGACACCACAAACATGACAACACCTTACAAAAGACAAAGAAATTCGAGTGTAGAGGAAATAGAGGAGGAAAACATATCCAAAAAGGAAAAAAGAGAGAGGCCACAAAGGAATCAGATCCCATAAAGGGGATCTTTAATTTAAGTCAGAAAATTCTAACAGAACATCATAAAAAAGTGCTAACAAAAGGCCTAAAATTTGCCCCAAATAGACCTCTGAACCAGTTTGAATTTTACATAGATCTAAATAAATTTAAAAGAAATGTATGCCTAAAAAAATACTTTGCTAGAAACCCCATAGAACGACAATATAATCAAGAGGAGGAAACAAGACACACTAGATTAAAAGAAAAATCTACTTTTTATCCAAAACAAATGATCTCTGAAAAAATGGTCACATTTGAAACCATGGTAATGACGGAAATCAAAAAATTGGAGAAAAAAGAGAATTTTAATTATAATCTTACCATGCAAGAGAGACAAGCCTTGAAAGATTTAAAATCAGATACTGACCTGGTTATTAAGCCGGCAGATAAGGGAGGGGGGATAGTCTTAATGTCAAAAGAGCTATACTGCAAAGAGGCCGAAAGACTACTATTAGATGCACACACATATCAAAAACTCAACTACAACCCCAGTAACAATATGAATCAAAACTTTTTAAATTTTTTTAACAAGGGAAAAGAGTTACAAATATTAAATGAAAAAGAATTCGACTTTTTAAATATTAAATATCCAAAAATTCCTGTATTTTATTTTTTACCGAAAATTCATAAAGATGTAAATAACCCCCCAGGGAGACCCATTGTAGCAGGAATAGACTCAATATCAAGTAGGTTATCCCAATATGTAGATATTCACCTTCAACCCCTCGTTAAGAAAACTACCTCATACATTAAAGACACCATTTCTATTTTAAATATTTTAAAAGAATGTTCCTGGAACCCAAACTGTTTTTTAGTCACCAGTGATGTTACGGCCCTCTATAGCAATATCCCACATAATTACGGGTGCAATGCCACTAAATTTTTCTTAACGAATACCTCAGATCTAACAAGCATTAAAATAGATTACATTTTGGAAGGTATGGATTTAATCCTAAAGAATAACTTTTTTTGGTATGGAGAAGAATTTTATCTCCAGATCAATGGTACGGCCATGGGGACCAAGTTCGCCCCCAGCTATGCTAATTTATTCATGGCCCATTGGGAGGAAGAGTTTATCTATGGCCAGCATGGCTGGAGGCAGAACTTGGTCACCTATGGCCGGTACATTGATGACATCTTTTTTATTTGGGAAGGAGAGGAAGGGGATTTAAAGACATTTCTAAACTATCTCAATAATAACACATGGGGAATAACACTCACCAACAACTGGAGCAAATCAGAAATCATATTTCTGGATCTACAAATATATATTTAGTATTAAGACTAAAAATCACTTCAAAACTGTAGAAGCGAATAGTTTCATAGGTAGAGAAAGCTGTCATTTTGCCCCCTGGCTCGAGAACGCCCCTAGAGGGCAATTCCTACGTATTCGCAGGAATTGCACGGATCTCACCACCTTTGAGACCCAATCAAACAAAATCAAATAAGACTTCATAGAGAAAGGCTATGAGGAAATAAAATTGGAAGAAGCTAGGAAAGAGGTAAAAACTCTGGAGAGGGAGAAGCTCTTAAAATACAAAGAGAAAAAAGATAATGAACTCAAAGAAATCCCCTTCATATGCAATTATAGCACGCAAAATCACAAAGTCAGAAATATTATTTCCAAATTCTGGCCTATTCTCCTTCAAGACCCGGTAGCAAAAACCTTCCTCCCTAAAAGACCCAGATTCATACACAGGGGAGTAAACAATTTACGCACGGCACTTACATCAAGCTTCCTAAAAGAAAGAAAAACCAATGACACATTTTTAAATTTAGAAAAGGGTTTTTATGGATGCGGAAGCTGTCTAGCATGTAAAAGAACTACCAGTAAAAAGAGACACATTAACCATTTTTTCAGCAAAGATGGAACTAAATATAAAATTAAAGAACTCCTGACTTGCCATTCCAATAATCTCATTTATTGCATGGTATGCCCTTGTGGTCTACAATATATAGGTAAAACCACAAGGGCACTGCATATAAGAATTGAAGAACATGGAAGGAATATATCTAAAGGGTTTGAGAACCATAGTGTCTCGGCCCATTACAAAATCCACCACAATTGCGAAACAGCCGATACCCAATTTTTTGCAATCAAAAAACTAGAAAAAGATTGGAGAGGAGGAAATTTTGATACAAAAATGAGTAAGAACGAGATGGAATGGATTTTTAAATTAAACACGCTCATCCCATATGGTCTTAACACGGACTTTGAGATGTGCCATTTTTTAAGATAAATATATGTTTTATTTCAATTTTAGGAGGTTCTGGTTCTTATGAAGGATTTTATTGGGTCTTTATATGCCTTTTTAGTTTTGATATTGTTAATTTTACCCATTAGATATCTTTATATATGCTTTTTTCTGCTGCTTATAGCTAGGATCCCTTATAATTATATTTATGCACTTTAAGGTCCTGGTTATGTATATATTTCTATAACTCATTGGATCTCTTTTATTAACGCCCCATTTGGCCGCCTATAGCGAGAATTCACTAAGAAAATATTTATGCACTTTATGGTCCCGGTTATCTATATATGTGTATTATTCATTTCCCCTATTGCTACAAGGGAACTTCTGCGAATCTAACTTAATTTCTCTATATAAAACTATCGGTCCCTTTGCCATATTTCTATGGCTCCATTCATTAGAAAGACAGGAAACAAATATATTTATCATGTTTTTAATGATAAGATTGAAGAAATAATCAATATTTCCCCTCATTTAAACTTCTGCCATTATGAATGTATGTGTTTTTCTTATCCATATATCTATCTCCCATCATTGTGGAATGATACCACTCACTTCCGGGTATCGGCCGAGTGAACCGCAAGGTGGAACGCATGACGTAACGGCCGAGAGACACGTGACCGGAAGTGACGCGGAAACCCGGAAATACATGAAAACGAGACGTGAATCGCAGGGCGTCACCGTTCCCATGGAGATAGCCCGCGAAATCACGGACTCTTAATTAAGGAATGAACTCTCAAAGACATATAAAAGCAGGAACAGGTCCCAAAGAAGAAATAGAGACTTTTTTTTATCCAGTTGAAGAAGCTGTTAAAGCGAAACGCGTCCTGGAACTTGGAGAATATCGGTCTTTATTCATTTGGACTTTTTTATGCCTATACAGTGTTTTTATATTGCTATATATAGTTTTTTATTGTTATAAATAATTTTATGTAATAAATATACTTACATTGCTATAAACACTGGTGGCATTGTTCCTGCTCTTAAAGAAGGTGTGTGGTCCTGAACCACATATACCCGTGATCAGAGCCGATGTGGATGGCTCTGTGTCTGTGAGTACAAATCTGTTCTTTTTTTCACATACATTTGGAACCATACGGTACTGCACCATATATATGTTTTAACATTTCAGAATTTTAAGACAACAATATCCAGCAAAAAGAAGGGATAGGGTCGCCTCTACGGACCCCACAGGCGATCAAATTGAGCTATACATTATTAGCTCTCTAAAGTGTGAGTGGGAATTTTCCTTCTTAATTTAAATCCATTTTCATTTTTGTCACAGTTTACACTATGTTTGGTATATTCTGTTTTTCTTAAGGTACTGATTACCAACTTAGAACACTTCTGTATATACCTAAAAGGTACTGTTTATACATATATTCACATGTTAAAGTTTATTCACCAATTGTAAATAGGAAAAAACACTATTGTTATAATTTAATATTGTATAGCGCTTCACCAGTACACTACCACTGAACTCACTCTTAAAGATAAGAACTTGGTGTTAAAGCTGCTTATCCATTGTTCACTCTTTGCAAATTAGCGCTAGTACTACCCTGTTTTGTTTGCATAAATATATTAAAAGCTAAATTTTATTAATAAACCCATAAAGACTATTTTGATACAATTACTTACCCTCTGGTGACACCTACTGGTAGGTTTTTGGTTTAACATATTTTAATTTTTTTATCCACCTAATGCTGATCAGTAAAGTTAACTCACCCCCTTCCACCTATCTTACTACTCTTAGACCGGAACCTGTTATTAAGCAACCTTACCAAAGTCCCATACTAACCCGACAACTGACTGGCACCCTTCCATCCCAACATTTACAAATGCCACTTCGGCTTACCCCTGGCCAAGCACATGTTGATGGTAATGGTCACCTACAGCAGGCAGACCCTGTATTTGTTTATGTCCCCTTCACCACGACTTGACAAAGACCCTAAGGGGTTGAAACGTTGCTGTGTAGTTCCTGGTTCTAATAAAATTGCCTATATTTTGGAATTCGTTGGAGTGCCTGGATTACTTTCTACATTTTATATTTCATATTTGGTCCATTCTGGTACTGGGACTTTTCCATTGGAGCACCCTGGATTCCAAGACAGAAGGGTTGAGTGCACTTCCACCTTCTATTGTATACCCTTCACCATGACTGACTTGTTTAACTGGAAGACCCATAATTCCTCGTACACAGAAAAACCTCAAGCCATGACGGACTTGGTCACCTCTATTATACAGACCCACAATCCCACCTGGGCTGATTGTCAGCAGCTATTATTAACCTTGTTTAATTGTGAGGAAAGGACTAGGATTAATCAAGCGGCCATTAAGGCACTTGAGGAAACGGCCCATACTCAAAACCAGGCTAATCCAGTCGCATGGGCCATTGCCCATTTTCCCAATACCGATCCAAAGTGGAACATTAATGGCGCTGACATGCCCCATTTGAAGGCCTATCAGCAAGCCATTATTACTGGCATGAAGGCAGGTGGGAAAAAGGGGATTGATATGTCCAGGACGGCTGAAGTGTTGCAGAAAACTGATAAGTCACCTAGTACCTTTTATGAGAGACTGCTTGAGTCATACAGATTGTACACTCCTTTCAATCCTGAGGCATCTGAAAACTCCCGAATTATGAATTCAGCCTTTGTCAGCCAGGCCCAGAGTGATATTAAACGAAAGTTACAAAAGTTAGAGGGATTTGCAGGGATGTCAATATCACAGTTAATGGAGGTTGCAAATAAGGTGTATGAATCAGGGAGGTAGATATTATCCCCCTACCCAGAGATTAAGGGATAGGGAAGATAGATATGTTGTGGGTCTGGCTGATACAGTCATGGATGACTATTGATACCGACCGGGCTCCATCCCCCTTGGCCGTGTGGAGCCTATGGTCAACGTAACAATAGGGGGAAAGAGAAGTCCTTTCATGATAGACACGGGTGCTGAGCATTCTGTGGTGACCAAATTGGTAGCTACTCCTTCTGGAAAGACTATAACTGTGATAGGAGCTACTGGGAAAAGCGCTGCTAGACCGATCCTCAGGTGTAGTACTTGCATTCTAGGTGGCCATTTTGATAAGCACCAGTTCCTACATATGCCGGAGTGTCCAGTTCAACTTCTAGGACGAGATCTATTATCAAAGCTTCATGCTCAGATAACTTTTCTACCTAATGGATCAACGTCTCACCAGACATGATAGCGGTATTGGTGCCAAAAGAAGAAGAATGGTGTTTCTATTCTGTAATGACAAATGCAAACCCTAAGAGTGATGGAACTTTATTTGACATTCCAGGAGTATGGGCAGAAAATAATCCTCCAGGACTTGCTCGTAACATCCCACCGATACATATTGAGTTAAAGCTTGGGGTATATCCTGTTAGCCTTTGTATGTTGTTCTTTTATCTACCCCAACAGATGTAAAGGTGGCAAAGGTGACTCCATGGATCCATCACTCTAGGGTTAAACCAGCGGCAGATTCCTGGCAAGCTACTCCAGATCCTGAGAATCCTTGCAAGATCCGGTTGAAGCGCATAATATATAAACTCCAGAGCCAGGCACTGCTCCTTATCGAAAAACTTTCAAATATAAATAAGCCTAGGTGCAGTCCCGCGTTATATACATGAAAAAGCAATAAAGGGAGCACACTAGGTCTTAATTGTAGTGCAAAATTATTAACTGCATTCCCAAAGAATACATAGCTGTGGTTTAAGCAAGAAAATCAACATTTCGACCCTGCTGGGTCTTTATTAAGATCACAGTGACAAGTGAAAAATACTTACAATATATACATAAATGTGTAATGAGCTTACCAGTAAGATGATCGGACAGCCGGCAGACTGAGAAACCCGGAAGTGTGAGACACCACGTGGGATCGTGCGTGTGACGTGTTACGTAAGTGGCGTAGTTGCTAAGCAACTGTGTAGAAAGAGTAAAAACAAACACCTGGTACAAGAAAAACCGGAGAGAAAACACTACACAATAACTTCTTTAGGCTTGTGTAGTGTTTTCTCTCCGGTTTTTCTTGTACCGGGTGTTTGTTTTTGTATTGTTTGTTTTTGTATTGTGTTTGTAATTGTATCTGTTTTTAACATACATATACTAACTAGTGCTAGCTTTCTTCTTGGAGGTTATATTAATGTGTAGCTGAGCACCGGCCAAAACTCAAAAGAGAGCTGGAGTGCAAAATTCCCATCTAACTGTATATATATATATATATGAAACATGGGGGATGGTTGCACTCACCTGAACATGCTTAAATGGGGTGCTACTGGGGGCCATATTATACAATAAACAATACACAAGATCCAGCGCACTCTCCTATCTACTAAACAGCAACTTCAATGTTGACAGATTTTATTAGTTTTAATTTTTTTTAATTTTTTTTGTATTTTATTTTTTTTAAAACACCTAATCTAGGCAAAAAAAATAATGGGGATTTAGTTACATTATATGATCATACATTGCATAAGCCTGCCACAATGTCAATGTACCCCATCTTTGGCAGGTCCTACTCTCACAGTCTAATAGAAAAAACTAAAGGAATAGGCGCTCACTAAATAAACTAGAGGTGGGCAGCAGTGAACCGAGTAGGAATTCCCAGCGCCTACTCAAAATAGTGACACAATCAAAGAAAAAAGTGGCAAACCGCGCCCAAACAGTACAAGTGATAATAATAAAGATGTATACATACAAAGTGTTCTATAATAGTAGATGTATGGAACCTTCAATAGAAAATACAAAACAATAATAGTGCAGTATATCAGGCAAATAGGAGTAGTAAAAGCTTATAAAAGACTAACTCACACTTTGCAGAGCTACTCAGAGCTCTGCCGTATAGCGCCTAGACGGTACAATCCCGTCTCAGGATATCAAGTGGTGATGCAGTGCACGGTCCAATCCTCCACAGTAGTATATGGAAAAGATAGAGATACGATCCAATAGTATAGTGTGTTTTGAAAACAATATTGGTAAGAAAAGGAAAAATATCCTACTTACAGATTTCAGAGCAAATATCTTGCTCTAGTGTGTACAGCATACGGTGGTATAATCCCCACCAACGGATATACATCAGGATATATCAGGATTCAGGAAAATCAGGAACAGCAAATAAAATAGTAAAAACTATAACTTTATTTGGATATAAAATATATAATAAAACAAATTATTATTACTTAACGCGTTTCGCCCAGTCTAGGGCTTCTTCAGAAGTATTCAGTAGCTCTGCAAAGTGTGAGTTAGTCTTTTATAAGCTTTTACTACTCCTATTTGCCTGATATACTGCACTATTATTGTTTTGTATTTTCTATTGAAGGTTCCATACATCTACTATTATAGAACACTTTGTATGTATACATCTTTATTATTATCACTTGTACTGTTTGGGCGCGGTTTGCCACTTTTTTCTTTGATTGTCTCACAGTCTAATGTCTGCTCTTATGAGATTAACCCACTTACTTGGGAAAAAATTCCATCTGAGGCGCTCTGCAGTACATATATAATAGATATATTAAACAATAGATAGAGTATAGCAAGTACTTTTGCAACCATGCACTCAGTATTTCAGTATTTCACAGAGCTCATTAAAAAAAGTTTCTCTGAAAGTTAGCACTTAGACTAGGTCTTTGCTTTACAAAAAAGTGCTTTTATTATTTTGTGTGTAATCCACATTGTGGAAAGATTGACATTTCATTCTCCTTGTGAGGCTGAAATGCTAATATTTCCACAATGGATTTCACTATGGGTTTCACCAAAGCATCATTAATGAAACTGGGCATTTTAGTGAATTAGCAAAGGATTTTATCAGTTTATCAGTTGGGTAAATAGCATAACTGGATAATATTCCAGTTTGTCAGTTTAGTTTTAAAATGTAAAATTCCTTATTTAATTTTTTTTTAATAACGCTGTTTTTAGGAAGACTAGGTTAATCAGATTAAGGATATCTATACAACTCATTAACTAGGATGAACTTTTTCTCTGAAAAAATCCCACGGAGGATAAATGGAATATCTTTAACTGAATGTAATGTAATATACTGCTCATTGTTGATCGCTTCTATTTATTATGGAACAAATACAAAAGAAATAGTCAACCTGAACAACAGTATTCCATGGGTTAACTGAATTCAATATCCAGGGAACGAATTGGAAACATAAGAGATATAAAAGAGTATTACTGGTTCATTGAGTGGATGGTGGTATCTGATACATGGCAACAGATAACAGTCTAGCATTAAAAGAAGCTGCCCAAGGTCAGGATTACAAAAAGCAATGTTGTATATAATACAAAGTAAGAAAATTTAGAAATCAGCAAACCCAATATAACAGTGTCAAGTCAACAACCCGGAATCAAACATTCAAGAGCAAATAAACTGAGGGACACAACAGAATGCAGCGTTCAATCACAGGGGTAAAAACAGCAGTGTGCATTTATAGATACTTGAGGGACTACTCTAGATCTTGTTCAACTTCCAGTATTGAAATTTATGCACAGTCACAGATGTTACTGGAAGTGCATCAGTGGTGTATTTTAAATTTGGGCTGCCCTAATATAAATTTGATCCCTTTCTGTCGAGGCTGCACCTCTTTCTGTTTAAGACCAACATGCACTTTGACTAACAGACACACGCATTCACTGATGCACTGACATACGCTTGCAGATACACAATCATTGGCACACACACTGTTTAACCAACACAAACTTTCACTGACAGACACACACTGACACACCCACTCACTGACAGGCACACAATGACATACACACACTCACTAATTTGACACACTCTGACAGGCACACATTGACAGACACACACATTCATTGACAGACACACACACTCACAAACACATGCACACTCACTGACAGACACACAAAAACACACTGACAGACACACACACAATGACAGACACACACATTTACTGATTGACACACATATTATCTCATGGACATACACATACATAGTCACTGACATACACATACAAACACACTGATACTGACACACTCACACTCACTTTCTCACACACTTACATATTATTATTTATTTTTTAAATTTTAATTTAAATATTCCCAGCCTTTACCATTGGTAAAGTTGGTGTGAATTATTTCCCTGGGGTCCAGTGGGGCTGATGTCTCTGGGGTCCAGGAAGGCAGGCAAGTGGACTGGCGTGCTGACGGGCATGCAGTGGAGGCGACAAGAGATGTGTAATCTCCTTGCTCTGCTCCCCTGCCAACTGCATCATATTCTGGCACCAAGAATAACCTGGCTCTCACTCCATATTGAAACATTGGCCATGGTACGTGGAGATAATTTCACTAGTGACAAGACAGTCACAGCAGCAAAGGGGAGGAATGCCTGGAGTCAACCATAAATGCAGTTGTTGACAGCAGGACTGTTGAAAAGGGACAAGGATGCACCAAGTGAAGGCAAAATGGTTGAGGAACATTGACATTAAATTGGCACCGGTGGTAATTAAGGGTGTAACTAATCATAACAAACTAGGCGACAAAATATTACCAGGGACAGTAAAATTCACGTGTCAGGCTTATGTGTGTCACTATATTTAGAAACATTTAAATAATGTGCTTGAATATGTGAAAGTAATAGACAACATCTGCATTCCCATAAAGAAGGAAATAATACAATTGCTGTGGTATCTTAATGTAGATAAAGAAAGAAAAAAAGGAAATCATAAATAAATAAAACAATAAAATAAATATAAAAATGGAAAAAAAAAGAAAAGAAAATTTTATAAGAAATAAATAAAATAATAGTAAATTAAAAAGGTTGTAAAATGGTAAGCAATGCAATCCAAGCATTATTATAGAGGCATACAAACAATGTGTAAAGGAACACTTAAAAAAAAAAAAGGAAAAGCAAAAACCAATAAGAAAAAGCACAAAAAAAGAACAATTAATAGCGTTTGCTGAATACTGAATGCAAGTCTATGCATTAACCATGAAATACTTCTACATTCTCTGTATCTATCCAGCTTGCTTGGTGTACTTGAAGCCTAACATTGCTTTCCTTTAGCTCCTTAAAGACAGAGTCAATAGTACACGTTCTGGGCAAAACAAAATGTAAACAAAAACTGGAATTTGCGCTATATGTCTGTTCAACCGTAATTCACCTCTTTCATATAAAGTGCACCAACGCTTGTTATATATTATTTGGTTCAGGGCTTTAATTTCTCATGAACTATTCATATATGAAACATAACTTATTATGAATAAAATTAAAAAAAAAACATTTTAGCTATAAATACTGTTCACTTTTACTGCAATAAAATGCACAGATTTGTATTCAGCAAAGTCTCACAAGTACAGCAGTACCCCCATTAACAGATTTTAAGGTGTTTTGGAAAGTTACATGGTCAACTATAGCACATTCCATTTTTCATTTTGAAACACTTATGTTTGTGTTCAGTGAAGTCTCCCTAATATAACAGTACCCTCCCCATCCCCCCCCCCCCCACCCCACCCCACCATGTAAAGGTTTTATGGTGTTTTGGAAAATTAGAGAGTCAAATATAAGGCATGCATTTCATTTTTTTTTCATATTAAAATTTGCCAGATTAGTAATGTTACCTTTGAGACCATATGGTAGCCCAGGAATGAGAATTACCACCATGATGGCATGCCATTTACAACCTATTGTTCCTGTAAGTTTTCTTGTAATTGTCCTATTTATAGTTACATCCCCCCCCTCATAATATTGTAAAGCGCTTGGGTTGCTTACTTTTGCAAATGGTATGAAAACATGGGGGTAATTCTCATTCCTGGGCTACCATGTCACTTGATCCTGAGGAAGGTACCTGCGTGGACCGAAACGTCGATCTCTTTCACTTAATGGGATAAAGAATTTTTCATTGCATTTCATTGCAAAGACTGTGAGTGCAGCCCTGGCTTTCATATTCCTTTGGTGTTTTATATATATATATATATATATATATATATATATATATATACACACATACACATTTCATTTATTTTAACATGTGTAATAATATGAATTTTTTTTACTTTCCCTCCAGCAGGGGGACTGTCTGACAGCACAGACACTCCCCCTGCAGGCAGATCCACAGCCAGCTATAGGGGGTCATGTGATCGCTCTTTGAGAGCGATCACATGGCCCCCGGGGGCCTGATTTGCCGGGGGAGGGCTGCCTGGGCTTTCAGGCAGTCCTCCTGAAGAGGATTGCGGCGGAGGTAAGTACCGCGGACCTCCAGGGGTAGAAAGCCATTACATTGTTCTATGTCTCTGCAACAGCTTTAAAGCCCATTATAATGGGGACGGCAAAGAACGCCGTAATGGCGTTAAAGTGAAGCAGACAAATGTGCTGATAGTAATAGTGATGATAGTAAATTTGAGGATGATGAGGTGGTAGTGAATGGTACTTCATATTCTGACTTCTTCAAAGATTTTCTCACGAAAAATTAAAAAATATCATACTATTATGTGAATTGCATTTATGAAGTTTTACAATTGTTGATGTAGACACAGCTTTTTTCCTAACAATTTTAAATGGATTCAATGTGTAGCTGCAATAATAACTTTCATTTGAGTTTTCTAGAAAATGTACAAATAAGATTCTGCCTAAATCAAAATATCTCTTTAGACCTCTGTATTAGCAGCAACATTATATGGGAAAAAACATATTTACACTTTAGTCATTCATTTCTAGGATAAACTTTAAAATGTAAGGTTATATAAATATGTACTATACTTCATAATATAATAATAAAAACAAAATTATATATTAGCCAATATACACCTCCCGACAATCAATATATGCATATTAGTGCTATTTAATTGCAGAAATATATGTACACAGTAATGCAGTGAACAATGATATAGACGAGTGGTTCACAAACCAGTCCTCATGGCCCACCAACAAACCAGGATTTATGTATTTCCCTGTTTTATTCCACATGGAGATACTGATAAAACCTGGACTGTTGGTGGCTGTTGAGAGCAGGGCCGGCCTTGGGCATTTAGACGCCCTGTGCGAAAAATCTTCACAGCGCCCCCCCCCCCCCGGTCATCCATGTATGCTGTAATGTTTGTGTTGTCTGTGTATGTGATAGTAGGTGTGATGACTGTGTGTGATATGTATGCTATGTGTGATATTTGTAATGGGTGTATTAACAGTGTGTGATATGCGTGTATTGCTTGTATGTGACACACACAGAGTCAGACGGCCATACACACACACACACACACACAGGCAGACAGTCATACACACACACACACACAGACACACAAAGGCAGACAGTCTCACACACACACACACAGACACACACAGGCAGACAGTCAGTCATACACACAGACACACACAGTAATACACACAGACACACACAGAGGCAGTCAGTCATACAGACAGTAATACACACAGACACACACAGAGGCAGACAGTAATACACACAGACACACACACAGTCATACACACAGACACACACAGAGGCAGACAGTCATACACACACACACACGCAGACAGTCATACACACAGACACACACAGGCAGACATAGGCGTGCGCAGCCTATTGCATTAGGGTGTGCACCCTAAAGCACAAACACACGCCGCGTGTATATGTATGTGTGTATATATATATATATATATTTATTTATACACACACACACACTGCTGTGTATGTGTGTGTGTGTGCGTGTAAGGGCGCTGTGTGTGTGTGTGTGTGTGTGTGTGTGTGTAAGGGCGCTGTTTGTGTGTGTGTGTGTGTGTGTAAGGGCGCTGTGTGTGTGCTGTGTGTGTGTGGGTGCTGTATGTGGGTGTGGGTGCTGTGTGTGTGCTGTATGTGTGCTGTGTGTGTGGGGGTGCTATATGTGTGTGTGGGTGCTGTGTGTGTGTGGGTGCTGTATGTGTGTGTGCTGTGTGTGTGTGTGTGCTGTATGTGTGTAGGTGCTGTGTGTGGGTGCTGTATGTGTGTGTGTGCGCTGTGTGAGGGTGCTGTATGTGTGTAGGTGCTGTGTGTGTGCTGTATGTGTGTGTTTGCGCTGTGTGAGGGTGCTGTATGTGTGTGGGTGCTGTATGTGTGTGGGTGCTGTATGTGTGTGTGGGTGCTGTATGTGTGTGTGGGTGCTGTATGTGTGTGTGGGTGCTGTATGTGTATAGGTGCTGTGTGTGTGGGTGCTGTATGTGTGTAGGTCCTGTGTGTGTGTGTGTGTGTGTGTGTGCTGTATGTGTGTGTGCTGTATGTGTGTGTGCTGTGTGTGTGTAGGTGCTGTGTGTGTGGGTGTTGTATGTGTGTGCTGTATGTGTGAAGGTGCTGTATGTGTGTGTGTGCTGTGTGAGGGTGCTGTATGTGTGAAGGTGCTGTATGTGTGTGTGTGCTGTGTGAGGGTGCTGTATGTGTGAAGGTGCTGTATGTGTGTAGGTGTGTGTGCTGTATGTGTGTGGGTGATTGTGGGGGGTGGAGGTGGGGGTACATGACTCAATATCCCCCCTCCCTTCTTACCTTATGTAGGGAGGGGGGATTCTTGTTCCTGCTGCCTTCCCTGGTGGTCCAGTGGAGGTGAGGTGAGGTGCCGTTTAGTTAATATCCCCCCTCCCTTGTTACCTTATGTAGGGAGGGGGGACCATGCTACCGCCATCCCTGGTGGTCCAGTGGAGAGTGAACTCTACCCTGCGGGGCTAGAGTTCACTCTCGCAAGATTTGAGCGTTGCTGCGGCAACGCTCAAATCTCGCGAGAGGAACCCGGCGGAGCTGCTGGCAAGAGCTCCGCCGGTCCTCTCCTGCCTCCCTCCCTGCCTGTGGGTCGGTGGGGAGGGAGGCTGAGAGCAGAGCCGGCGCTCGGATAGCGCCGGCTCTGCATGAGCCGACAGCGGAGATCCTGAGATCCCCTGCCGGTCTCAATACATAGGCGTGCTGCGGGGATTAGGGTGTGCCCAGGCACACCCGGCACACCACGTGCGCACACCTATGCAGGCAGACAGTCATACACACACACACAGACAGTAATACACACACAGAGGCAGACAGTCATACACACACACACAGACAGTAATACACACACAGAGGCAGACAGTCATACACACAGACACACACAGGCAGACAGTCATACACACAGACACACACAGGCAGACAGTCATACACAGACACACAGAGGCAGACAGTCATACACACACACACAGACAGTAATACACACACAGAGGCAGACAGTCATACACACACACACACACACAGACAGTAATACACACAGGCAGAGAGTCACACTCACCTGACAATCACAGTTACCTGTGGAGTTCATTGTGGAGGCAGTGCAGCTCCTGGTGACTGTTTGGTGGGGAAGCAGGGACTCCTTCCTGCTTCCCCTGCATCAGTTTCCCAGCGCTTTTAGCTCCGCCCCCGCCGCACGGTAAGCTCCGCCCCCACTGCAAATTAAAAAAAAATATATATATATATATTTTTTTTTAAATCCCGGCCGGCTGTGCGGCCGCACGGCGCCCCCTGCTCCATGGCGCCCTGTGCGGCCGCACAGCTCGCACACCCCTAAGGCCGGCCCTGGTTGAGAGTAGACAATGATATGACATAGGATACGTGAGAATTGAAAAACTGCAAACAGCCAAAGGCATTCAAGGCATTGGGCTCATTCTGATATCAAATTGATGACATCGCCGGAACTAGAATTTACATTCATAAACAGCTAACTCTGTCTAACTTCCACTTTATACTTCATCTCATGCAATAACTACTGCTTATAATATTAGTGGTAAAAGAGATAACTTCATAACTTATCAATGGAGAAACATCACGTCTCTGGAAAATATTTCCACTGAATAAAAAATAAAAAATGACCTGTAACATGTGTTAACCTTTTTTTTTCATGTGATGCTCCTTTTTCTTTTAAATTTATAGTAAAGATTTAACATATTGCATCACCATTTATATCAGTTAAGGCACATTAGTTCACACATTAATCAGGTGTAGAAATAGAATAATTCGGGGATACTCACTTTACTGAAAAATGTTGGGAATTCAAACTGAATTTCAAACTTAAGGTCAATATAGCTGAACTTGGAGACCTATTTCCAGAATATCTATTTTGGCCATAAATTTAAGTTTACTTTAAATTTACTTGAAAGCGCCAACAATTTTCACTTTATAGAATACCTCTTGTTAATTGTTTTCTTTTCTTGTCTTGTATGCTTTCTCTATGCTGTCAAGGGCAAAAGACAGAGTTTATAACAATGATTGGCATGTAACTAAGATGGAGGCACCTAGTTGCAGGATAAATATAGAGAATATCTAATTGTAATATTAGAAATCCTGCAAAGTAACAGGCTGGTGAGTTAGCTCAGTGGCCTAATGCATCTTCAGTAGAATCTCTTCCACCCTTGGGGATGACTCAGCCCTTCATCCTTACGAGGTAGATGAAATGAGTACCTTTAAATTGGGTAATACTAATATCCCCTGGATGTTGGGTAAAAATTAACATCCCCAGGATGTACTTGGAACCCAGAATAATCTGAATGTACCACTTCTGATTATAATACTTTATTATTACATATGCAATACTGTTACTGTGATTATCCATTGTCAACCGATGCCTAAGAGTTTTCATCTTCTACCAATGACAATAGATTCCTGAAATATATCTTACCGCTGTAGCAAAATATACATATGCATTCATTCCACAGGCTGTTTAAAAACAAGGCTATCGTAAAAGCACAGAGAAATGTATATTGAAGCACAGGGGCTTTTATGTAGGGTCAGAAAAAAAAAAAAAACATTTAAAACACTCCTATGTTTGATCCAGTAAGCAGAATGGGGATGGATCTTTATTCTTGTGACCAATTTTCTTTTTTTCAATCTGGTTAAATTTTTCAATGGGCAAATACTTTCACGGACTCCCACTGTGATCCTTAAATGTGTACCTCTAATCGGATGCATCACTGCACATTTCAGTGCATTTCTAAGCTTTTCAGATTTCTATAAAATAACAGTTTAATATATTGGATTTTGAAAAAGTGGACATTTCTTTTCATGACTGCTCTTAGAGAACTGATCTCCTGTTGCCTTGGCAAGCAACTGTATTGTGAAACAATTAAGTCATACAACTAACAAGATATGTGTACAAAAAAAAAAAAATATACAACTACTTTACAAATGCCTCCATATTAAAGCTTTTAACAAAATTTAATTGCATTTTTATGTTTAGCTCTACTATTATTCTGAGCATATTATCCAAGACAAAAGTACAATAATTGTGTATATGTTAGCTTCATAAACATGATTTATGTTTATTGAAATGATTGTTTAGAACCTCAGGTTAAAGATTTTTACACTGCTTTTATGATTGTTTTAATGTCTTTTAAGCTTTCTTGACAGGCTTTTGACCAACTATGGTTAATTTAACAGACATTTATGCAAAACAGGCATATCTCTACTCTTGGTGGTAAAACCTCACAGGATCAGGTTCCAAAGAGGGAAATAGTTCCACAAATAAAAATCTTTAAAAACAAAGAAATATGCTAAAAACAAATAACCTAAAATAAATAAATAAATAAATCCTATGTGTTTTGTCCAAATGGGACTTCTTCAGGGATATCTATGTGATGTCTAGAAATCCCAGTTTAACTAAGCAGGTAAATGGGATTACCTGCTTATTTAAACTGGACTTTCTGGACATAAACACATACATCCCTGAAGAAGTCCTATTTGGGCGAAACGCGTAGGATTTATTTTTTTATTTTAGGTAATTTGTTGTTTTTTAGCATATTTCTTTGTTTTTAAAGATTTTTATTTGTGGAATTATTTCCCTCTTCGGAGCCTGATCCTGTGAGGTTTTACCACCGAGAGTAGATATATGCCTGCTTTTTATATATGTCTGTAAGTGCAATCAAATACTTTTTTGTAGTGATTTATTAAAGTGCTTCACTATTGTGGCTGTTTCTTTCCATTTGTCACCATATTCGCAAGAGGATTGTTATCGTGAAGAACTGGCGCTTCTGTATACTGCAACCCCTAGGGGATTTTGAGACTCGGTCTACCTTTTGATTTGTGAGTGCGCTACTTAATTTTTCTAATTTATTTATTTTTTACTGTATTACGCTGTGTGTTTTATATTTTTTCTAGATTGATTGTATCTTTTCATTGGATTTGAATATATCCACATTCCTTTGTCAGGTTATATTTACTTATCATTTACATATGTGTTATTGTTTTTCCTCATTTTCTTTATATTATTTGCCCTTTTAGAAAAAAAGATTTTTTAAAATATAAAAGATTTATTATAGATTGTTTCTGTAAAAAATTCAATACAGCAAAATAAATAATAAATAACAGCAAAATGTGGGTTATTGATCTCTAAAATGTCAACTTGTGCCTGGTACAATAAGAAGAACATGTAAAGAAATATTTGTAAACACGAACATATAGCATACTCATGGCATATTTGACTTTTGGATGACAAACTATAATATATAATACAAATTTTAAAACAATAATGATCAAAACAACATATTAGCTTAGGCAACACATAAATGACACCCAATTTGTTGTAAAGGCTGAGATGGATGAGATGGACACCATGGCTCACAAGCTGCACCAGTAGTGTCATTTTATTTAGAAATTACATCCAAGGGGACCAATTCTTAGGTAGGTTTGGTACTTATGAGTAAGGGAGTAATGAGTCTCCTCCGTAATACATATGATTTCAACATGATGTATCCATTCTGTAATGGTTGGGTCTTGTGGGGACTTCCAGTGTGCATGGATCAGTGCTTTGGCTGCATTAAGCCAGTAGGCAAAGTCGATACTGTCATGTCGTGGAAGAAGTAAAATGCAGGAGGATTAGGAACCTCTATACCGGTAATGAAAGTGAGGAGGAGAAAGATCATAAGCCAGTAGGGTTTAAAGTATGCAAAATGCTATCACTAATGAGCAGTTGTACCGGTAGAAGGACTGCATCTTCAGCACAGTGTGGTAATCGATGGGGACATTTGGTGGAAATGTTCAGTACATGGCATGAGTGGGTTAAGGCCATGAAGACCTAGTGTGAAGGGAGTGTTGCCAATAACTGGGAAGAGTAATGAGATATATTTAAGTATATATCAATTCATATAACTGGGATGGATTGGCAATCACATAAACTCACAAGTAAGTGATGGCGCTAGTTGCCCAAGGGAGTGGAAAGGTCATTCTAAGCGCGGTCACCTCCTGACGAGGGACAGTGAAGATGAGAATTTCACTCTTGTCGTAATTCACCTTAAGATAAGGAGCCATAGAGCTCTAACTCTCATAATAAGGGCAGGATAGATATTCCAAGGTCAGCTAGAGAAAATGAAAGATCATCCACAAATGCAGATATTTTATATTCTGAATTCTGAATTCCAACTCTAGCATTTGTTTGGACTGTCTGTAATAAAGGCCACATAGTCAAGACACACAGTAGTGGACACAGGCCACACTGTTGTGAGCCGTTACCTATAGAGAAAGTAGCAGTGGGCATTGAAAAGGAGCTTGGAAGAGGGTGAAGAATATAGAGAGTGTATCCAGGATAACCACTGGAGCCCAGTCCACCCTGTCAAAAGCTTTTTCAGCATCTTTGGTGATTAATTATGATAATTTATCAGAAATAGGAGCCAAATGGCATATGTTCAATATTTTGATGGTATTGTCTTTTACTTCTGTATGTGGGATGAATCCTGATTGATAAGTGTGGACTAGTCAAGGGAAAAGTGGTAGCAAGTGCAAGGTGAGAATCTTTGTACACATTATTAAGTCTATATTGATTAGTGAAATAGACCCGTAGATGCTTGGTTTTGGGAACAAGCTGATAGAAGCCCATAGAAGAGAGAGAAGGAGGGCAGAGGTAGCATATATGTCATAAACTTAAAAAAAAATAATTGTTAAGTCTTAAACACAAGTTTTGTAATATTTGAAGGTGTAACCATCAGGTGCAGGACTTTCCTCTTATGGTTTAGCCTTCACTGCCACTTGGATTTCCTGAAGAAAGCCATGTTGCTTGGGATAGAAGTGTGGAGATGTTATTTTAAGTCATCTGTAATGTTGTGTGTTTGTGGAGTGGAAGGGCAAATAACATATAGATGTTGGTAAAATTCACAGAATACTTTGGCTGTATCTGGGGTAGGGTGTGCAGTGTTACCATACCCATCCTTTATTTTTACAATAAAGGTGCGCTTGAAGAGCTTTAACTAGAAGGTGACAGTTTTTTTTTACTTTGTGTGTAAAATGAATGTTTAGTTAGGAGGATAGCATAGTTGGCCTTCATTCTAAGTAAATCTCCCAGCTAGGCCCGTGTCGCCATCAGCAACCTATAGTGATCAAGGGAATGAAGTTAGTTATGTATATGTGGGAGATATATGAGATAAGTGCATCAAAACATTGTTTACACTTTCTTTTAACCTGTGATCATATCCGAATATAGTGAGCCCTCAAGACCACCTTATGAACTCCCAGAGTGTAAAGAAAGATTGGAAATGATGTCTCAATAAGGATACAACCTCACTGATGTCAAGTAGAGATTAGTTAAAATTCCAGTACCTTGGAGATAGATCTGGCACGCATAGGGAAATAGTAATTAGGGCATGATCTTCCCATGTAATCAGACCTATGTATGCACTTTGCAGCAGTGTAAGAGAGTTGTGCGAAACAAGACATGTCTATACGGATATATGATTTATAAGAAGGAAAGTAAAATGTATACTCTTTGGCGTCTGGGTGTAGTACCCTCCAACTATCAACCAACCAGGCATGGTGCAGAAGAGTGGACACTCTGTTCTGCAAAGAGGAAACAAGGAGGAAGCTTGTGGACTAGGTGAGGTAGGAGAGTTAAATGGGTAGTCAAGAGAAAAATTAAAGTTGCCCCCAAATATCAGCACTCCCTCAGCAAAATCGTCACACATTGCCAGGATATGTCTAAGGGCTATAACATAAGATGTATTATGCAATTATAGATTAAAAAATGTTGAGTCCACCACTCTGCCCTTCAGTAAGAGGAAGCAGCCCTGTTTGTCCCAGATGTGGTTCACATACATCAAGGAAAGAGTGCTAGAGAGAAAGATGGCAAGTCCCCTAGATTTTGTTTTCTCAAAGTTTGGAGCGCAGGAGCTCAGCCCTCTTTAAAGTGAGTCACTTGCAAGAACACCACATCTGCATATAGGCAGAGTAAGGGTATGCTTCACATGGATCCTCTCACATTAAGAGACATTACCATTATCTCAGCCATGACAATATATAGTAGGGCACAAGTGTAGGTTGCATGCAACAAAAATGCAAGTGTCGGACATAAAACAAACTATGTACAAGATTGAGAGAACAGTGTCGATCTTGAGAGCCCACTGACAGAACAACCTGTGAGTATTGTCATATTGGCATTATGCAATAGGGTGCCCCCTCCGAAGCAGTTGAAAAATATTCTACATCATGGTTTTACTTACCTTCATCCAGTGCTTGGCTTGCCCCGTCTGAGGTCATGAGAGCTGCACCAAGGTCTAATCAAAGACTTTTCAAAGAAAAGCCTTTGTTGATTCATTTAATCTGCTCTCAGAGCTCATGCACATAATCTTAGCTGGACTGGGGGGAAGAAAGAGAGGAGGAAGAAGGGCTAGAAAAAAGATAAAATATTGCATGCGATAGGGAGGTTGGAGGGCTACAGTCACGGTGGGAGCATGAAGTAGAAGATTATCACTTATTTTGTCAATGTGCAGTGCATGCTGACAACAGATGTTTTTATATGCACAGAATTGACATAAGGATCCTAAAACAGAATTCTGGGCTGCCAATGTCAGGTGTGCTAGGGTTGTAATTAGACCCCAGCACATAATAAAAAATTACTCTGGATGTGCAGTGTTTAAGATGCACATCCAGACTCCTACCACCATGACCCCCTCAAATCAGTGAAGTAATCATGGTGGTCGGAGTAACCCTTTAAGGCACTGTTATTTGGTGTTGGAGAGGCACCCATATAAGTGTGTGTGTGGGGGTGGGAGGGAGGGGCTTTAGAGCAATAAACTCATATACTAAGGTTGAGAAATGTGTAATCTCAAGGAGAACCTAGATAAGGCAGAGTGGTCAAACAAAACATAAGGTGAAGTAGAGATAAAAGATTGAAAATTTCAATAAAATATTGGATCTTGGTGCTAACCTACCTTTGTGGTGATGTGTTATTTCTAATTCTGTAAGTGCAAAGCTTTATTACATTTTTCAACTTGGAATCTGTACAATGTTGTCCTTTGTTGGTGATACGCCTACAATCAAATAAATATTTGGGAGTGCAATTCATGTGTTTGCTGTGGTGTTCAAGCAATACTGTGTTATGCAATTAATTGTATTGTTTCTATAGATACTGTGCTTATTTGGTCCTTTTACATTGAGCTGCTTGCCTCTTACACATTTGAGAATGTGGAGGCATTTGAAACACATGGGTAATATCAGACCAGTCTGGAATGGATACCTTTAGGAGGCCCAAGGCCTGTGCAAATATTTTTTGCCAATGAGATGGTGTAGGCTGGCTGCAGTGATGGAATGATAATGCAAATTGATATCCCCAGCCGTACTGGACATTACTAGACCTTAACAGATCAGTGATTTTAAAATCCTGCGTGTTTGAAGTGTGGTCCACCAAAGATCTTGGAAGATGCGTGCATCCACACCTATGATGAAGGGGATATCAGCATTCTTGTGGCTTGTTGTTCTCCTTATCTGAGAAATAATGGAGTCTACAGATAGTGTCACAGTCTGTGATTGCAGAGGATCTTTAGGTCAAAGCAGAGTGTATTGGAGAGAGTTTTCCCAATGATTGCAATGAAGAACCTTTGTATAAAATCTGCCATATTTTCTTCCCTCCGCCTCCCGGTACTCCCTAATACGCAGATTGTCACGCCAGCTGCTGCGGTTAGAACAATAACAAATACATAGAAACTAAAATTATATTTTGTATTATAGCCCTCTTTTGGCCATTGAAAGAATAGTAATAGTTATATTGTATGTAACATTTAAATTTACCAATATTATTAATGTTCAGAGAAAGACAAAATTGCAAGTAACTATGTATTAACTATGCTGATAAAAGAACACTGTTTGGCAATATGAATATAATTTAATCAAATGATGTACGGAACAGTCCTTTCAAATAAAATGTGAAAGCCATGGTATCAACGGCACCCAGTTGGGTAAAATATACAAAAATATACCATTAGGTTGGATAAAGCCTATGATATTATAAAAAGTAAGCAAAATAAATCAGCCAGGAAAAGCTAATGGTCCTTATCTGCCATCAAGTTCTATATTTTTTCATCTCTTTCAGCGTTCTCATTATAAACCCAGTCAGCTCAATTGATAATGTCTGCTAGAATGTGTGTTGGTGTGTAAAAGTCAATTTAAAGACATTTTCATTTAGTTCAATTCTACATTGCCTGCTGTGTATATTCATGTAAATAGGTACTTGATGGAAATCAAAACCTCTCCAACTTTTTGATAGGTAATTGGTCTTTTCTGGGATAATTCTTTAATATTGCAATCTAAAGAATAAAACTAAAGAATTGGATAATATAGCAGGCAATGGATTTCATTATATTTAGATAAAAGACAAACAAAAAAGACTTAAAGCAGCAGCCTACGCAAACAAAACATACCATATAAAGTTGGAATGTGATTGAAAATGAAAGCGAGATTGACTGATATATATAGAGAGTGATATATAGATGAATATAATAGTAACAATTTACATAAATTATATTGCTCAACAAACTAATTACTCTTGGCGTTCATTCAAAATTCACTGATAACATTAGAGCAGTAAGGTACATAGTTTATCATAATTGAAGTTGGAGTGTTTATTAAATTATTTAAGTAGCTAATTACTATTTAAGTAAGTGCATTGCAATGTGTACAGAAAACATGGAGCTGATTAACAGCTAATTGAGTAATTTGCATTTTTTTACATTAGATGATACATTGGTAATTTTTTTCTAATTAATATAAGTTAATTTTCAGCATATGTCAAGATAGCAAATATATCCCAGTCTCATAAGTTACATTTCCCATTATATGCTGATTGTTCTGCAGTGATCGGTTAATGAACGGGTCAATATATGGCTATTATTTGACTGCAAAATGCTTTGTTTGAATTGTTCAGATGTTATATAATATTGTGCTAAAGCCCAACTGCATAGTATTATAGATGGTCTGAAAGCAATGAAGAAATTGTATTATATACTGTATAAGACATTGTATACTTACAAATACTTTTCCCTTTGCCGTTTCAGTTTTTGTTCATTTATACGTAGGGGAGCTATGTATACATGTATATGCAACTTTTTTTCACATGCTTTTTTGTTTGTGTTGTTTTTACATTTTAAGAGCTCTATAATCTAATTATGTAGACATAAATGTGGCATTTGTTTGCATTCAGATTGCTAATGTGGGGAAATTAGCTGGATAAGGTAGGGCCAGTCTGCACTTCCACTTCAATCTCCACTTCCACTATGATTTGGAGCTTTGACATAGGCAATGTTCTGACACAGAGCAGTGCCAGAGCTCGCGAGAAGAGGGATCTCAGCCTGGAGGGCTGGGGAGGGGAGGGAAGATGCATGGGGGGAGGGAAGATGCATGGGGGGGGCAATTTTCTCACCGGGGCCCTTTGGTTTCTAGTTATGCCTCTGCATTACCAACACACACACAACATGCGTGACACACACAGTACATCCCTAGTAAAGACCAAAAAGGAACATGCATTCTGCAGGAATGGTGCTGCTCTAGTGACTGAAATGTATACATAATACAGATTAACAACGCACACATAAAAACAAATTTTTAAATTTTATTAGTATAAATCACCGCAAATGCGCATTAGATCTCCCCCGCCGGCTGATGTCAGCGGGGAAGGGGCATGGGGGGACCCTGACCCGGCACTGAGGAACATCGGCACTGGATTCAGGCAAGTGTCTGAAGGGGTTTTAACCTGTGATAGAATTTACTTTGATTCCAAGGTTCATGCTTATAGGTGTCATGTTAGATATCCTATATTAAAATTGGCTAACTTGGACTCAGGAAATGCTTGATGCTTAAAACGACACTCAAGACCATATATGTCTAGCTCCTGGAGCAGATAGTCCACTCCTGATCTGTCTCTTCTCAATCAGTCTGTTCTTTCTACTTTCTCAAAATGTATATGTTATTTGTACATGACGTTCATCCCTATGTCTTATCTGTACTCCTTTTACCCTTTCACTCCCTTCCTATTACTGTCCTATGAGTATTGGCATGTAAGCACTTACTTTTTTTGTTTTTTTGTTTTCGGGTGATTCAATACCATTGTACAAAGTAAAAGACATTTGAAAGCAAAACAATGCGGTTATACATGTGAAATGGTTTCCTTTAAGAGGTAGCCCCTTTTTTAATTTTATACATCTAGGTTTTGTCTAGAATTGCGCAGGAGTTTGTGATTATTGGGATTTTAACAATGTGTATCTCGATCCACTAAGGGGGTTTGGTCATAACCGTGAGTGTCTAGGGATGTGGAGTAGGACTCCTGGTCTTGGTGTTGCTGCCCGTTAACCTATGGGGCCATGGGGGGTGGGGGGGGGGAGAAGGTGGCTGTCACTCTGAGCCCATGTGTCGGCTTGTAATTTAGATGGGGATCCCGGTGACATGCATCAGTGAGACATAGGCTCTAGTAAACAAAACATGACTTTCCTCAATTAAACAAGACATTAAATTTTTCTTGGAGGCATTAATGCTAAATGGTAAATGGAAGGCCTGATAACAATTACGAGTGTGAAGTGATAAATGATGACGTAACACCAAAGAAACATAACACAGGCTAGAGACCCATTCAGATTCAGGTTGTCGAGTCGCCAGTATCGCTGGGTATGAAAGGGTTGACTCTGGAAACATCCCAGGTGTGGCTTGTGCCCGTATAAACTCAGTTCCCTCTGAGGGTCCCAGGGCCTTCAAAGTCTGTCCATTGTGGGTGACTGTAAGAGCTCTGGGGAAAGACCATCTGTATGGAAGTCCAGCCCCCTGCAGGGTCTTCGTGATCGGCTGCATTGATTTTCGCCATAGTAAGGTGGTTCTACTTAGGTCTTGAAAAAAACTAAAGGGTTTGTGTTTCAAATTGCAGTGGGGTCTAGCCCTTCACTGCGTTGAAAAGCCTGTGTTTGTCGGTAAGAGTTTGGCAGCAAAAGAAAATGTCCCGTGGGGCCTTAGCAGGGGCTTGTGAGGACTTTGCTATGCGGTAAATGCTGTCAAAGGTGATTTGTTTTGCATTTTTTGCGGGCATGATGGAGGAGACTAGGCGTCTGACGAAGTTTGAGAGTACCTCGAGTGGGAGTGAGTCCGCCACTCTGCGGATTTTGATGTTTCTGTTCCGCTCACTATCCTCCAGCTGGGCCAACCTGATACCTTGGTGTTCCTGTGCTGTTTGGAGGAGTTGCACGGTTTAGTTGATGGTGCCCATGCCCCGTTTCAGGTCAGTGAGGTCCCCTTCTGTCTATTGGACTCTGTTTGTGACCGCTTGTACCTCCATCTGCACTGATTTGAGCTCTGCTGAGAACATTTGCTGGATGTGCACTAGTAGGTTGTATATGTCCTGTTTGGTGCTATCGACGGAGCCAATGCTATCGGCATGGAGAGCTTCGCTGCAGGTGGGTCTGCCGTTTTTGCAGGGCATGGTGGTGTCGCCTTCCTGGTCCTGGAGGTTAGCATGTGGCCGATATCCTGGCCTTCCCTGGTTGAGGGTTGGTTCGTTTTTTGGGATTTGTGCACCATTTCACCATTTGCGTTTTGACTGTGGCTCTCTGGGTTTTTGTCCCCCTCTAGGCCTAATTCAAGCCAGTAAGGGTCGCTTTGCAGCCACATGCTTCCCACGCGGTAGGCCCGAGATCCTCGGAGCTGGGTTTTGGTGTTCGCGGGGAAGGTGAAGGGCATCCGCTTGCTCGTGAACGCCTCCTCTGCTTGTTGGAGGTGTTTGTACCCCGTTCTCTCTGTTTGTTACAGCGATTTTGTCTGGATTTGCCCTGGAGCTGTGGGGAAGTGCGTCTGCTTCGGATCGCTGCTTGGCTCTGCCCCTCAGCACTTTTTAATGTATAAAAACACAACTGAGAAAATAAAGGTCAGAGTGCACTTGAAATAATCATTTGGGGTTCCTCTGAATCTAACAAAGATATATATTTGGATCTATATTAAAGCCCTTCAGCAATGTGGGATGGGGGCAGGAGGGGGTGGAGGGAGCACTCCAAGATTCTACAGTGCCAGAAAAACAGGTTTGTTTTCCTGGCACTAGAGAATCCCTTTAACACAAAGTGACTCATGCACTCATTTTGAACATGTTTTGTCAATGCTATTAAAATTTGAATAGCTACAGCTTTAATAAGAAAAGGTATCTCAGTAAGAAAAAAATAGCATTAAAAATTGAGTGGAATGTTTGATATAAGGCCAGATTTGAATCAGAAGGGTATGTACATCAATTCAAAAAAATTAGATAAACAAGACCAAGAACACCAATGTGGTAACATTTGCCAATTTGTTTACCACATCTCTAGCAAAGAGGATACATTTTGTTGTGTATCCTGTGATGCCTATCTGGGGTAAGATACCGATGGTGCATTAATTTCATGTGTTCACCAAGTAATATCCAACAAACATTTGATCAATTTTGACTAGTCAGTAGAACAGTCTGCTGCTCATTGCAACCTGCAAGTAAAATTATCAGGAGGAAAACATATCGTAAAATTGTAGAATCACAAAGCCCATTATGAATACATCAGCATGCCAGAGGTCTACTTCCCAATCCAGGGCTTTGTCTACTGTGGCTCTGTGGTATGCCATAGCAATTTATAAAGATTATGGAAGTTGAATGAATGCCTCTTTCTGGGAATACAAGCCAAACGAATGGCTGATTTGGAAATTACTAATATTCCATAATTTCGTTATGAAATGAAGGAACTTGTAGCTGAAAAATGGAAGTTGAAGATTCAATATAAGGAGTTCCAGGAGGAAAGGTTAGCTGGTCAGCTGTGGCCACTCACCTGTTGACCTTCGTTTGAAAGGGATCTCTTTTTTTATCAATGTGATAAAGGACTGAAATTCTCAGGTAAGTGAGTGATTAATCATCTTGCAACTGAAGCATTCTTACTAGGATAGAATACTGCTGTTATCTGTTCCTCACAACAATGTGAATCCCAGGGAATTGGGGCACTAGGGCACTCCTCCTCAGTGGCAGAGTGAAGTCGAAGGAGATGGTGCAGTCAGCATCTCTCCCCAGCAGCAGATTGTGGTCCTGACAGAGGGTGAACTCAGTATCTCTCCCCAGCAACAACATGAGTTCCAGAGAGAGAATGTGATTGACAACTCTCCATAGTAGTAGAGGAGCTATATTTGGGGGTTGCTTTCTAAAGACCTTGAGAGTCAATGAACCTTTTACAGCTAATTTTCTGACTAACTAAGACACAGACTGATTTGAGGTCTTGTGTCTGGTTAGTCTGCCATTGGGGGTAGAAATGTAACAGAATCTTCCTAACCTTTCAATGGCTGCACAATGATACTGCTCTTACATGTCAACTAATGCCAACTAGTATGTTACCAAAAAAGGAGGAAGAGCCACACTAAATTCCCAGAGGACACAGGGTGCTTTAACTGAAGCAGGACCAGCAAATCCTTAGTATCAGATGTATCAAAGTGTGGCAAAGACCTTTGTTTGGGTTGAAACATTGCTGTTTGCATTATGATCCAATAAAACTGATTTGCATATGAACCATGTGAGTGTCTGAAGCCTCTTCTTGGATATAACTAATGCCATTCAAACAGAAACAATATGGCTTTTGAAGGAACTTTGAGGCCAACCCGCTACCTAAAGTCTATGGAACTTCTGTTATGGCTGAAATTGGGCTACGGCTAACCATATGGTTTAAAATGGTTGAGACTTCTATAGTGTGTTGTTGGAGTTAAGTTAAATGCATTGCATGTCCATTGTTTGCATTTCCTCCCTCCCACCTGCCTGCCTTGTTGCTTTTCTAGCAGGGTGTTGACTCATTGTTCCAGGAGAGGGCTTCCAGGGCTTCAGGTGAAAAGGGCTGCCCTGCCACTCACTAAAGGGTCCCATGTGGTCCACAGTCATTGTCTTTCCCCACCCTTCCCTGTAAACCTGCTGTGATTTAATTAAATGTTGTAGTTTGATTGATGGCTTTCTCAATGTCAGCCCTGTTACACTTACCTTAGTGGTCCGCCAATCTGCCGACACCGGGATCCTGCAGAATGCTGTTCCCATACAGCATGAGGCTCCACTCAGCCTCAGGGCCACCCACCCCTTTTTCTGACACAGTGCACGCTTGCCGGCGTCATGACATCAGAAGAGCTTTATGCAAAAGAGATCGGCATACAATTACCTTTTGGGGGAGTGACTATGCTAACCACGCCCACAACCATATAAAAGCCCAGTCTTCCAAAGCACAGTGCCCTGTTGTGGTTCCTAGTGTTACTTGTCTCACTCATGTCCTTATAATGCGTTCCTGTATCCTTTGTGGTATATATTTGGTTTTGACCCGACTATTTTATTTTCTAGCTCCCTTGACTTAGCTTAGTTTCTTGTACTTCTGGCTTCCCTTGATCTTGGCTTGTTCTGACGTTCCTTAAAGTTTATTATTTATTCCGGCCATTCTAAGGACCGATTTAGGGATCTTCTTTCTGTCTCTATTCTCTACCGGTGGGGTTTTACTCTGCATGTTGGGTTGTACGTTACACTCAAGTCCTTACTGTTATTGGTTATAAAACCCTATGTGTGTCTCAATAAAGCTGTACAGTAATTAACTATGTTCTCATTAGTCTTAGTTAAGAGATGTGAAATAAACTTAA
Source organism: Pelobates fuscus (assembly GCF_036172605.1). Lineage (NCBI taxonomy): Eukaryota > Metazoa > Chordata > Amphibia > Anura > Pelobatidae > Pelobates > Pelobates fuscus. The sequence continues at coordinate 210,656,433 of NC_086321.1, forward strand.
GGACTACCGACTATTATAACAAAATGAATGTACAACATAAGAGAAATGCTAATGCAAAATAATGAATAACTTTTATTGCTGTAAAATAAACATTTCTTTAGTTTCAGGCACTTTAACAAGTATGGCTTCAATTAATTTATTTTATCAACTAATTATTAATAAATCAAACTTACAATAGCAATGCATTGTTTTCATCTCATTATACTAACAATGCTTTAGCATTCATGAATTGGATTAACAAGGAAATTAAGAATTGGAAGGTCTCAGACAGACTGTAAGTGATACTTTAGTGAGGATTTAATTATTGTGGCATAAAAAGGTAGGTAAACTAAATAAAAACAATTTATACAGACAGCATCTCAGCAGCTGTAATTGCAAGAGGGCTACATGAGTTTTAAATAATAGGTCCTTAAATCACAAATTGATGTGGGAGTGAATAATGACACCCAGGTGTAAATCCTTAAGCTCAGTTCTGTGCAGAATGTATAATGACTTAATTAACTCAAATGCAAAATTTTAATTCAGAGAAAGTGTCATCAGTGAGCTTGCATTAAAATGCTTCTGAGAGGCAGGCTGCTAAATGATGTATATGCTATAAACTTGAGTAAAGCAACAAAAAAGCAACATCAATAATTTGTCAACTGCAAAGTAATATGCTGCATTCTTATTTGCCTTCTAATATAATCTTAATATTGTATATTGATTTTGGAGGTTATCAATATTATGGAGATCTGATAATATATATATATATATATATATATATAGTTTGTTTTATCTTTGTTTTATCCGTGTTTAGTTTTCGTTGTTTCATTGTAGTATTATTTATAGATAAAAAACTCAGTAAAATAGACTTTTTGAATATTTAATAATTTAAAATTGTTGATTAAATAACTAGAAGTGATTATCAGGAACGAAAAAAAAGGAGTAAAATATGATAACATCTTCCATATGAAGGACATATTTACGTTCTGATTTTGTCTTGCAAACTATATACCGTATACCCCACTTCCCATCAGGATTAAATTTAACCTCTTTGCTGCCCCAAGGTCAGTTTCTTTATTGTGCCCTATAAATGTAATTGGAATATGAATGAATGTGACTTGTTTGGAGAGAGTTAGACTAGTTTGGAGTATGTATCAAATAAGAGAAACACAAGCAGCACTCCAGGATATCAAAGGTAAATTTATTTGTGGGTTCACCAACTCACCAGAATAAGTGCAACGTTTTGGCTCCTCAGAGCCTTAATCATGCATAAGGGATACAGCATAACAGCAGTGTTTAAATAACCCCAGAACCAATTAAGTTAATTAAAGATTACAATCACATGTTAAGTATGTGACTGGATGGGTGTCTGAATGGCTTTGCGTGACTGGATGAAAGTAGTCATGTTGAGTCTGGACTTGTCAGGATGGTATGTTTAAATGGGTAGGTAAAGGGAATATGTGACAAAGAGGTTGGGTAAAAATGTTCTGGAAATGAGATGAGGTAATGTTACAAGGTGGATGTGTGTTAGTGACTGGTGATATATGACTGGAGGTGTGTGTGCAAATGAATTAAAAAGTAATGTTAAGCAGACCTTGTGTGTATGGGAGGTTAGCTGTGGGTTGTGTGACAGGTAGACACCAAAACCACTCATTGTTAATGAATTAGCTTGAGGTCTTCACATGCATCCTCTCTCCTTCTCAATTTGTGTGTCTCTTGTAATAACCCCCTAAGCTCTTCACTCACTGCACAGCAGCATTTTGTATATAATTGTAACTTCTTGCAGCCGAGATACAGGAGGTCACGTGTGGTTATGAAACGGGTGTAATCTCCACGCACTCTTCTATAATTGCTTCGGCTGCCTGCCAAGAGTAGATGACCTGTCCAAGGTGAAAAGGAGAAAGATCTATTCCCCTTCTTGCCTGAGCGCACTATTAATTCCTACTATACTACCAATGATAAAAGTTACTAGCAGTGCCACTAACATATAACATAGAGTTAACAAATGCTGTCCCTAACCTGCCTGCCAACGGTAAGACATGGGGGTTGTAACGGACACCTTCCGTTGACGGATGCTCCTAGTGCTTCCTGAGGACTCCAAGCACTGCAGCAGACACCACAACCACCGCAGACTCCACAACCACCGCAGCTTAACTGGAGTCTCGCCATCTTCCTTCCACCCTGTATGAACCTCCAGCATTCAGGACTGTGTGGGGAAGACCTCTCCTCCAAGGAGAGCGTAACTGGAACAAGCTCTTAAAAGAGCTAAGTGATTAAAGCTCAAGGGAGTATGCAGAGCATAGCAATCCCCAGTGTGAATATAGCTGTCCCCTCCAATCACGAGACAAGACAAAGTGTTGAGGGTCAAGAAGAGCTGAGGTTTAATGACACACACTCTGCTTTTATGCAATTCTCCCCTGCAAGGGAGACGCCCACATACAATTATACATTACCCAATCACACAATGGTTACATCCCACAGATTCCCTCCCCTTAGCCTGAGAAGTAACCCAATTATACGTACAGTTTAAAACATACTTTTTACCTAACATTCATAACTCTAAAACCATACATCCCATATTAATAAGAGTCACATATTATGAATCAGCACATTCCAAATACAAACATACCCAAAAATCATTTGAATCCGTTCAGCCGTTCGGGAGATAGGTATAAGCCACTTTTGACCAATAGGTATGAGCACGTTTTCATGCCCAAAACAGTTCCATGGATTTGGGCGGTATGGTCGGTCTATTTTACACCGAGAAAATGACTAAGTCCCATTTGAACGAGCGTTCGAATCTTCGAACGGAACTTAGTCTTCAGCCGCAGTGTCGAGTAGGGTAGAAGGTACGGGTCAGCGGTGTTCATGCAATTGGGTAGCTGAAAGCAGTTCCATAGATTTGGCTGCACACACCACTGACCGCGTTCGAATACGTTAAAATGGCCTCTGCCACATGTCCGTTTGTCGAATGGCGGCCACCTCGACGACTTCCGCACTTCGACTGCATCCGAAGTGCCAGTTTAAAAGTACAAACCCGTTCTTTGTACAACACAGTTAAAGGGCCAGAAACAGTAGAATATAAGTCCATAAGCCCTAACAGTTCCTTAAAGGGCAATACATCCCAGGGCCATAGTCGCAGGGCAGGAGGCTAGCAATCAGTCCTCTCCAATGCCCAGTGGCAAATGGCAGTTTGTCACAGGGGTCTTATGAGAAAATCGCCCATGTTCACCTTCTGTTCCACTCTATTATTGGTAATTCATCTAGCATGGAGAAAGCACACAAACTCTATAGGAGATATTATATGATAACTTTCTACTTGGTGTAATAGGTGTTGTAATCTTTGGACAATGGAATACAATACAACAAAATAATAACGAAAAAATAAATAATGAAAAACCTACAACTACAAGTGGAAAACCTAGACCATAAAATTTGGTATATCTCATTAAAGATCAAAAATTACTTGATTACTTGTTTGACCAGTTGACGAAGATTAAGGTTTACTCAACAAAATGAATTCCAGTATTAGTTTAATAGTAGAGTAAGGTAAATAGATAATTCACCTATTAACAGTACTAGTAGAAATGTAACAAATTCATTCTTTAAGCTTGTATCCAAATAATGTATGCGTTTGAGAATTGTTTTTTTAATTATTTATTATTGTTTGACCTGTATTGCTCATAAAAAGTCTTGCCTTTGATTTGAACGAAATTTTGACACTACAATGGTTAATTCATACAGTTACATAGTTACATAGTTACATAGTTACATAGCTGAAAAGAGACTTGCGTCCATCAAGTTCAGCCTTCCTCACATTTGTTTTTTTGCTGTTGATCCAAAAGAAGGCAAAAAAACAAAACAGTTTGAAGCTCAATTTTGCAACAAGCTTGGAAAAAAATTGCTTCTTGACCCCAGAATGGCAGTCAGATTTATCCTTGGATCAAGCAGTTATTACCCTACATTGAAATATTATATCCTTGAATATTCTGTTTTTGCAAGTATGCATCTAGTAGCTGTTTGAACATCTGTATGAACTCTGATAAAACCACTTCTTCAGGCAGAGAATTCCACATCCTGATTGTTCTTACAGTAAAAAAACCTTTCCTTTGCCTTAGACAAAATCTTCTTTCTTCCAGTCTAAACGCATGGCCTCGTGTCCTATGTAAAGTCCGGTTTGTGAAAAGATTTCCACACAATGGTTTGTATTGGCGCCGAATATATTTGTATAATGTTATCATATCCCCTCTCAGGCGATGTTTTTCTAAACTAAATAGGTTTACATTTGTTAATCTTTCTTCATAGCTGATATGTTCCATTCCTTTTATTAATTTTGTAGCCCGCCTCTGCACTTTTTCTAGTGCCATAATATCCTTCTTTAGAACAGGTGCCCAAAATTGCACAGCATATTCAATATGTGGTCTTACCAGTGATTTATAAAGAGGCAAAATGATATTCTCGTCCCGAGAATGAATGCCCTTTTTCATGCATGACAATACCTTACTGGCCTTGGCCACTGCTGATTGACATTGCACATTGTTGCATAGTTTGTTGTCTATAACAATTCCCAAGTCCTTTTCGTGTGTTGTTATCCCTAATTCACTTCCATTAAGGGTATGCTTGCTTGTGTATTCTTTACGCTGAAGTGCATAACTTTGCATTTTTAAACATTTCATTTAATCTGCCATTTGAGTGCCCAGTCCTCCAGACTATCTAAATCCCTCTGCAGCAAAGTAATATCTTGCTCACATTGTATCTCCCGAACAGCTGAACGGATTTGAGTGATCAATTGAGTTCCTCACTTTAAAATTGAACTGTGACCATTGCATTGGTCCTAGGAATACTTGTTCATATTAGTACAAAGTGCTTTAGGAGATGTGTGGAGTGGTGTTTTTATATATTTTTGCACTTTGTGATTTTACTTCACCCTGAGTTGCTGTATGGACACAAGGTGTGTTATATGGATTATGTTCCCTTTGTATGTACTTTAACCTTTATCTCTTAAAGTGAGCTTCTATTTAGTGACCATCTATTTTGTAAATGATTGTGGTCAGAGGTGTTTATATTATTAAGCTGAATAATGTGATGATACACATGTTTAATGGGCTAGCATAAACCAGTTGTATTTTTTTTTTCTTTATTTTTATTGTGCGTGAGATAGCATAACAGCTGGCGGTGCCAAAACAGCGTGGTACACATCCAGTAACACAGGTTTTTCACATAGAGAGCATTGATATACAAGCACATTTTTTATATTTGTGTGAGGGTACTCAAGCTAGGTACATGCATCTAATGGTAAATCACAGGAGTGGCAAGCAGTAACCTCGGTATGCTTATCATAGTGTGCATTCTGAGAGTGACTATGAGGTATCGTTAGGAAGCGTAGGTGTAGATTGCAGGACTTGTCTGGGTAATGTTGTGTAACTAACTATTTTAATATAGGCATTAGAGTGGCTTACTATGTTGTCTGAGAGTTATGCTGAGCCTATTGTGAATAAGATACGACAGACCTGAGAATTGGTAATTGTTTAAAGCCTTATCCTTCTTGCATATGTGTTTGAGTCTAGTTATTTTAAACATACTAGTGCTACGAATTGTATTACTAATGTTTTTAATGAGAAAGTCTAGAGGTGGCTTGCTATGTAATAATTTTTACACCTCCCTTCGAGATAGAGTGGGTCTTGGTTTAACAGTCATTGAGTGGAGGGGGGGGGGGTGAGAGGAATCGTCCTTACGGGATGTTCGGTGCTTACTAAACAGGTGCCAACAAAACAGAAAGTGATGAACAAAAGGAAATTATGAAAAAGGAATAGTCACAGAAATGGTGAGGCTGTGCGTCTGTCAGGGCTCGGAACCCCTCTTGTGTCAGGTACATGTGTGAGAGATGTGCACCTCAAGTAGTTGCCAAAGCGTAGGCTCCGTGTGGGTCTTGTTGCCGAACTAATGGAGTGCTTCCTGCAGGGTCCCATGTGTGTGCCTGTGTTGTCGCCCTTCGAGTCCCATTACTCTGCAAAGCTTCCCGTGGTAGGCCTAGGGTGTCTAGAAGTGCCGATGTCTCCTGTATGTCTTGGACCGGGTGGACAGAGTCTCTGTGTTGCACTTGGAGCATGCGGGACATCCACCTGTATTGGATTTGGTTGTTCCATAGAAGAGTGGTAAACCCCTGCAGGGACCTCCGCCGTTGTGGGGTGTTCCCAGAGAGGTCGGCATAAAAGATTAAGGACATTCCTTCAAATACATATGGGGACTGACCGTTAAGGGCTTCTTGTACTGACGCCTTGTCACTGCTTCTTTGGAATTTCACCACTGTATCTCTGGGCACCTCTTTTGGGGCCCTCCTGGGTTTCGGAATCCGGAATACTTCATGCGGCGTCTTACGTCTTCAGTGGTCGCCAGTTTCTGTTTTACCCCAGCCTGTTGCCTTTTCAGCATTTGTACCTCTTGTTCCAGAGAGGATATTCTCTGATATTGGTCCTTTGTGGAAGCCTCCATAACTCCCAGTCTGCCTACCAGGCCCATAAGGTCCTGTCTCAGTGCGGCCACATCTGCCTGGAGGGGTTTTTGAAGACCTGCCAGGAGCTCTTTAGTGACAGGCTGGCTGGGTAAGCTCCGGTTGCCTGCATGAGAGGGTCTCTGTGGTGGCATGTCTGCCGCTCCAATGAATTGCGACATCTCTTCCGAGGACTCGGAGTATTCATCCAGCTCCACGGCCATTTTGGGCCCAATCGCGCCATGCACCTGTTTGAAGAGCTCGCCTATATTCATCCCGTGTTTGGGTTTATCTGCCTCCTGCTTTTCGAATTTCAGCCCATGGTGGCTCTGGTCGTTTTGGAGCGTCGAGTTTCTAGGGGTTTTATTCCCGTTATATCGCCTATTTACGCCGTTTAGCTTGGCGCTCCGAGAATGTGCATCTGATCGCTTTGACTGCTCGGCTCCACCCCCCGTATTTTTTTTAACATGCAAAGAAAATGTTAGTTTTTCCCTTATTTTTCCAATTTGAAAGCATTGTTTAGTGGAAGTGATCTGTTTTCATCATTCATATGGAGCAGTCTACTGATACCAATATGGGTGTAAATTTAACTGAAGGTTACAAAACAGCTTGTGCGCAATCGTGTCAACACAAGGCTCAGGACAAAAATTTTGATTAATCCCACAAAAAGAGATATGAAAAATAAATTACAAAATGCCATGTCATTGGAGACAATGCTCTGGTTAGAGTTTTGAGAAATATATATAAGCTATAAGATTAAAGACATTTCTGGATTTTTTTTTATTTTTTTTGGTGGTACAGGATGATTACATTGTTAAGTGGAAAGGGCTTTTTCAGACTGCTCCTTCAACTCAAACAGGCTCCTCCATCACTAAACGTAAGAAATTAACATATGAGAGGAATCAAGTACAAGGTACAGAGCTTAAAAGATACTTTGTGTGCAACGAAATTAGATACTGTAATGAAAGAACTTCAAATATCTAACACTTGGTTGGAAAATGTCATAACTACCAGAAAAAAAAAGCATGTGAAATTTAAAGGGATTGGTCTAACTACCAAAAGAACATAGTTTATAAGTGGCCTAAGGATTTCCAATATTGCTATAGTAATAAAGGCAGTAATAAAGACATGTATCATAAGTCTATTTAACCCCTTAAGGACCGAATTTCTGGAATAAAATGGAATCATGACATGTCACACATGTCATGTGTCCTTAAGGGGTTAAAGATGAATCAGAGAAAAATAAAAAGGTAAATTTGTCCTGCACACATTTTGAGTCATCTGATGGAGATCTGACAAGTACATCTATAACAACTATTCAAATGACCCAAAATACAAAAATTGCACGTATCAAAATATTGCAAAATATTACAGACAAAATGCCCGACAAAAAGATGAGACCTAGAATAATTGACACAGGAAATCTAGCAAGATACATCTTATTTTGAATAATTAATGAGCAAATATTGTATTCCTATTAACTAGTTCAGAAGATGTAGTTAATGAAGTGCAAATGCAAGATGATGTCGATGATCTTTATGGAAGATATCAAGAGCCATCAGATTTTTCCCCTTTTTTGATGGGATCATTAATTGATACTTTTCAGGATTAGGTGGAAAAGGAGTTTATAGCTTTATATCATATAAGTTCACATATCCATGCAAACATTTCTCTGCAGGAAATATCAACCCTTGATTTGTTAAAAGCATACAGTTATGTCCAGAAATAATTAGACACTGACACATTTGGTTATTTCTTCTGTTTACCAAAATAAATTCAAGTAACGATTAAATAATGAATATGGACTTAAATTGCAATTGCTCAGCTTTAATTAAAGGGTATTTACATCCAAACTTGAGAAATTGTTTAGGAATTACAGCTGTTTAATATGTAGCCCATTTTTTTTCAAGGGACCAAAAGTAATTGGACAATTGACTAAAAAGCTGTTTCATGAACAGGTGTGAGCTATTCCTTTGTTATTTCTTCATCAATTAAGCAGGTGAAAGGTCTGGAGTTGATTCCAGGGGTGGCATTTGCATTTGGAAGCTGTTGCTGTGAACACATAATATGCGGTCATGGGAGCTCTCAATGCAAGTGAAACAGGCCACCATTATTCTGCAAAGAAAAAAATCCATTAGAGAAATAGCAGGAATATTAGGAGTTGCCCAATCAACAGTTTGGTACATTCTGTGAGAAAAAGAATGCAGTGATGAGAACACAAAAAGGCCTGGATCTCTATGGAAAACAACAGTGAATGATTGTAGGATATTTGTCATGGTGAATAAAACCTTCTTCACAACATCAAACCTAGAACACTCTCCAGGACGTAGGCATAACATTATCCAAGTCTACCATTAAGAGAAGACTTCACAGAGGGTTCACCCCAAGGTGCACACCATTCATAAGCCTCAAGAGTAGAAAGGCCAGATTATACTTTGCCCCAAAAATCTAAAAAAGCCAGCCCAGTTCTGGAACAGCATTCTTTGGACAGATTGTACTAGAATGGTGGGAAGAAAAAAGTATTGAAAAGGCTTGGAACGGCTCATGATCCGAAGCATACCACATCATCTGTAAAACATGGTGAATGTAGTGTGATGGCATGGCATGGCCATGCATAGCTTCCAATGGCACAGGGTCAATAGTGTTTATTGACGATTTGACAGAAGACAGATGCAGTCAGATGAACTCTGAAGTGAATAGGTATAGATTGTCTGCTCATATTCGGCTAAATGCATGGAAGTTGATTCACCTCATAGATGGAAAAAGACCCAAAACATATTGCGAAAGCAACCCAGGAGTTTTTTTAAGACAAAGAAGTGGAATATTCTGCAATGGACAAGTCAATAATCTGATCTCAACCCAATTGAGCATGCATTTCACTTGCTGAAGACAAAACTTATATCAGAAAGACCCACAAACAAACAACAACTGAAGACAGCTGCAGTAAAGGCCTTGCAAAGCATAACAAGGGATGATGAATTAAAACTAAAAGTCTGCACTTCAATCGGTTTATTCATTTCAAATTCATCGTTTTGGCGTACAGAGCAAACATTATGAAAATCGTGTCAGTGTCCAAATATTTCCCAACTTTATGTTGATGTTGTTTTAAGACAAGAGGGGATGCATAGTGATCCTGGATTCTAAGGCTGCTGTGCTGAAGTTATTGACTACAGGCTAACTACAGACTCTTAAATAGGGAATACTACCTCCAGTGTGGATATACACTGCAACAGACATTTATATAGATTTCTGCATATTTTTTATTTTTCTTTCTTTATTTTTCAAGACCTCATTACCACATAAAGACTATTTCTTTTACATTGATTCTTTTATATGAGCTTCATATAGATTTTCTATAGCTGCAATACATTGAAACCATGTCTTGTATTGTTATTATTGCTACTTATGCTGCTGTTTTTATTGATTTTGTTTATGTATTGTAATATGCACATGATTTAGTGTTATGTATTTAATTGATTATTGATTATATTTACTACTTGTTTTTAACTATACAGCAATACATTTCATTTTTAATATCTTGTTTGTTCTATTATCTTTGTATCACTCATCCATGTTTTGTTTACTTCTTCTTTTCCCTCTTGTGCATCCCCACTTCCTTGTATTCGATTTTGATTAAATCAGTAGATTTAAGGTCATCCTACTGAGGATTGCTGCCACCCTCCACCCATTTATTTATTTCTATCTGTGCTCACACCCCACCTTCTTATTATTACTGATAAGGTTGTAGCATACAGGTTTCATGTCTGGTAATACTTACGTGTTCCTTAAGGTGAACAAACACATTGATAATGGTATACCATGTGTTATAAATGAGCATCTGTCAGAGTTGATAGATGATTTTCTGTAACTCTTGGTTAAACATTTGGCATCTCATTTACTTGATACTAAAGATGTTTTATGTCAATTACAGTTACCCTTGATGTGGTCTCTCTGTATTCAAGGATCCCTCATGACAAGGGCATGATTGCGATAGACTCATCATTTGACTAGACATAGTGATTATGATGGAAAATGTAAGGATCTTATTTTGAAGAGTGTGGATTATCTACAAACACACAATTAAGTCACAATTACGTCATCTTTATCTTGGCCTTCTACTTGCAGACATGCCAGGAAAAATATCAAAACTGAAAGCATAATTGACTGAATTTTTTTTTTTTCTTATTCGGCTATTTTGGCCTAATTTTTTAAATTGACTTTGAATTCACAGAAATTCTCACTTTAGTGAATAATCCTATTAGTTGAACTAACTAGTGCCAGAAACCAGTTGTAACAGATTTAATAGTATCTCAGGTTAAGTGGAATTAATTGGAAGACCTTTGTAATGAAAGCAAACATGTCCAGTAGACATTATAAAAAGGGAATTTGTTTTACCAGACAACAATTGTCCCTTCACAGAGCTGGGTTGGAGCAGCGAGAACCATTTACTATTAACCCCTTAAGGACCAAACTTCTGGAATAAAAGGGAATCATGACACTTCACACATGTCATGTCTCCTTAAGGGGTTAAAGGAAGCTAGTTCAGGTAAAGAACAGTGGCATACTCCAAGAGAAAGCTTATTCAAACACCAGCAGAAAAAGTGATCTTTAAACAAGTGCAAAATCACATACCAGGGGCAGTGTTATAATTGGTAAGAAATGCCAGTTCAGTTACCATAGGACATTGAATGGAAGCTGAGCCAATTAACAGAGGGCAGTGTGGTCTTCAAAATAAGCCAGGTGTATTACTCATGGGGCTCATTTCCAAGATTTTACTGGCCAACATTACTTGCTAAAGTACAGTATAAGCTGTTTACTATTGCAACGTTTCACCAGTAGTGACAGAGAGTTACAAGCTGTTGCTATTTAAAGCCAGTCTAAAAGTCGCTAAGTGGAGGTTGAAGGCTTGTATTTTTCTATATCGAAGTCTCTAATCACTACTTGACTGGTGTCTGACTTTTTCAACCATGTTGCTACTGTTGATGGCTGATGATAATCCTCAAAACGTAATACCAATATCTGGCCTGGTGCATTAAAGTTAACAACATCTAAATACATGAAACTACATGAAACTAAAGTGCATACCAAAGCATGTTAAACCATATCTAATAAAAATAAAATAAAGAAAAGGGCAGACATATGACATAATACAATCTATAAAGCAGAAATTAACCTCAGAACTTACAGTGATATGTTTCCAGCATAGCACAGTGCCACAACTCTATATAGGTATGCTACACCAGAAGTAGCATTATTATTATTTGCAATACAGCACCTAGGCAACTGTATTTAAGTTATGTAGGTATACAGACATAGTCATACTATTTGTATGTTATATGCATTCGCTTTAATAAAACCCCTAGATTGCTATAATGAAGGTTATAAACCTTCATATGCTCGCAACTGCCATCCAGTGGTTTTAGTAATTAGTGTCCCCAGTTGCAGCCCATAAATGGGAGCCAGTAGAGGGGACAGTGGGTCCATCCCTTTATTATTAATATTAGGGCACCTACTCACTGGTGATGGATGCGGTCGGGTGTGAAATTTGGTCATACCCCATGAATATTTAAAGTAGTCTCCACCCATTGTCTTTTCCAGTTACTTGGTAGCAATGACTGTCCAGTTACTAGATTGTAATGTTTAGTAGACATGCCCTCACCTGCCAGAGGGCCTATAGAGGTTTACCACCCCTGTTAAAGCAATTTGGTTGTCATAGTGACTCTCATAGGATTTTTATTTATTTTTTCACTTGTTTAATTTTAAAGTGGTGGCCACATAATTAACTCTTGCGCCACAGAGTGTTTTTAACTATTTGCTAGTGCTGTCAATAGGCACACAATTTGGATTTTTATTTAAATCCAGGTTTGAAATTTAAGCATCTGGGATTTAATACACTCCATTCAGATTTCCGCCATCCAGAGGCTTTCAGTCCAAATGAAATCCGAACCAAATGCAAGCCCATTTAGAGCCTGAATGGCAAAATTCAGACATTGATGTACTCCATCATCACCGAATGGTTTTGCCCATTCAGTATGGGGCCTTTCGACTTTAGTGAATTCTCACTTTAGAGAAGAACCCTGTTAACTTAAAAAAATAGTCTAAACACATTAATTATAGTTGCTGCTGATATATTTTCTTCTACCTATAGAAATCTTTAACATTTTAACCTCACAAAGGAAGTGTATATTTAAAAACCTTTGTGCAAGCAACACTTACCAGTGTTTACATATTTTTTACATTAACAAATCCCAAAATAAACATGGAAAGTCATCTGTAGATGTCACTGTTCTGTACTGGATCTTCTATCGCTATCGTTCAATAGACAATTGGAAGGATAAGGTTTTCCTTAACCCAGTTACATCCCTAAATAACGTAAAATGTGAATCCCCTGCAGTATGAAAATAAAACTGTAACTCCTCTATTTCCCTCATTTAAAAAAAAAAAAATCCCATTTGCGTAAATTACTATTGAAAAAATGGCTAATATAATTTTCTGTGGGAAAATATCACCACAGAGAGTTATGTCTTCTGCATTCAAATCACATAGAAGACTATGTTAACATCAAACAGAAAAACCCACATGGAATACATTAGGTCACTCAAGTTACAGATTTCAGATCTCATAATGTGTGGATTGTGGTTTTGTCATGTGTTTTAGATCTGAGGAATTGGCTGATGGCTTTACCCAAATCCTGTCCTGCCCATGATGTTTAATGCATCTCAGATCTGGATTTGATCATGCATACTTTTAGTAGGCCTCTTCATTTGGATTGCTATGAACATTTTTGTGGTGTGTCTAAGAATTATATAATTATTTATAGGACCAAAAGTAAATATTAAAATAGGAAAAAGAATAGGAAATCTGCCGTTAATGTAGATAGGAAATTACATATTTTGGTTAGGCTGTATTTTGGTTTGTGTTCTTGAACAGTTTATTAAGAGCACTTTAAATCATGTACTGATTTATTAGATTGAGGCCTGATTCATGTTTGGCACAGTATATTGTAGTGGAAAGTAAATTATTTTCCTTAGGCTATCCAATAAATTGTGCATAGAGATCCATGCTACATAACATTAATGTATTTGTTTTATTATGAACTATATTTTCTTTATATATTTTTACCATCATTGATCACTTCCTTCATTTTGTTTGATTTTTCTCATCTTATTAAAATAATGTCCTTGCCAGACTTTATTAAATCAACATTGTGACGGTACAATCCTTTACTCCGTCAAGCATTCCCTTCTTCCCATAAAATAAAATCACCAAGTAATCCACAGAGTAATAAATCGCTGGTATCGCCGAATAATCCACACATGAGCCAAAGCTTAATGCTGGAACAAGACTGACTTTTAATGACACACACTCTGCTTTTATGCAATTCTCCCATGCAAGAGAGACGCCCACATCCAATTATACATTACCCAATCAAACAATGGTTACATCCCACAGATTCCCTCCTCTTAGCCTGAGAGGTAACCCAATTTTACCTAACCATAACTCTAAAACCATACATCCCATATTAATAACATATTATTAATTAGCACATTCCAAATACAAACATACCCAAAAATCATACAAATCCGTTCAGCCATTCGGGAGATAGTTATAAGTCACTTTTGACCGACTGCAGGCACCTTTTCCTGCCCAAAACAGTTCCATGGATTTGGGCTGTGCGGTCGGTCTATTTTACACCGTGAAAATGACTAAGTCCCATTCGAACGAGCGTTTGAATCTTCGAACGGGACTTAGTCTCCAGCCGCAGTGTCGAAGAAGGTACACGTCAGCGGTGTTGTGCATTTGGGTAGCCGCAAACAGTTCCATAGATTTGGCTGCACACACCGCTGACCGCGTTCGAATAAGTTAAAAAGGCCGCCGCCACGTGTTCGTTTGTCGAATGGCGGCCACTTCGACGACTTCGGCACTTCGACGACTTCGGCACTTCAACTGCATTCAAAGTGACAATTTAAAAGTACAAACCCTTCCTCTGGAAGTTAAAGGGCCAGCAGCAGCACAACGAAAATCCATAGTGCCCAAATCTTGTTATTAAAGGGCCACACCTCCCAGTGACCATAATCACATGGCAAGAGGCTGGCAAGTAGTCCTCTCCAGGCCTAAGTGGCGAAGGGCACTTCGTCACAAACATGACTAAAATTTAGAACAAATTATCTTCTGGCTGGTACTTATGTACAGAATCAGACTTGGGTGAACTGATGGAGTCTTAACCTTAACAGGCTACTTGGAAGTAATCACATACTGGAGCAATAGATCTAGTTGCTCTGCAGTAGTGCCAGTGGGTGTATCAGTTGGTCCATATTTTTATATTTTGTACAAAATTCACACAGTTTGATTAAATACAGGCTAGTAGGAAACAGTAGACATTATTATTATCTCCATTTATATAGCGCCAACAGATTCCGTAGAACTATACAATATTATAAGAGGGGGGATTTAACTATAAATAGGACAATTACAATAAAATTTACAGGAACAATAGGTAGAAGAGGACCCTGCTCAAACGAGCTTACAGTCTATAGGAGGTTTGATAACACACATTAGAACAGAAAATATCAATCAAATAAGGTGGGCGTGAAGCAGAGCTGTAGGAGAGAGTAGAGTGCTGCCCTTTAGGAGAGAGCAAGAGACAGATATATAAGGTCGAGGTTACTCTGGGAGGCCATACACTTTCCTAAAGAGATGGGTTTTAAGGAACTTCTTAAACAATCGAAGACTAGGGGAGAGTCTGATGTGGGTAGACAGGCTATTCCATAGGAAGGGAGCCGCCCGCGAGAAGTCCTGTAAGCACAAGTTGGCTGTACAGGTGCAAGCAGTGGACAGTAGAAGGTCACGGGCAGAGCGGAGGGACCGAGAAGGGGCATACCTATGGATCTGTGAAGAGATATAATAGGGGCTAGAATTCATAAATATTAAAGCCATTTGAAAACTAATGTGTTAAAATGATAATTTTCTAGATTTTAGAAAATTAAGAAAATCTAACTAGTTTTAGTAGATTGTGACATAAGTGGGACACCAATGTCAGTCTCTTACTTCATGTCCTTATCCCTTGGTTCCTGCAGACTAAGTGAGAAAGAGGGGGTGCACAAGTTCAAATAATTTTTGCCAGTACATTCATCCCTCATGATGTGGGGGTGAGGAGCCACTGTTTTTGTTCTCTCTCAGCTAATGGTGGTTCTAAGACAACCTTAATTTGCCAACAGGCAAACTCCTGATCAACTCCTGGGCTTACATTTTTCAAATTAGACTTTACTTTTAACTTGGTTCTATTCTGCTATTTGTTTTTGCAAAGTCTGTTTTTATCAATACCTCTAGTTTGGACGGAGTTGAGACAGCTAATCTGAACCAATCTGAATAGCGTGCTGTCAAAAATGTTCCTTAAAATATGATTAAAATTTCAGTGTTACTGAAATGAATATATCGTAGTATCCCAACTGGAAAGAAAAACAGATTTCACCAAATGGAAATATTTTTTTAGAGTAAAACCAGGACTGATATGGAAAACACAAGCAAGTAAGGTCATATTGGCAGATACAGTAAATACTTTCAATAATGGGTTGTATTTATTTTTAGCAAAGCTGCATACCGAGTTACAGGAATTAATTTAAACACAAGTGGAATGTTGATCCAGGGAGTAATCTGATTTCCATCTTGGAGTCAAAGAGGAATTTTTCCTCTTTTGAGGCATAATTGAAAAGAGCTTCTTTTTTTCTCTTAGCCTTCGCCTGAATTATATCAACAGAAAAGTAATTTGTAGAAGGTCATGGATATTTTTTAACTATATAGCAGAACTGGGTTAAACACACTCACTCCTAGATGTTTGTTTTCTGTTCTCCGTGATGTTAAGGTTTAAATATGGGCACTAAAATATTGGCAATATTGTCACTTACTGGCTTGGCTTCATTAAATACACTGATCAGCCACAGCATTAAAACCAAAATACAAATATATATTTCCCACCACCACATAAAACATGTAACTGGTATGTGTAGCTTATTATCAGCTGTCTCAAAAGGAACTGCCCAGCACCTCCTAAAATGGCAAGTAGTGTGGTGCCATGTACATTTTGTTTTGTTTTGGTTTTTATATGTTTTACTTGTTTTAAATATATAGGTGCTGAAGAAGTCACTGAGGGGAAGAAACATGTAGTACTACATCTTTGTATATTTAGTTTGTGTTATTAGAAGCCTCTTTCAAAGATTTTTTTTTTATCACTGCAAGTTGCACAGGAGATGGATTCGAAACATAAAAAAGGCAACTAGTCCCCAAAATTGGGAGAGGTACTCTATATGCTTATTTACACTTCGATCCTGTGAGTACACGAAGTTTGGTGCAAAATAATGTGTGTACATTGTATTACACTATGTTATGTCTATATGTATTATAGAAACAACATATTCCCTGTATATATTATGTATGGTACAACATTAAAACTACCTGCCAAATATTGTGCCTGTCCTGCCAAAACAGCTCTGATGTGTCAAGGCATGGACTCTACAAGACCTCTGAATGTTTCCTGTGGTTTCTAGCACCAAGACACTAGCAGTAGATCATTTAAGTCCTGCAGGTTGCAAGATGGGGCCTCCATTGAATGGATTTGTTGTTCCTGTACCTGCCACATATGCTCAAGCCTGAGATCTAAAGAATTTGGAGGCCAAGGCAACACCTTGAACTCGCTGTCATGTTCCTCAAACCATTACTGGACAATTTTTGAAGTGTAACAGGGTGCAATATCCTCCTTAAAGAGGCCACTACCATCAGGGAATACCATTTTCATAAAGAGGTGAACATGGTTAAACAATCTCTAGGTATGCGGTACGTGTTAAAGTAACATCAACATGATTGCCTGGGCCTACAGTTTCCCAGCATAACATTGTCCAGAGCATAACACTGCCTTCCCTGGCCTACCTTTTTCACATAGTGCATGCTTTTGCCATCTATTCACTAGGTAAAAAATGTACATGCACCCAGCCATCTAACTAAACTAAAAGAAAATGTGATTTATCAGATCAGGCAACCTTCTTCCATTGTTCCATGATCCAGTTCTGATGCTCATGTCCCCAGTGTAGCCCCTTTTCAGCGGTGGACAAGGGTAATTAAGGCCACTCTGACCAATCTGCATTTATTCAGCCCCATACACAGCAAACTGCGATGAACTCTGTGTTCTGACACTTTTTTTTCCATCTTGAGATGCTCTGACCCAGTCATCTAGCCTTCACTGTTTGGTCCTTGTCAAAGTAAATCAAATCTTTTTGCTTGACCATTTTTCTTGTTTCCAACACATAAAATTCAAGAACTAACTGTTCACTTGCTACCTAGTATATACGCCTTGACAGGAGCCATTGTAACCGTATAATTAATGTTACTCACGTTACCTGTCAGTGATTCTAATGTTGTGGCTAATCAATGTATATTTACATATAGTTTTTCATTTATAAATTTGAATAATGAAGTTTTTATTGTAGAGTGTTATGTGAACTGGATTAGCTTTATATATACATATGTATATACAAAAATGATATATATATTTCATATATATAGAGTTCATGTTTAATTTTTTTGTTAATATTTCTTTTATAATAAGCATCCAGTAAAACAGTACAGAATAAAAGACAAGGATTTATAGCAGATAATCAGACATTATATAAGCAGTAGCAGTGTTGTATACTTTAGACTACAAGTAAAGCGTAAAGAAGCCTTCTTTTTTCAATAAACAAATTATGAAACGTGCAAGAAATGTGCTAGGCTGTCATGTCTAAGTTTTAAACTCTCTGCATGACTTCAATACTGTTTTTAGATTAGTCACCTCTTCACCGTGTCACCTCAGTTTTTCCAGGACTGAGCCTTCCAAGTTTTCCCAGCTTTGTGAGTGTTTTTACCAGCCATAGTCTAGCTTGGGTAGTTAATACACAAACATAAAATCCAGCTCAAACTTCACTCTTGTATTTCTACAGGATCAGCTTGGCTTTCCTAAGATGGTACAATCAGTTGGTTTAATTATATCTATACCCCAGGACATACTTGAAATAGAGAGAAAATCTTAATGTATCCTCCTGGGTAAAACATTATTATTTACTATCGACGCACATTTGCTCTTTCTTCCATTCTCTGCCCCCTCTCTTTGACTCGTCTGTTATTGACTTCTACCCAAGAAAAAAAATCGCCAATTGATTGAAACATTCTGCATATATTTTCCTCAAAATAGCTCAGGTTCATCTCTACAGAGTTCTTCCATTTTGCAAGCAGGGTAAAAGAAACTGCATGGGTAATGGGGAAATATTTCTTAGACACAGTTCCCTTACACACAGTTATTTGCAGAAAGATAAATGTGGGGTAACATTGTAAACACTGTGCTGTCACCATGGAAAGCGATAGGGTGTTCCTTTGTGTTCCTCATTGTTGCTTTGTTTCAGAATCGCTTTTCATTAATTTCATAGAATTAACTAACAAAAGAAACAAAATATCTTCTGTGTGCTGCTGTCACATGTAAACACCTTCAAGAAACATAAATCATTATTTGTGTTGTGATTATTATTATTATAGTAGAGTCTTAATAGTTTAATGATAGACAATGATGAGAAGACATAGATTTTTGTAGATTACAAATGTTACAAACTATGGAACTACACACTGACAAGTGGATTTATTCTTGTATGTGAAGGGCAACTGTCCAGAATACAAACGGTGTTGCAACATTTTGCTGCCAATACTCCAGCTCTCAATGCCAAGAATGCTACTTTATTACCATGGTACATCAGAAAAATCACTGGAGAAGGGTTGAAAGACATGTGGTCTTCTACACTAAGGTTAATCTATTTATTTTGACTGGCTGCTTTCCCCTTTTATCTGACAACATACTACACCTCACCTATAGTACCACATAAAGGACTCTGAAAATAACTCTACTTCTCTTATGTGACTGCAAAATTCAATATATATATATATATATATATATATATATATATATATATATATATATATATATACAGGAACTACAATATATATTCATATATTGTAGTTCCTGGTATTTGGATTATTTCAGGCCGCCCAGATATGACCAGGATTGCTCGAGGATCTTAAGGTCCCACCTCTCCATTCTACCCAATGCGAACATATTTTAAGTCTTGGAAATATTGCTAACTTGTATTATATTATGGATTTATGTCGTGTCTGCACTATTCCTATTAAACATGAATGCTTCCATTATTTCTTTATGCATCCACCGGAGTGTTGTGCACACTTTATTTCTACTTGACAGATATTAGGAATTGAAACACCAGCTCCGGGGATTTGACTAAGTGTGGGAGTCTTCAAAGCTTAGAAAACTTGGGTAACTTAGAGACATAATAGCCTACAAGCTTGGTATTCCTAGGGATGGCAATTATAATACCATAAGGCAACACTGCCATTGTTTCTTCTCATATTGATGAGAACTTCTTTATAAGTTTAACATTTTACCAGATGAAGTGTACCAATCATTAAAAATGGTCTGGAAATGTGTGAACTCAAGAAGCCTAGTATTAGTGTGTTTATTATGAGCAAGTATTAGTGTTCTTATTATGAACAAGTATAAGTGTGCTTATTATGAGCAATCTGCAGCTTTAGCCCAGGCCTACATTAACTCCCGAAGCTCCATTCCATAGTTGAGTGGTATGATGGATGCATGGACTTTCCTTTAGAAGGGTTTAATATTGGGTCATTGATACGAGATAAGTGTGCCTAACACCTCTCATCTTGAAACATAGAAACATAGAGTAGATCTGATTAATTTGTATGTAATTTCCTGATTGTCAGTTAATACTTATTGTTGTCTGAGATTTGCTTTTATTAATGATATATAATATTGTTATGGCCTATTTGTTTAAACAAGCATACAGAAAACCAAACATATTAATATTACATGTTCCAGTCAGTTTGCTTTCCTCCACTCAATACAATGCTTTTGCTGACCAAGCCTGATGTTTCCCTAAATGAGTGCATCACGATGAATGATACAGTAGCTTTAATCCTTTAAGACGATAACATTAAGGGGTAAGTGAAATCTTTTATATAAGGATTACACAAAAATACATATTTCCACTCAGGAAACAAAATGATTTGTTGGTTACTTCAATTATCCTTTCTGTTTACATAAAATATTTAACCACTCTAATTTCCAGCCTTTTTTTCTAATGTGTTAAGTCCAGTGGTTCAAAGATTAATTTAATAATAGATGCAGTAAACAGAATACATGAGGTGTGCTGTTTATTATAATCACGTTACATAATACTTTTCCTTTAGTAAAAAAGAATTGTAGATTTATAACATTTCCAGAAAATGTGCTGTATAATGTCAGTGTTTCACTATAACACTATAACATATAATAAGTATTGCAGAAAATGAAAGTAACATTTTTCTCTAAAGCACCATTTACTAACTCAAGTACTATCTATAATTGATTTTGGGGATATATGATTATTTTTTTTTTTTATTGTGTGAGTGTTCAGTTAGAATATTGTTGGCAACATTTTTTGGAGAACTGGGATTTTTTCCTACAATTATTGAAAATATATATAAAAAAAACACAATAAAAATACTGCATTCAAATTTATTATTATGATTTTTAGTATACTTTGGAGGTTATGTATTGGAGGATGACCTCAATACTTGCATTATTTTGCAGTTGAGTGCCAACACAACCCGATTGTCATTTAAATCAAAAAATATACCGTAAAAAGCACTAAATACAAAAAAAGAGAAAAATTGGAAATACCACAATAAAAAA
Organism: Pelobates fuscus; assembly: GCF_036172605.1. NCBI lineage: Eukaryota > Metazoa > Chordata > Amphibia > Anura > Pelobatidae > Pelobates > Pelobates fuscus. The sequence goes on from NC_086321.1 coordinate 210,677,684, forward strand.
TAAAAATAAGAAACATTTAATAAACAATGGAAAGCATTTACAGGCAACTGCACACCTTTGTTTTGGACCCTCACACTGACTCCACTGAACATATACATACTTAAGTGGAGTGCCAGGGGGAACTCTTCATTCTTCAATGAAATAATTGCTCAAATGCCAGATGAATATAAAAAAATAAGAAAAAATATATATATATATAGTGTAATACAATCAGATAAAAATATATACTCCAATATGGGAGAGAGATGGCAGTATAGCTAACACATATGTGTGAACTGACATAATGTTTATTAACAAATATCAAAATAATATAAAATTAAGCTCAACAGCCTTTTCAATTATTCCCTTATCAACAGAGTATAATTTCAAATGACTTCCTGGCCAGATAAATTAGTTAGGATCTAAATTAACCATTGCTTAGCCAGAAACATGCTCATCATTTTGGGGTATCTCAGTATAATACTAATTGGTTGACACATGAAAATCAACATGGCAGCATGAACCTTACATTAATAAAAAAGCTGTAAATATCTTTAGTTGACAAATAATATCTTTAGTTAACAATCAAAACAGTCAGAATTGTAACTATAACAAGATATTTTATTTTATATTATGTCTTTTCTGACCTAATATGAGCTGTTGATATGACAGATAGGAGTACACAGATATTAAATGCTATTTTATATACATATAAATAAAGTTTTTTTGTTTTTTTTTAATAATTGTTACGCTACTATTTGCTTCTCATTTTCCTCTATGTATCTATTTTGAAATAGCATCTAACACTTGTGATATAGTGATTGTGCTGACATACGATCCATAATTAATATACAACATTTCTTATACAATAATAACAGGTGACTATATACTCCTATTGTGCTTGTTATAGTGCTCATTTGCCTTTTTGTGTGACCAGTTGACATCCAGTTTGCAAGATGTAGGCTAAAATAGGAAAGCTGAAACAAAATGCCATTTCAGCCATACAAGTTATTTTCTAACTTGACCATGTGAGTCTATATTGTGCAAGTCAGTTACTATTAGATCAACAAACCCACTGTTTTATGAATAGACCACAAATGAAATATATACAGCACAATCCCCAATACAAGTCCATCAGTAATTGTGGATTTCCTTAGACTATATCTTGCCAAACCTACTTCCTGCTAAAGTACATGTAGGAACACCAGGGAACGTGGTAAATGTGGTCTCTTTGAATCCTGCCAAAATTGTGATGAGCTGTTACACAATAAGATTGCTCTGAGTCTTAAATGGTATTATAGTTAGGGTTTATCTGTACTCAAATAGAATGTTTGCTTCATGAAAATCATAGGTTGGGGTTATTAATCTTAGATTTTGAAGTTGGAAAGGTTTGTAAGTATAATTATTCATTGAATGTCATAGATGGTGCTTTTTTATTTTTTTATTTATGAGTTAACTTAATATGGATTCTTCTCTAAACTGGGGATTGAGGAGAATTCATAAGGGAACTCTACTTTATAGGACAAAATAGACAAATTGGAAATATACTGTATCTGTTCATGGTTAAAAGAATGGACGCTGTTGTATAAAATGATGGAGGATGACTTGGTATTTGCAAGGCTGGCCTTAATAGGATTCATTGTATTAGTTGATCACAAAAGTAAATTTTTGTATCTGTTCTACTGGATAACAGTTTCATCAGTAACCCTAAAGTAACATTTAAATGTCAAACAAGTCCAAGAGGTTATAGAGTCAAATATAATGAGGTAATTTATTAAATATGGAAATTATAGAGAACAGATGAAGAAAAGCTTGATGTAGCTGCACATATAGCTGTGGTGTTTTTTTTATTTATTTGTTTTTTGTATTTGTTTATATTAAAATGCACATTTTCAGTTCTCAAGAATCAACTCATTCACACCTTCACATTCACCTTATGTCCATCATGACCGGAGATGTCGTAGAAGAGGATGTAACAGATGGATGTTTAGTCATTAAAAGTAGATAGATAGATAGATAGATAATGTGTTATATATATATATATATATATATATATATATATATATATATCACATTATGTATTGATTTATTATAATATAAAACATTCATAATATTGGAGAATAGCAGGAAGAGTTGAGTTAACAAATGGTTGGCAGAGTCAAGAAAAAGACTAGATAGATGATTTGTTAACACTTTGTTACAGGATCACTTTATTTACTAGCAAGCTGTTTTCCTCAACTTAATTTTGCTCTTACTGTTGCATTTTGATTACTAAGAGACAATTAACTGGTTTGTCAATAGAAATAAAAACGTGCTATTTTTTTCTGCACATGTTAGTGGATGTAATCAGTCTTTATATATTGACAACAGTCTTTGCACCTTACTCTAAAGCTGGCCTTGAATACACTGATCATTTCATTATTTGAAAACCTTGATTTGCTCTTGGGACTTAGGGTTTTCTTTCATTAAATATAACTAACATTTTTTTCACTGCACATACTGTAGAAATTACTAACATATTTTACAACTAAGTATTCAGTATTACAATCAGGAAAAGATATTACTCTCTTGTTCCATCTGTTTCTGTCTGTGCTTTCAGACTGAATAGCAGATTAAATATTTTGAATTGCTGAAATGCCAGAAGTGGCCTTAACTGCCAACATTTATAGATTTATATTCCTTGAAAATGGAAGATATTATAGTCATAAAAATGTCAGGAAAATAAACAGTAGATGGAAAATAAACAAATAAGTCAAGGAGAGGCATTACAGGCACCTTAAAACATTAACGTGTCAGGGTGGTGATAAAGCGGTAAGAGGCTAAGATTCCATTTCAGGAAAATAGCAGAATAAAGTATTTTATAATATCTAGGGATCTTCTAGAGAAACTTTTTAATACATGATCATATTTCAGCAGATGTTATTCCTTTTTATAAGTAAGTGTTGGTTGTAATGTGAGATCGGTCTGAGTCAAGTAGTTTCTGATTTTATTATTAGTTATGTCAATTTAAGAGTAAAGATTTAACATATTTAAAGCATGTGACTACTCATAATCTGCAGAAAAAAAGGAGCTTGGATCCAAGCCTTTTGGTATGTGTGTATCGCTTTGCACTTTAGTGTAGAAGATATAATAATCTGCTCAGAGGCATTTATTTCATGCAGTTCATTTCCACTTTGTTGAGCGGCATGAAGCTTTTTTTAAAGTACTTAGATGGAGAAAAAACTATACTGATTAAAAGATTAACCCTCTAATCCGTGTCACTGCAAAACCTTTTGAAAATTGCAGACAGCTTTTGTTAAAATGTGCCATAAAATGTCCTTGGTCAAACAAGTCTGCATGGATTTTCTACCATGCTACCCTTAGCTGTGGCTCTTTTGAATGCTGGCTTTAAAAACAAACAAAAAGAAAAGAAAGAGAATAGTGTGTATATTTATATTTTTGTTATCCTGAAAAAAATTCCTGGTAGGAACTGAAACGTCGATATTTTGGAGTAAAAAGAAGCTTTATTTAAAAATCCTGGGAGTGCTGATTTTTTTCTGTTCTGCATGTCTAGTGCAATCTAGCACCGGGTTCTACATTTATGTAAGTAGGAGTGCAAGGCTTTTGGTTTTTTCTATCTATCTATATATATATATATATATATATATATATATATATATATAATTGAAGGGAAAAGGGTTCACTCGCCAGGTCTTGTTAAAGTGGTTTATTCAAATTTTGTACATATGTATATAAGTTGATTGTGGTGGCCTGTAAAAAAAGTGTAAAGGCCTGTAAAAGAGGGCCCACTAAGTGAATGCTTAGTAAAGGGTGTGGTTGGTGGGCTGAACCAGGAAGTCTCAGCCCAGATGAAGGGGAGGCCTGTGATTTGTAGGCCAGATAAACCCCTCCCACAACTGCAGGCTCTGCCTTTCCAGTTGTAGTCGGGAACAATAAGCCAAGTTATAGTAGAGGTGGTAAAAGGCGGTTGGTAAAAGGCATTCGGGAAGGCCTGTAAGAGAGGGCAGAAAGTTAACAGTTTAATCCTTAGTATGTGTTGATATTACATAACCAGTACTCTAAATGACTGGCTTAGTTCCCTCTCCATTTGAGGGATATCTGGTGTATGCAGACAATTCCAAAGTCCCAGTTTATGATGTGCGCTGGGATGCTTACTAAAGGCTGCAGAAGCAATGCTTATTCTAAAAGAATGACCTGAATATGTTGAAGGGTTGCATCAGAGTTTTATGACTTGTGTCCTGACATACAAGATGAATTTGATGTAGTTAGTGGTTACCGTAGTCCTGTGAGTGTCGGACAGTTGGTCAAGTATGCTAACCTGGCACCATTTATTGTTGATAGTATGTAAGTATATGTCTGCAGGTGGGTATGAGATAAGTTTAAGTGTTTGTTAGCAAATATAAGGTTGAGGTGGCAAAAGGATGTGAATGTCACCATGGTATCGATGGAGTATAGATTGACGATTCGATATTCGGAAATGAACTTATTGAAATGGTCAGAGTTCTGCTATATAAATGGTTGGTATAAGCAGAGAGAGCCAGGTGTGCCAGAAATCTACAATGACCATGAGATGAGCTAATCCAGAATGAGATCCTGGAATGTAGGAGTTTTAATATGTGGTGTAGCAGCCGTAGAATGTTTGGAGGAATACCTGAAATTGGATTGAGACAAGGCTTCAGCTGCTATGTTGAGACAGGCTGGTATGTGTATGCAGACAAGGTAAAATTGCTGTGTTGCTGCCAGCCAAGTAACTTTGCATACTGCTATGTTTGAGTAGTAATTGACAGACTTCCTCCCCCATAGACACCCCTAGGCTTGTGCAGTGGCTGCGATGGAGTATATCTATATAAATGAATAAATATGTCCATAACAAAAACATTTTTTTTAAATGGACAAATACCAAGAACTGAAATAAGAGCTAGAAAGGATGTGGAAAGTTGAGGCATTAGTAGTACCAATTGTGATAGGAGCACTTAGGGCTGTGACTCTCAAGTTGGGGGAGTGGCTTCAACAGATTCCAGGTGGGACATCTGAGATCGCTGTCCAGAAGAGCGCAGTTCTTGGAACAGCTAAGATACTGCACAGAACCCTCAGACTTCTAGGCCTCTGGTAGAGGACCCGAGAATGAGGAATAAATATACCACTCAAGAGGGATGAGATAATAGTTTAAATATATATCCAGTGTAGTAGAAAAATGCACTCCTGGGACTTACAACTAAAACTTAACTTTTATTTAGGCCAACCTTCCAATTTAATTTGTAGTCAAGAAAGGAAAGGCACAGGCACTGAAAGAATATGAATAGGCAAATTTTTTAGACCCAAATGTCCAGAAGAAACTCTTGACCTAGAGAGGTCTTTTTTAAGTTTGAAAAGAAAATACCTCATTATAATAACAATAATAATAATAATAATAACTAGTATTTACCGTATTTATCGGCGTATAACACGCACTTTTTCTCCCTGAAAATAGGGGGAAAATGATGGGTGCGTGTTATACGCCGATATCCCATATTTACTTACCTGTCTTGAAGCGTGGGCCGGTGTTCAGCGCGCACCGCGGTACTGGAACTTCAATTTCAGGTTCCGGTTTCCGTCGGGACTGAAAGGAAGTGTGCACACTTGTGCACACTTCCTTTCAGTCCCGCCGGAAACCGAAACCTGAAATTGAAGTTCCTGTACCACGGTGCGCGCTGTGAAGCCGTCCCACGCTTCAAGACAGGTAAGTAATTATGGGACAAGGGAAAGTGCACTATGGGACAAGGGGAGGGGGGACACTATGGGAGGGGGGACACTATGGGAGGGGGGAGAATACTATGGGAGGGGTGGGGAGAATACTATGGGGGGGAGAATACTATGGGATGAGGGGGGGAACACTATGGGATGAGGGGGGGGACACTATGGGAGGGGGGGGAGAATACTATGGGAGGGGGGAATACTATGGGGGGAGAATACTATGGAAACGGGGGGAGAATACTATGGAAAGGGGGGGGACACTATGGGATGAGGGTGAGGAATACTATGGAAGGGGGGGACACTATGGCATGAGGGGGGAACACTATGGGATGAGGGGGGGACATTATAGGAGGGGGTGGAGAATACTATGGGAGGGGGGAGAATACTATGGAAAGGGGGGGAGGATACTATGGAAAGGGGGGGAACACTATGGGATGAGGGGGGGGGGAATACTATGGGAGGGGGGGAAATTTCCTGGAATTTCCTTCTTAAAATGAGGTGCGTGTTATACGCCGGTGCGTGTTATACGCAGATAAATACGGTATATAGCGCCTTTCTCCCAGTGGGACTCAAAGCGCTTTTCAGCGCACACTCTCGGAATGAACCAAATTGGCAACTGAATAGTAGTAGATGTAATTATTACCCACTTGATGGTACTCTTTTTATCGACCTCGTACGAATGAAGGGCTTTGTTGACCCTGCCGGGACTTTACCAACAGAGCTATTTCACCTAGGGCGAAACGTTGCTGCTGGACATTTAAGTCCAATACATTTTTTTCAGCATTTTGAGCTAGAGTAGCTCTTCTGTGAGATCAGATCAGATGGGCTAGCCTTTGCATCTCACGTGCATTAATGAGCCTCGGGTGCCCATGGTTCACCTGTTCTCCTTACATGCATCACTTTTTATAGGTACTTAGCACTGCATACTGGGAACACCTAACACGACTGGTTATTTTGGAGATGTTCTGACCCAGCTGTCTAGCCATCACTATTATGTCATTGTCATATTCACTCAGATCTTTTTGCTTGCACATTTTTCTTGCTTCCAAAACATGACATTCTAAACTTACTGGTCACTAGTTTGTTTTTTTCATTCTCTATTGGCATCATAGTAAGGTGAACTAGTGACTAGTGTGCTGGCCATTATGCTTAACTGCACAATCTCCTCTACAGCTTGCAGATGCCCTTTCTATAATCTACAAGCAGTTAATTGGCTTCATACACTCTACAATAGCCTTTAGCCTATGTCAGGTTTATTGATGACATCCTCATAATCTAGACTCTAGATTATGAGGATTTCTCAAATAAACCTGAAATGGGCTATTGTAGAGTGTATAAAGCCAATTAACTGCTTGTATTTATTGTGATGGAGCTTGCTATATATATATTATATTTATATAAACTCTGTATGGCATCTAGTCTTCATAGTGTAGTATATATATTCATACAGTTTCAATTCTATACTACTGCAGTGGGGTGGTCAATAATTTTTTATGCAACCCATGATATTCCACCTTTAGTATAGTCATGAAAGATATATAGTTTACCAGTACAGAGCAACATATGGGATGGTCAGTCTATCTTTACAGCACAGCTACTGGAATATGTTGCCGAATGTGATGTAAATCCCATTTTCTGCCATGAGGATTCAGAATGTGCATATTTTTTTAAATAGGTCTCTATCTGAATGGGGAAGAAAGGATGATGAGCAATGGCATCAGTTGTATAGACTTACAGTTTTATTCTTTAAGGTCTAGTTGAGATTGTGGAAAACAGAAAATCTACAATACAATAATAACAGAGAAAAAACATAGTGCAATAATGTTGCAGCAATTTAAAGATGGAAAGTAAATGCAATAATCACACTCACAAACCAAAATTGATTGTAGGTGTATCATAAACTTCAGGACTTGTGGAGCATCATGGCAAATATGAAGGAGAAAAAATATAAAAAATAATAGTGCAGAGTATCTTAGTCAAAATAGATACTTTAATAAACATATACACTTACAAAATTGAAGTGGAAAAAAGGCACATCATTAAATTCAATCACAGGATCCCTGGAGTCAGGAACACCGGAAGAGCATTATCCAGAATATAAAACATATGGAAATAAAAACAAAGTAAAAATCTGCACTAAATAGAAGAGCCCTACGCGTTTCGTTCAGTAACCTGAACTTCCTCAGGGGAAAATAAAACTCATTGTCAGCAACATCTAGTAGAGATTGTGTAAATTGGCTAAAATGGGAGACTATTTTTTTTAAATTCTTTATTTTTTTGTGCACATATTAAACAAGGTAGCAGACAATGCCACAACAGCTCTCGCCCACTGAAATGTCAACAATCAATAACACATTTTATAGTTATATACAGTTAAACAGTCGTGACGGTCAACGCTTTTACCCTATGTGAGTATGTGGTCTCGGCTATGTTTCTCGTGAGCTTATGACACCTAGGGTGTCTCCCCCTACCAGTCAGGTAGATGTGTGAGTGTGGAAGTAAGGCTGTCTGTATAATTGCATGGGGGGAGATGGGTGTATAATAGGTGTGCGAGGTAAGTTACAATCTAGAGTTTGTCTCGTAGTGTGGAGGCCCCTATCTTTGCAGTAGTGTTCTCCGTGTTTTGTGCGTGCGGTTATCAGAGTGTGTTTGGTATTACCATCTAGGTGTCAGTAGGGCCCCTTCGGGGGGAGGCCATCGTCTTTTAGTAGAGTAAGCATTTGCATCAAAAAGGTAAAAGGAAAAAACGAGTAAAAAAAACATCAGTCTCAGTGTGGAGTATAGCAGTCCCAAGGTGTGCTGGCTACGTTCATCATGGGCAACGGAGCAGGTTGTTCTCCCGGGTCGGGTGCCCTATCTCGCTTCATGTTGTGCCCTTGGCAGGCGGTGTTCTCCGAGACTCCCTCGGAATGAATTCCGGTATGGATGTAGGGTTCAGCCTGGACAGTCCAGCTCTGGGTAGCGGTGCTGTGTGTGTGATTCCTGCTGCCGCCAGGATGGATTCTAACTCTTCATAGCTGTGAGCCTTGTGGGTGGTCCCATCATGAGTGAAGGACACTGCTCGCGGTGTTCCCCAGCGGTAGGGGGTCTCTCTGGCCCGGAGGTGTTGTAGAAGCGGCTGCAATGATTTCCTCCAGGTAAGTGTACTCCTGGTGAGGTCGGGAAGAGTTTCAGCTCTGTTCCCTCAAACATTAAGGGAGATTTCCCTTTTGTAGCGGTCAGGAGGGAAGTTTTATCAGACATTGACTGGAAGCGGAGTATTAAATCCGCCGTTGCGTCTACCGGAGCCCGTGCCGGCTTCGGTATGCGGAAGAGTCCATCCAGATTTATGGATTTGACCTGCTTAAGGGGTAATAAGGTCCAGAGGAAGCGTCTTTTATAATGGGGTAGTTCCGGAAGAGTTACCGTGTCTGGTATTCCCCTGATTTTAACATTATATCTCCTTCTCAGGTCTTCGAAGGCATCCAGACGGTCAGCAGTGGTGCTTTGTCGTGTTTCTAGGTCCAGCACTTTTTGTTCGAGCTTGGAGAGCCTGGAGTCTTGTGTACTCGAGCGGGCTTCAAGTTGGGTAATTTTTGCCGCGGCTCCTTCTATGGCCTCTTTAAAGTAGGCCATGTCCGCCGCCAGGTCCTTGCGTAGCTCCGCCAGCATGATTTTTATTTGGTCCGCGGTGACCGGGTCCCCGGATGGCTTTTTGTAGCGGTCCGGTTCAGGTCTGAAGGCGGCACCTTCCATTAGCTCTGCGATGTAGTCCTCCGAGGAATAGGAAGAGAAGTCATCTGGCGGCGCCATTTTGGGCCATGCGGCCTGTTGCGTGTTACGCAGCATGTCTCCAATATCCCTTCCAGGAGGGCCTTTACTTTTTTATTCTTTCGGCCCATAGTCAGCCTGTTATCAACAGTGTAGTGTGTGGGTTTTATAAGACCCGATTCCCCGGTATAGGGTATATTCTCGGTTTGTGTGAGTCGGAGCTGCAGGAGATGCGACTGCTCCGTTGCGCTGCTAGCTCCGCCCCCATGGGAGACTATTTTGATCCCTAAAACAGTACAATATGAAGTCTATATTGTTTTTATCAACTAATTGCTGAAATTTAAAAAAATCCTGTAAGCATTATAACCATTTCATCTCATTGATTTTTTTAATGTCTGGAGTCCTATAGTGCTGTCTTTCCATTCAGCATTTTCAAGCAATTTAACACTTACTAAGGATCTCTGTCCTCCAAGAGTCTGGCCCCAAATAGAGGTATGACTGAGGCAGAAATTACACACTGCATTCTAGCCATAGTACTAGTACTTTTCACTGAGCAAAGCCTGGCAGTACAGTACAGCTCACTGGCTAAATGCAATCGACCCTAAATGTAATTCTCTAACATGTAGAGATTAGTACAAACATACATATAATTTATATTTTTAATTAGTTAAACTTATGCATGGTATCATATTTTTAAGCAAACTTAGAGAAACAGGCTCAGGAAAACTGCACACTTAGCAACTAAATGCTTAACGGCAAGGATAAAACTTCAATGGATTTTTTGGGGGGAGGGGAATTGAAAATAGCACAATACTACATAAACTCTTTCAATATTTGCTTATTTAATATTATTTATAATTTGCTTATTTTACAGTTCTTGTGTAGCATTTAAACCCAGAGCACATTACAAGTTAAACAAAAGTAACATAAATGAGTTTACAAGTTTTAGCAGTTTGCTGGTCTGGAGCATTTAGGTGTGTGCTAACACTATGCCAAGCAATCTCCCGGCCCGACAAGTGCCGGCTCTAAACACTACGATGATGCTGCCCGTTACCCCCCCTATGGACCAGTGGGGGTTATCCCAGGCCCCATCCACTAGGGTTCCTACAGTCCACAAGCAAGCACCACTGTGGAACATGGCTCCTCCGAGGGCAGCACAGTTAAAATGGCTGAGGCAGCATGTTACCAGGAGCACCAGTGAGCGTGGTCTAACCTGGACACCTTCTTTCACCAGTTCTGGGCCCAGCTATGACACAGGTACCTGTGTCCTGACTGCCCAAGAAGCCACACTGCCTACAATAGATAATTGTTATGATGCCCTGATATCTAAAATCATGGAATACAAAGAGGGAGTACTTTCTTTTTCCCATGACTGTATATAATAGATGCACAGATAAAATAGGAGTAAAGAGCCCTGCCTGCAGGTTTCAACCTAATGTCTGTGGCAACTATGTAGCCCATGAACCTACAATCTAGTGCAAGCTTCCCCAAAAACCGGCCCTCCAGATGTTGCTGAACTACAACTCCCATGATTCTATGCTTGAAATAGATCGGCTGAGAATGATGGGAGTTGTAGTTCAGCAACATCTGGAGGGCCAGAGTTTGGGGAAGCCTGATTCTAGTGCATTGAGATAAAAGTTTGCAATATGAATGTGATTGTAATCTAACAGTGAAATGCTAAAATTGTAGGATATTAAGCCTAACAATCTACTCAAAAGCCAGGATGGGATCCGAAAAGTTTGTAGAAAATATATATA